>NC_082706.1:27411208-27738380 GCF_030144855.1 Hypanus sabinus
GCGTGGAACTAGACGATATGGGAAAGTACCAAATAAGTAGACAAGATTGTAATTTGTAACCATGACGATTGATGGTGGTTATGCTTGCATGTTGTCCATTTATAAATGTACTTGAAAATATCCATTTTGCTGGATTGATCAGGAAGACGAACGTGCATAGAAAGCACAGTTACATGATAGTTTAGAGTCTGAAACGGGTTGCACATAAATGGCATATTGTAGTGGTGAAAGGGATTATCTAGCTGGATATATGTATCATGGTGTCTGCAGAATTTCTGTTGATTTAGATATATCTGTTTTTATATTTTACTTGGAGGATGATATAAAAATGGTGGATGTGTGCAGGTGGAGCAATATCATCGCTGATGCAACAGGATATGGATCATTAAAAGTTGCTGGCAGAAAATGGCAAATCGTGTTCCACTTGGACATGAGGCAAGACAATGGGAAGGCAGTCCGTCAATGATAGATGGTTAGGTGCACTATTATACAGAGATATCTGGGGGTTCAAGTCCATCCCTTCCTGAAAGTGAAAATGTAAATTCAGTGGATGGAAAGGATGAAACCTTGCACTATAACAACATTGCAGAGGCCACCGAGGATAAGAGTCAGGATTACATGGTGTAGCTGTATAAAGCGTATGTTTGGCTGCACCTGGATACAACTTTCCATTTTCATCAACGATTTCTGAAACATGTGGAAGTTCTGTACATGGTGCAGAAGACTCTTAACCGAATGCTACTGGGATTATGAAGCTTTACTTGTAAGGATAGGCTAGATAACCTAGGATTATTTCAAGGAGGGACAAGATAAAAATTCATCAACTTATATGAGACAGGTGATAAGTGAGACAGATAGCCAGAATTTCGTTCCCATGTTAGAAAGTCAAATACTACGCTGCATAGCTTTAAGCAGAGGGGAGTGAATGTTTAAAGGCAGTATGTCGGGCATGTTCATGACACAACGAAGATGAGTACTTATAAACGTTGTCAGGGCTGCCACTGGAAGCAGATGTGTTAGTTGCATTTAGGAGACATTCATCTGGGCACCTGAACAGATATGGGGTAGAAATACTTGAAATGGGCAAGAAGAATGCATGAGTAGTACTTGATGTGGTGTTCCACACAGATATTATGGGCACAAGGGTTGTTCCACTTCTGTATCATTTTATATTTGATGCACCTGCAATTTTCTTCAATGTTTAAGGTATATTTACTTTCAAAGTGTTTCTCTTTCAGCATATAAAACACTAAGATTTTTTTTTTTCAGGGACACAAACGCTAATCCAAAAATCACAATACAAGACAGAAAAAAAAACTAGCGTGCAAAAGACAACCAATTGTGCAAATGCAAAAGATAATAATAATAATAATGACTACAAACAATAAGTAATACATTTTAATAACATCAAATGAAAAGCCCTTGATTAGTCATTGTTAAAATGAGTTCATAGGCTGTGAGAGCAGTTCAGCGATTGGACGAATGAAGTTGAGTGATGTTATCCTCTCTGATTCAACAACATGATAGATAATGGAAAACAGCCATTCCTGAAACTGATGGTATGTGTCCTGATGCTCCTGCAGTGTAGTTCCTAGTGGCAGCAATGTGGGAAGAGCATGACTTAGACCGTGTATGTCCTTGATGATGGAAGATGGTGCTCAGTGATGGTTAGGGCTTTAGCAGTATTGGTACCAATACGGACTGGGCTGTATCGTGTTTTGGATGCAGGATATTCCATTCAAGAGCATTGGTAATAACATACCAGGCCGCGATGCAATTAGTCAATATACACCTCTCTGATCATCTGTGGAAGATCGTCAAAGTTTTCAATATCATGCCAAATCTTTGGGAACAGAGATGCTGCTGTGCTTCATCACAATGGCCCTTATTTCCTAGGCCCAGGACAGATCCTCTGAAATTATGACTCCGAGGAATTTAAAGTTGCTAATCCTCTCAGCCTCAGAATACCCGATGTGGACTAGCTCATGGACCACTGGTTTCCTCCTCCTGAAATCAGTAATTCTGCTGACAATGAAAGGAGATTGTTGTGCCACCACTCAAGCAGAATTGTGATCTCCCTTCTATATTCACTGACATATCCCACTTACAGTGTGTTTGTATGCGCTCGATGTGTTCTTTGTCATCATCATTGTGTTCCTTTTTACGGACTTGTTTCCAGACATGTATCCCAAGAGTGTTTTCTTTGCCTGTTTATGTGCCTTCTCCTCGCTGTGCGTTAAATGACTGTCCTGAGAATAGTGGGAATTCCATCTCTGGAAGGTGGCTGGCAATCAACTTTTCTCTGGAAATTAGAACCGAATAATACATACTCACGTTCCTAGAAGTAATCACAACACAAACTGAAAGGAGAATATAGAGATTTAATGAAAGACACTGCAAGTTAAAAGAAGAACAAATCACATAAAAAATTCTAGTAGCACTCAACAGACCACTTAAAGACTCGTTCAACTGTCACAAATGTCATGAATATGAAAGGTTACAAGTAAGTGCTCTAATGAAAGACCAAAGTGTAAAGAGAAGAACAAAGAGGCTTACTGGAATGTGGAGCACAACTCTGAACCTACATACAGAATAACATAATCTTTTATCTTTTTTTAAAGTTGAGCTCTGTTTACAACATAAACTTCCTGAACTCAATGCTGATTTAATTAAAAAAATGTCTGACATACTCCCATTGAAGGGATGGAAATGTACAGATACAAAATGAAGAAAGAAGAGCGATGAAGAATAGGACAGAAATTACTTGTTACAAAATTCAGTGTGCCAACTTTCAATAAAATCAGCTAGGTCTCAAACTTTTGCCTACACTCTTATCAATTTTCACATCTCCATCTTGCATGCCATCTTGGACAATGACTCCCATCCACTCCATAATGTACTGGTTAGGCACAAAAGTACATTCAGGCAGAGACTCATTCCACCGAGATGTAACACTGAGCGTCATAGGAAATCATCCCTACCTGTGGCCATCAAATTTTACAACTCCTCCCTCGGAGTGTCAGACACCCTCAGCAAAAAGGCTGGTCCTGAACTTATTTCCACTTGGCATGATTAACTTAATATTTTATTGCTTATTAATTATTTATTAACTTAATAATTATTTATGGCTTTATATTGCTATATCTCTTCACTATTCTTGGTTGGTGCGGCTGTAACAAAACCCAGTTTCCCCTTGGGATCAATAAAGTATGTCTGTCTGTCAATGTGAATCAGATATTTTCTATTAATTTAGTAGAACAATTTGGACTATGTTGTAGAAGTTGTCCATTTGGAGTGAACTATTTGTTTCTTTGTCAGATTTTATACTCAAGTTTGCTCTGCTCTGCTGGAAGCAGAGATTGTTGTGGTTCGAAAACTTCCCACACTAATTGATTTTGCCAGACGGTTGACTCTCAGAACATCTTCAAAACAAGACAGATGTACACATTTTGTGTACTTGTGGTCATTTCCCAAGTATTTTAGGAAATGCAATCACCCACACACTTGCTTTACAGTATTGAAAGATTTTCAATATAAGATAACTGAGTATTGTTTTCCTTACCAACTATATGCAAGCAATTATTGTGGCATTAATAACTGAACATTGTGCCCAATACTTCTTTTCATTTCATTCACTGTATACAGAGACTGCTGCAGCATTCTGCAACAGCACAGCAATGTCTCTACAAAACTGTTATCGGTAGCTGTTAAGCTAACAGGAAACACCTGCTATGGCAGATTTTATTTTTGTTCAAATCTGAAATATGGAAATGCCAACTCTATATTTGGTAGCATGTTGTATTCTGACTCAAAAAGGTTTTTGGATCCATTTTCTGATCCAGATACTTAACACATGAAGCCATTGCTAAAATGTATATTTTTGAGAACAGAATAGTAGGATGTAAATACTGACAAACTTCAAATCATGAACGGAATAATAACCCTTATCATCCCAACTCTGTGGTCCTTAACACTAATACAGACATCCTCTCATATGATTTCACAGAAGAGGGGAATAGGTAGACACATGGCAGGACTAAAATTGACATTTGATCAATATTATAAACCCATACTGAGTTTTTCCAGTCTTTCCTATGTAGAAATTCTGAGCTGGTAGTGCTCCTTCGTAATTAGTAGAGTCAGTCTGGAACCTGAAATGTTACTATCCATTCTTTTTAATTAATCTATTTTATTCCTTTGCTCAGCATAACAAAACTTCCAATTTCCAGATACAGTTGCATTTATATTTCTTCCCCTCACAGATATCAGGTATCAGAACACATCCATCAAAATATATATATATATATCACCACAACATCCTATACAAAAGCCCTTATTAGTATAGCAGACAGGTTTACATTTATATACTGCAGAAAAGCTTGCCATGTTTTATGAAAACTATTTGTTTTTGAGTGTACCATACATGTCAAAAAGTCCAAAGGAATGTATTCTGTGATTATTTTTTGCCAACCAAAAAGTCAAGGGGCCTTATCAGATATCCAACAAAATAAAATGTTCTTCCTCGCACAAAAAGTCAGGATGTTTACAAGTTTCTTCTGATGTGCATAAATAATACACCTGCTGGGTAAGCCTAAGAGAAAAGACACTGGGTCCAGTTCAAGCTCCATCTTCAGAATCTTTTCCATTTCACCCAGATTATCACTCAAGTATGCCTGAAGTTCGGGACAAGTCCAAAGACAATAGGTGAAGGTTCCAGTATTTATTTTATATTTAAAACACTTTGGAGAAACCCCCATCTTAAATTTTGAGAGCCGATCTGAAGTCAGATGGGTTCTATGCAGAATTTTGAGTTGCAATGGTTTAGTTCTATTGAAAACTGAAATCTTCTTTGCATTATCACAGTTGTCTTCCAAGCTTTCAGCTGCAATTTCTACTCCCAACTCTTCCTCACAGAACCTTCCCAGCAGCTGAGCCTCTCCACAAGAACATTCCCTCAGGATGCTGTAAAAGGTACTAATGGATACTTCACTCTTAGAATGAAACACTCTCTTTTCTATGTCAGAACTATAGAAATCAGTTACCGATGATTTTTTTTTTCAGTTTATAGTCTCTTATCTGAAAGAAACAAAAAAGATTCTTGTTGTTATGTGAAATTTCTGTACTATTTGACTAAAAGACACCATCGTTCCTTCATCAAACAAATCCCCTAGATGGAAAATACCCTTAGAAATCCAAAGGTTAAATCCAGACTCCATTATGCCAGGCTAAAAATCTGGACTGCCAGTTAGAGGAGTGAAAGGTCATATTTTCGCTGCGGTGCCCACAGTATGTCACACCACCCTCCAAGCCCTGACTGTATTAATTGTTACTGGATTGCGACAATATTCCTAAAATAGTTGCATATTATTCAGGAAAAGCACATTAATAAGAGGGCATTTTGCTAGTGAAGCTTCAATGTCTACCCAAATTGAGGAGGGGCCCCGGCAATCCCAGTCAACTACATAAAATAAAAAGGAACTTAATTGATACTTTTTGATGTCTGGAAAATCCAGAATCCCTGGACTACTAGGAAGATGTAACTTAGACTTTTTAATATTGGGTTTTGTTTTTGCTCTAGATGAAAGAAAAAAAAGTCATTTTTTAAGCACTTGTTGGGTAAAAATGACTGGAATCATTTGTATTGGGTAGATTAGATGAGGAAGACTGTTCATTTGAGCAAGGATATTCGGCCAAGCCAAGAAATGGGAAGAGTGCTCCATTGTTAAAGGTCCTGTTTGATTTTGTCAAATAACAGTGTAAAGTTAGCTTTGAACAATTGATCAAATGTAGGTGTAATAAATATGCTTAAGTAAACAACACAACTCTGCGACCAGTGGCAGGCAGGCAAATCCAGGACAAAAAGCAAAAAGACTTTTCAACATAATTGTATAAGAGCTAAGAGTGTGATGAAAACAAGCCTGAAGGCTTTGTGTGTCAATGCGAGGAGCATTCGTAACTAGGTGGATGAATTGAATGTGCAGATAGTTATTAATGAATATGATATAGTTGGGATCACAGAGACATGGCTCTATTGGTGACCAAGGATGGGAGCTCAACATCCAGGGGTATTCAATATTCAGGAGGAATAGACAGGAAAGAAAAGTGGGTGGGGTAGCATTGCTGGTTAGAGAGAAGATTAACGCAATAGAAAGGAAGGACATTAGCCTGGAGGATGTGGAATCGATATGGGTAGAGCTGCATAACACTAAGGGGCAGGAAATGCTGGTGGGAGTTGTGTACAGGCCACCTAACAGTAGTAGCGAGGTT
The DNA here is from genome assembly GCF_030144855.1 of Hypanus sabinus. Lineage (NCBI taxonomy): Eukaryota > Metazoa > Chordata > Chondrichthyes > Myliobatiformes > Dasyatidae > Hypanus > Hypanus sabinus. The sequence goes on from NC_082706.1 coordinate 27,417,476, forward strand.
GGGGATGGCATTAAACAGGAAATTGGAAATGCGTGCAATAAAGGAACAGTAGTTGTAATGATTGACTTCAATCTACATATACATTGGGTGAACCAAATTGGTAAGGGTGCTGAGGAAGAGGATTTCTTGGAATGTATGCTGGATGGTTTTCAGAATCGACATGTCGAGGAACCAACCAGAGAGCAGGCCATTCTAGATTGGGTATTGAGCAATGAGGAAAGGTTAGTTAGCAATCTTGTCGTGCGGGACCCCTTTGGTAAGAGTGACTATAATATGAAGGAATTCTTCATTAAGATGGAGAGCGACATAGTTAATTCATAGTTAATTCATAGTTAATTAATAGATAATAGTGACATAGTTAACAAAGGTTCTAAACTTAAAGAAGGGTAACTTGAAGGTATGAGACGTGAATTAGTTAAGATAGACTGGCAAATGATACTTAAAGGGTTGACGGTGGATATGCAAAGGCAAGCATTTAAAGATCACATGGATGAACTACAACAATTGTTCATCCCAGTTTGGCAAAAGAATAAACCAGGGAAGGGAGTGCACACGTGGCTGACAAGGGAAATTAGTGATAGTATCAAGTCCAAAGATGAAACATAGAAATTAGCAAAAAAAAAAAGTGGCAGACATGAGGACTGGGACAAATTCAGAGACCAGCAGAGGAGGACAAAGGGCTTAATTAGGAAAGGGAAAAAAGATTATGAGAGAAAGCTGGCAAGGAACATAAAAACTGACTGTAAAAGCTTTTATAGATCTGTGAAAAGAAAAAGATTGGTCACAGGTCCTTTACAGTCAGAAACAGGTGAAGTGACCATTTGGAACAAAGACACGGCAGACCAATTGAATAACTACTTTGGTTCTGTCTTCCCTAAGGAGGACATAAATAATCTTCCGGAAACAGTAAGGGACCGAGGGTCCTGTGAGATGGAGGAACTGAGGGAAATACATGTTAGTAGGGAAGTGGTGTTAGGTAAATTGAAGGGATTAAAGGCAGATAAAACCCGAGGGCCAGATGGTCTGCATCCCAGAGTGCTTAAGAAAGCAGCCCAAGAAATAGTGGAAGCATTAGTGATAATTTTTCAAATTTCCTTAGGTTCTGGATTAGTTACTGAAGATTGGAGGGTGGCTAATCTAACCCCACATTTTAAAAAAGGAGGGCGAAAGAAACAGGGGAATTATAGACCGCTTAGTCTCATAATGGTGGTGGGGAAAATGCTAGAGTCGGTTATCAAAGAGGTGATAACAGCACATTTGGAAAGAGGGGAAATCATCGGACAAAGTCAGCGTATATTTGTGAAAGGAAAATCATGTCTGACGAATTTTTTGAATATCTATTAGAGTGGATAGGGGAGAGCCAGTGGATGTGGTATATTTAGATTTTCAAAAGGATTTTGCCAAGGTCCCACACAAGAGATTAGTGGCAAACTTAAAGCACACGGTATTGGGAATATGGTCTTGATGTGGATAGAGAATTGGTTGGCAGACAGGAAGCAAAGAGTGGGAGTAAACGGGACCTTTTCAGAATGGCAGGCAGTGACTAGTGGGGTACCGCAAGGCTCAGTGCAGGGACCCCAGATGTTTACAATATATATTAATGATTTAGACAAGGGAATTAAATGCAGAATCTCCAAGTTTGCGGATGATACGAAGCTGGGTGGCGGTGGTAGCTGTGAGGAGGATGCTAAGAGGATGCAGGATGACTTGGATAGGTTAGGTCAGTGGGCAAATTCATGGCAGATGCAATTCAATGTGGGTAAATGTGAGGTTATCCACTTTGGTTGCAAGAACAGGAAAACGGATTATTATCAATGGTAAAATACTAAAATTATCCGACCTAATAGCCTTAGTGAGAATCGCAGCCAAAGGGTCTTTGTAAAGAACCTTCACTCACTTATAAAATTATTGCCCAAACCAAATCATTCTAAAGTAAAAAAAAAATGATACGGCCATTCGACACAATCAAAGGCCTTTTCTGCATCTGAGGAAACCATAAAGCCTTCCACTGCCTGTTGCTGACATGCCTGAATCACATTAAGTAATCTTCTGATATTGTTAGATGACCTACGGCGTTTTACAAGACCCATTTGATCCTCTTTTATGATCAAAGGTAACATAGATTTTAATCATAACACTAAGGTTTTAGATAAGTTTTTAAAGTCAACATTTAACAATAAAATAGGCCTGCAGGAAGCTCTACCTTCAGGGGTCTTTCCTTTCTTAAGAATTAGGGAGATTTAAGCTTCCCTCAATGATGGTGGGAGGAGAAAACAATTAAATGAATGGTTGACAATATTTAGCATAGGCTCTGATAATAACCCTGTGAACTCTTTATAGAATTCACTCATTAGTCCATCAGGACCAGGTAAGGACTACATCCTAGATTGTCCATCAATACATTGCTCAGATTGATACAGTTTAGAATAGAAATTCTCAAACACAACATTAATCATTTTAGAATTACTAGTGAGGAATCCAGTCCCATCCCTAATTGAAGCAATAGCCTGGGAGGTATTTTTCTTTCTAGATAAATAAAGCCAAATATCTACCTGGGTTTTCACCACGTTCAACCATTGTATAGCAAAACTCAATTTTCTTTTGGCTGCTTGTGTGTTTAGAGTACAGTGTAGGGTTGTGATATTCTGTAACTTGGCTGCAGAAGGCTTATTAATATAATCCTTTTCAGCTGCCACAATCCTTGATTCCACAAGACGCTGCTGTTCCACAGCTTGTCATTTCTTACAAGCAGAGTAAGAATTATTAATATTCTTCACTACGCCTTAGTGTTTTCCCAGTGCATCGATGGACTGCTAGCTTATTTGGAATTAAGAGAGAGGTAAGTTTTGAATTTGGAAGTAAAGTAGTCTATAAATTTATTATCTTTTAAAATAAAAGTATTCAGCCTCCATTGTCTAGATCGTGCTGAATTATCTTTGGGCTTAATATACTGCTGCATGGTGATAAATAGCGATATTTCCAATTTTGCAGGGTACGTCTAAATCTAGGAGCATTTCAGCGGTTAGAAAAAAAAGTCTATTCTTGTGTGGATTAGACAAACAATGTGAAGTCTTTGTCCGAGGGATGGAACAACCACCAGTCATCCACAAGTCCTAATTTTCCACATAAGCCCATGATTTGTTTGGACTGTGATGACAGCAATAGGGACAATTAGACATTCTGTCCATCAATGGGTCAATGAGACAATTAAAATCCCCACTTACAATAGTGTTTGTATTGAAAAGCTTGTAAGTTCGGAAAAGCATCTGTTAGGAATTTGAGAAGATGAGCTAGAGAGCAGCAAGGATTGAGAATACCATATTCCTCTCCATATATTGAAACCTTTACAATCACAAATCTTCCATATTTATCCTTAATGCAGTCTAATAACTTAAAAGGTAAGTTCTTCCTAATTAAAATGACCATCCCCTGGTATTAAAAGATGAAAAATAGACTTGATCAAACCCACTGTGTTGTAGTCTTAGATGTTCTTTATCATTTAAACGTGTCTCCTGCAATAAGGCTACAACCACCCTTTCTTTCTTCAGGTTTAGTAGGATTTTCTTTCTCTTGATTGGTGAATGACTCCCCTTAATGTTACAAGTGCACAACTTTAATATATTACTGGTCATAGCCCTTTATAACGAGCATGTGACTCCAGAGGAGAAGAAACGCGATTTAAGATCGGCTGAGCAGCAATAACTAAATAAATCACATGCAAGAACAAAGCCCCAACAGCGCTGAACAAGAGGACTGATTCCCACACTTGAAGGGGATATTTGAAACTTCTAGCACCCCATATTCTCCCCATTGCCAATGTGGCATTTAACAGTCAAAAATGAAAACAGGTCATAATTTATCAATCCACCTATTTGTTACCGTCATGTTTAAAACTTTTCAGACCGGAGCAGCACAGCTAATTTAAACAAATAATGAAACTGTAGTAATCAAAATAAACGCGTTACCCATCCTATAAGATATCTTACCGTCGAGTAATGAAAAGGTAAAAGAAAACGACCGTCGAGCATTTTATCGTCCATAACCAGGGCTACACAATATACTGCATACATTCTTTGCCCAACGTGTCCATAAAAGTTTTAGTTTTGCCAGAAGAATCATCTATTTTGATGGTGCCGTTGCAGGTGATTTTCAGCGCCGCTGGGTATAGTATAAAGTACTGGCTTCCAGATTCTCTCAGTGCTTCCTTACCTGGTCGAATTCCTTGCGCTTCCGAATAACGGCTGCCGAAAAATCTTTTAAAAGCATAAGCCTGGTTCTCCCATATATTAAAGCCTGGCATCAGTCCTGCGGTGCCTCGAAGCCTCCATCACTCTTTGCTTATCCTGTGCCCGGTTTTGGCGCCAGCATACGATGAGATCTTTCCGCTTTAATGCGTCTAACTTTGGATTCCAAATCAAGGAAATTAGGCAACCAGCCCTAAAAAAACTTCGCTGGCTGGCTGCCTTCTGTATCTTCAGGCAGTCGGATAATTCGTATATTCTTTCTCCTACCTCTGTTCTCAAGGTCATCGATATAGTTAGGCACACTTTGAACTTGCTTTTCTAGTGCCTAGATGCGGCTTTGGGCCTGATCAGTTTTAGTTTCTACCGCGGAGACTCGGCCCTCGGCTTCGGTCGTTGTTGTATCAAGATTTTTAAGCTCCAATGGGTGGTTTTGGAATGTTAGAGAGTGTGGAGCCAGCTTCTCGTGGAACATTTTGGATACGTTCTCCGTAACTTCCTGAATTACTTGACGAAAAGCAGACTCCAACGTGTTAGCATAGCTAGCAGTATCTAGCTCCTCAGCCCCAGGAAAGCGCTCTGTGCCGACCATCTTGGCTACCTTTTTAGTACCTTTCGAAGGCATGGTGTTGAAGCATCTCAAAAAAATACGCATCAATGTTCATGTCATTAAATCCGACACGAGCATTTCAAAAGAAAAACTTGAAACGGATAGGTTTATATGCGAAATTATCAGTGTTGCGGTGCTGAGCTCAGCAAAGCAGACTTTTCACTGCGCCGCCATCTTGAAACCCCGCGAAATGTTACTATTCTTTGAAAGTATGGCATTGCAACCTGTGTTGCTTCTGCGGTGAAGTGTCTTAGATTGAAGACACAGAACTGGAAAATTGTATTATATTTCTATCCCTTCACCTGGGTCATTTTAGTACTGATTATTTTGTAAAGTTAGACTGAAAATTAAGTCTCCGTAATGAAAATCTTGCACCACAATGATGTTTGTGATACCCATATGATTCGCCGATGTCCAAAATCCATCATCATTCAGTTTCTTGTGTGATTTTGTCTCAGGATGCTTTCGTGAATCTGAAAGGTAGATTTCCATGCAACAGCTAGTAAGCGTTCAGTAATTGAACTGATTACGAACGCACACATGCTTTCTAAATCCAGATACAAACATCTATGCAAAATGTTTTTACGTTATAATTTATGTAAAGCAATTCGAGGCTGCATGCGGATATCTAAAGGTTGCTATATAAATAGTTATTATCATTGCTGCTGTATTTTTCTCACTCACGCTGGTTAAACCTCGGATACTGTCATAGCCAAGTACAGTCGCTTTTCAAATGTTATAAATCTTCCGACTATTTCTTTGTTGATTTAATATTGTCGCTTTCCGGAAATTTACATAGACATAGCTGCTTTGATTTAATGTGCAATGATTTTTGGATCATATCAGTTGTGGATATTACTCTTGGGAGAATGTATACAATGTTCATGTACCATAATCTTTAAATTTCCTCTAATAATTCAGCGCATTTCTGGTGTATTTCACTTACTGATTTCTGTAAATCATGTGTGTTTGGAATGGCTGTATCTATTAAATTAATTGTTCTGAAGCACGGGTGTAGCCAGTCGCACACGCTTGTCAATTTTTAGGAACTTTCGGGCTATTCTACAATTCTACGGTGTTTAGCCTTGAGGCTTTCTGAAGATTTACGTAGTTACTACTGTGAAATTGTTGATGAAGTGTCCACTCTATCCTGTCATGTCCATCTCATGTTCCATTGCTCGGTAATATATACGCATTATGAATGTGTTTATTTCTAATGACAATTCCACGCATGCCTTTCTCCTCTTTACTGCTTGAGTGATCGCAGTTGTAACTGGACCGCTCCATTGAGAAAACTTGCAGAAGTCACAGCCGGTGATGTTGATGGACTACTTTGAATGTTAGCACAATATTTCTCAGGTTTACTGGTGCCTGCCCGCCTTTTGAGCAGTACACCATCTGTCTGCTCAGATCGTGTGGATGTTCTGAATATAGGACCAGGTTCTTCCATTGGATAACTTTTTCTCAACAGTGATCATCTCTTCATATATCTGCGTTGCGCTCTCATTTAAGTTAAGTGACGTATACTTTGGATCAAAATTGCATATATCTGTGAGGAGAGCTGATTCCTGTTTCCGTTGATGGAAATATATCCTTAGAAGTTTTATTTGACGGGTGTCTAAAATTTAAGGGACTGTTATGCATTCTGTCATAGGTAATGCTAATCTAAGCGCATTCGAATTTATATGATGTTATCCGAAATGTGTCTTTTCATTTCTTCTTTTAGTAATTTTTCCAGATTGTTTTAGAACCAAGATATTATGCAAAAAATACATTAATATAAGTGTAGAGAAACGGTTTACTTCATTTGTTATATTTTTAATATTGAGCTCCGATTGGAAGATTTTTTAAGCCTTGAAGTAAATTCTGTTGAACGTTTTTCATTTATTGCACTATGATCTGTTTTCTTTCCTTGTTGATCACTAGATACTTAGATGTTGCATATTCATCCATCGGTTTTATTGTGTCTTGAACTCTATTTTGTATTCCACTAACACTACTGCAGATTTCCTTATGTTTAATGTCTTGCATGTATCCAGTTCAAAGTTCATGCTTATGAGTCCATGACACTATCAGATATAGAAGCATGAGTTGGCCATTTGGCCAATCCATGAAACATAGAAACGTAGAAAAGCTATAGCGCAATATAAGCCCTTCGGCCCAAAAGGTTGTGCCGAACATGTCCATGCCTTATGAGGCTCACCTATAGCCCTCTATTTTACTAAGCTCCAAGTAGCTATATAAAAGCCCCTTCCAATATTCTATCGTATCTGCCTCCACCACCGTTGCCATTCCACGCAGTCACCACTCTATCAGTAAAACACTTACTCCTGACATCTCCTCTGTACCTACTCCAAGCACCTTAAAAGTGTGCCCTCTTGCTTTCGCCATTTCAACCATGGTAAAAAGCCTCTGACGATCCACATCATCAATGCCTCTCATCATCTTGTACACCTCTATCAGGTCACATCTCATCCTCCTTCACTCTAAGGAGAAAAGGCCGTGTTCACTCAACCTATTCTCATAAGGCATGCTCCGCAATCCAGTCAACATCCTTGTAAATCTACTCTGCACCCTTTCTATGAGTTCCACATCCTTCCTACATTGAGGCGACCAGCAATGAGCTCAGCAGTCCAAATGGGGTCTGACCAGTATCCTGTAAAGCTGCAACATTATCTCTCGACTCCAAAATTCAATTCGCCGATTGATGAAGGCCGATACACCATACGCCTTTTTTTTTACCACAGTGTCAACCTATGCAGCTTAATTGAGTGCCCTATGGACTCGGACTCCAACATTCCGCGATCCTCCACACTGCTACGAGTCTTACCATTAATACTATATTCTGCCATCATATTTGACCGATCAAAATTAGTCACTTCGCACTTAAGTGATTTCGAACTCCATCTGACACTTCTCAGCCCGGTTTTGCCCCCTATCAATCACCTGCTGTAACCTCTGACAGCTTTCCACACTATGCACAACACCTCTAACATTTGTGTCATCAGCAAACTTACTAGCCCATCCCCACTTCCTCAAACAGGTCATTTATAAAAATCACGAAGAGTAAGGTTCCCAGAACAGACTCCTGAGGCACTCCACTGGTGACCGACCTCCATACGGAATATGACCCGTCAACAACCATTCTTTGCCTTCAGTGGGCAAGCCAGTTCTGGATCCACAAATCCATGTACCCTTGGATCCCATGCCTCCTTACTTTCTCAACAGGCTTTGCATGGGTTACCTTAACAAATGCCTTGCTGAAATCCATATACACTACATCTACTGCTCTTCCTTCATCAATGTTTTTAGTCACATCCTCAAAAGAAATTCAATCAGGCTCGTAGGGAACGAACTGCCCTTTACAAAGCTATGCTGACTACTCCTAATCATATTATAACTCTCCAAATGGTCATAAATCCTGCCTCTCAGGACCTTCCCCATCGTCTTACCAACCACTGAGATAGGACTAACAGTTCGATAATTTCCTGGGCTATCTCTACTCCCTTTGTTGAATAAAGAAACAAAATCCGCAACTTACCAATCCACTAGAACCTCTCCCATCCCCATTGATCTTGCAAAGATTGTTGCCAAAGGCTCCGTAATCTCCTCCCCTCGCATGCCACAGTAGCCCAGGGAACATTTTGTCCTGTCCCAGCAACTTATTCAACGTGATCCTTTCGAAAAGCTCCAGCACATCCTCTATCTTAATATCAACCTTTTCAGTCTGCTGAAAGTCATCACGGGAATGTGAACTGAGATTATATTTTTTCAGGAAAATGTACTGTGGACATGCGGTCGATGTTTAAGGATCTATTGCAGGAAGTTAGGGGTAAATTTGTCCCGGTGAGGAAGATAAAGAATGGTAGAGTGAAGGAATCATGGGTGACACACTGAAGTGTAAAATCTAGTCAGGTGGAAGAAGGCAGCATACATGAGGTTTAGGAAGCAAGGATCAGATGGGTCTATTGAGGAATATAGGGTAGCAAGAAAGGAGGTTAAGAAGGGGCTGAGAAGAGCAAGAAGGGGGCATGAGAAGGCCTTGGCGAGTAAGGTAAAGGAAAACCCCAAGGCATTCTTCAATTATGTGAAAAACAAAAGGATGAAGGTAGGACCGATTAGAGATAAAAGTGCGAAGATGTGCCTGGAGGCTGTGGAAGTGAGCGAGGTCCTCAATGAATACTTCTCCTCGGTATTCACCGGTGAGAGGGAACTTGATGGTGGTGAGGACAATATGAGTGAGGATGATGTTCTGGAGCGCGTTGATATTTGGGGAGAGGAGTTGTTGGAGTTGTTAAAATACATTAGGACAGATAGGTCCCCTGGACCTGACGGAATATTCCCCAGGCTGCTCCATGAGGCAAGGGAAGAGATTACTGAACCTCCGGTTAGTATCTTTATGTCCTCATTGTCCATGGGATGGTACCGGTGGATTGCAGGGAGGTGAATGTTGTCCCCTTGTTCAAAAATGGTAGTAGGGATAGTCCAGGTAATTACAAACCAGTGAGCCTTACCTCTGTGGTGGGAAAGCTGTTGGAAAATATTCTTCGAAATAGGATCTATGGGCATTTAGAGAATCATGGTCTGATCAGGGCCAGTCAGCATGGCTTTGTGAAGGGCAGATCGTGCCTAACAAGCCTGATAGAGTTCTTTGAGGAGGTGACCAGGCATATAGATGAGGGTAGCGCCGTGAATGTGATCTACATGGATCATCGTAAGGCTTTTGACAAGGTTCCACATGGTAGGCTTATTCAGAAAGTCAGAAGGCATGGGATCCAGGGAGGTATGGCCCGATGGATTCAGAATTGGCTTGCCTGCAGAAGGCAGAGGGTCGTGGTGGAGGGAGTACACTCAGATTGGAGGGTTGTGACTAGTGGTGTCCACAAGGATCTGTTCTGGGACCTCTACTTTTTGTGATTTTTATTAACGTCCTGGATGTGGGGGTAGAAGGGTGAGTTGGCAAGTTTGTAAATGACACAAAGGTTGGTAGTGTTGTAGCTCGTATAGAGCATTGTCGAAGATTGCAGAGAGGAAGCAGAAGCGGGCTGAGAAGCGGTAGATGGAGTTTAACCCGGAGAAGTGTGAGGTGGTACACTTCGGAAGGACAAAATCCAAGGCAGAGTTCAAAGTAAATGGCAGGATACTTGGTAGAGTGGCGGACCAGAGAGATCTGGGGGTACATATCCACAGATCCCTGAAAGTTGCCTCACGGGTAGATAGGGTAGTTAAGAAAGCTTATGGGTGTTGGCTTTCATAAGTCGAGGGATAGAGTTTAAGAGATGTAATGATGAGGCTGAGATAGGCCACACTTGGAGTACTGTGTCCAGTTCTGGTCACCTTACTATAGGAAGGATGTGGAAGCATTGGAAAGGGTACAGAGGAGATTTACCAGGATCCTGCCTGGTTTAGAGAGTATGGATTATGATCAGAGATTAAGCGTAAATTGGCTTTACTCCTTGCAGAGAAGGAGGATGAGAAGAGACATGATAGAGGTGTACAAGATATTAAGAGGAATAGACAGTGCGGACAGCCAGCGCCTCTTCCCCAGGTCAACACTGCGCAGTACAAGAGGACATAGCTTTAAGTTAAGGGGAGGGAAGTTCAAGGGGGATATGAGAGGAAGTTTTTTACTCAGAGAGTGGTTGGTGCGTGAAATGCACTGCCTGAGTCAGTGGTGGAGGCAGATACACAAGTGAAATTTAAGAGACTACTAGACAAGTATATGGAGGAAATTAAGGTGGGGGGTTATATGGGAGGCAGGGTTTCAGGGTCGGCACAACATTATGGGCCGAAGGGCCTGTAATGTGCTGTACTATTCTATGTTCTATGTTGTATCACTACAATCACTGATCTCCTTTTCCATAGTGAATACTGAGGTAAAGTATTCATTAAGAACCTCTGCTATTTCTTCCAGTACCATACACACTTTCCCACTGTCACACTTGATAGGTCCTATTGTTAGCCGTCTTATCTGCTTGGTCTTCACGTACTTGAAGAATGCTTTGGGGTTTTAATTAAATCAGCCCGCAAAGGCCTTTTCATGGCCCCTTCTGGTTTTACTCATTTCCTTCTTAAGCTCTTTCCAAGTAAACAATATACAATAGACAGTACGTGCAGGAGTAGGCCATTCGGCCCTTCTAGCCAGCACCGCCATTCACTGTGATCATGGCTGATCATACACAATCAGTACCCCGTTCCTGCCCTCTCCCCACTATCTATAAGAGCTCTATCTAACTCTCCCTTGAAAGCATCCAGATACTTGGCCTCCACTGCCTTCTGGGGCAGAGCATTCCACATATCCACCACTCTCCAGGTGAAAAAAAGTTTTTCCGTATCTCTGTTCTAAGTGGCCTTATTCTTAAACCGTGGCCTCTAGTTCTGGACTCACCCGTCAGCGGGAACATGTTTCCTGCCTCCAGCTTGTCCAATCCCTTAATAATCTTATATGTTTCAATCAGATCCCCTCTCATCCTTCAAAATTCCAGTCGCTCCAATCTTTCAGCATCTGACAGTCCCGCCATTCCAGGAATTAACCTTATTAATCTATAATGCACTCCCTCAATAGCAAGAACGTCCTTCCTCAAATTTGGAGATCAAAACTGCACACAATACTCCAGGTGGGGTCTCACCAGGGCCCTGTACAGCTGGTGAAGATCCTCTTTACTCCTATACTCAATTCCTCTTGTTATAAAGGCCAGCATGCCATTAGCTTTCTTCACTGCCTGCTGTACCTGCATGCTTGCATTCATTGACTGATGTTCAAGAACACCTAAATCTCGTTGTACTTCTCGTTTTCCTAACTTGACTCCATTTAGATAGTAATCTGCCTTCCTGTTCTTGCCACCAAAGTGGATAACCTCACATTAATCAACATTAGAGTGCATCTGCCATACATTTGCCCACTTACCCAACCTGTCTAGGTCACCCTGCATTCTCTTAACATACTCCTGACATTTCACACTGCCACCCAGCTATGTGTCATTGGCGAATTTGCTAATGTTACTTCTAATCCCTTCATCTAAATCATTAATGTATATTGTAAACAGCTGCGGTCCCAGCACTAAACCTTGCGGAACCCTACTGGTCACAGTTTTCCGTTCCGAAAGGGACCCGTTAATCGCTACTCTTTGTTTCCTGTCAGCCAGCCAACTTTCAATCCATGTTAGTACTCTTGCCCCAATACTATGTGCCCTAATTTTGCCAACTAATCTCCCATGTGGGACTTTATCAAAAGCTTTCTGGAAGTCCAGGTACACGACATCCAATGGCTCTCCCTTGTCCATTTTCATAGTTACATCCTCAGAAAACTCCGGAAGATTAGTCGAACATGATTTTCCCTTCATAAATCCATGCTGACTGTTCCTTCTACTGCTATCCAAATGTGTCGTAATTTCCTCTTTTATAATTGACTCCAGCGTCTTTCACCACTGACATCAGGCTGGCTGGTCTATAATTCCGTTTTCTCTCTCTCTCCTTTCTTGAAAAGTGGGACATTAGCCACCCTCCAATCAGCAGGAACTGTTCCTGACTCTATAGAACATTGGAAAATGATTACCAATGTGTCCACTATTTCTAGATCCACCTCCTTAAGTACCCTGCGTTGCAGATGCTCAGGTCCTGGGGGCTCACCAGCCTTCAGACCCAACAGTCTATCCAACACCATTACTTGCCTGATGTAAATTCATTCAGTTCATCCATTACCCTAGTTCCTGGGGCACTATTACATCTGGGAGATTGTTTGTGTCTTCTCTAGTGAAGACAGATCCAAAGTACCTGTTCAACTCATCTGCCATTTCATTGTGCCGCATAATAAATTCACCCGTTTATGACTTCAATGGCCCAAATTTGGTCTTCACTTTTTTTTTTTGCTTTTCACATACCTAAAGAGGTTTTTACTATCCCCTTTTATATCCTTGGCTAGTTTACATTAGTACCTCATTTTTTTCTCTGCGTATTGCCTTTTTTGTTATCTACTGCTGCTCTTTAAAAGCTTCCCAGTCCTCCGGCTTCCCGCTCATCTTTGCTATGTTATACTTCTTCTCTTTTATTTTTATACTCTCCTTTACTTCCCTCGTCAGCCACGGCCGCCCCTTACTCCCCTTAGGATCTTTCTTCCTTTTTGCAATGAACTGATCCTGCACCTTCTGCATTATTCCCAGAAATACCTGCCATTGTTGTTCCACTGTCTTCCCTGCTGGGGTATTGTTCCATTGAACTTTGGCCAGCACCTTCCTCATAGCTCCATATTTCCCTTTGTTCAACTGTAATACTGACACATCCGATTTTCCTTTCTCCTTCTCAAATTATAGGTTAAAACATATCATATTATGGTCCCTACCTCTTAATGGCTCCTTTACCTCGAGGTCCCTGATCAAATCCGGTTCATTGCTTAACACTAAATCTAGAATTGCCTTCTCCCTGGTAGGCTCCGGTACAAGTTGTTCTAAGAATCCATCTCGGATGCAGCCCACAAACTCCCTTTCTTGGGGTCCAGTACCATTCTGATTCTCCCAGTCTACCCTCATGTTGAAATCTCCCATGACAACTGTACCATTACCTTTGCAACATGACAACTGCATCATTACCTTTGCAACTCTTCATTCAACTCAGACCCGACATCCAGACTGCTGAGTATTATCGGTAGACTTATAATATACTAGATCTCCAACATTACCTAGCTCTCTAAACCTTTTGTAAGCTTTTCATTTCTTCTTGACTAGATTTAATACAGCTTTGTACACCACAGTTCCTGTACCCTACTATAACTTCCCTGTCCCATTAGGAACAGGGAACTTCCCTGTTCACTTCCTTGTCCTGTACCTATATAGAACTCTACACAAATATCCCCTGCATGTTTGCCACATTTCTTCTGTACATTTCCCTGAGAACATTTGTTTCCAATTTAAGCCTCCAATTTCCTGCCTGATAGTCTCATAATTCCCCTTATTCCAGCTGAACGCTTTTCTAACTTGTCTGTTCCTATCTCTGTCCGATGCAATTGTAAAGCAGTTAGAATTATGATCACTTTTTCTGACTTCAATAGATGGGAAGATGTTGGAATTGATAATTAAGGATAAGTACTCAGAGTATCAGGTGGTACATAATAAAATAGGACCCAATCAGCATGGTTTTCTGAAGGGGAAATCCTGCCTGAAGAATCTATTGGAATGCTTTGAAGAAGTACCAAGCAGGCCAGACAAGATAATCCCTTGATGTTGTCTACTTGCATTTTCAGAAGATCTTTGAAATGGTGCCTCACATGAAGCTACTTAACAAGCTTCGAGCCTATAGTATTATCAGAAATATTCAAGAATGAATAAAGTAGTGCTGATTGGCAAGGGACAAAGAGTTGGAATGAATGAAGCGAGCCTTTATTTGACTGTATAGAAAATACAAAAAAAACATCTGACGTGCGAAGGGACCTGGGAGTCTAGGTACAGGATTCTCTAAAGATTAATCTGCAGGTTGAGTCTATGGTGAGGGAGGCGAATGCAATGATAACATTCATTTCATCTCTCCTAAAATATAAAAAAAACAACGATCTAATATGGTTATTGATAAATATTCTGAGCCTCACTTGCAGTATTGTGAGAAGTTTTGGGCCCCTTATCTTAGAAAGGATGTGTGGAATCTAGAGAGGTCCGTGAAAGGAGGTTCATGAAAATTACTCCAGGATTGTGAATCTGATAATTATGGGCCTATATTGAATAAATCTAAGAAGAATAAGGATGCACTCATTCAAAACAATGAAATGATTAAAGGCCTTGATGGAGTGGTTGTGGAGTGTATGTTTCCTACGGTGGGAGAATCTCAGTCCACAGGATACAGCCGCAGAATAAAAAGCCATCCTTTTAGAAGGGAGATGAAAATAAATTTCTTTAACCAGAGAGTGGTGAATCTGTGGAATTATTTGTCAGAGGTGTCTGTGTGGAGTCCAAGTCTTTATGCATATTTAAAGCAGAGTTGATGAACCTTCGATTTGTCAGGGTTTGAAAGGATACAGGGAGAAAACAGGACATTAGGTCTGAGAGGAAGCTTAGATCAGTTACCCAAAAGACAAAGCAGACTTCACCGTTCGGAGCAAGAAGACTGCGGGAGAACGAAGCGAGTTTTTACTACTTGGGTTCAAGAGTGGCCAGACTGCGCAGGCGCGTGATGTCAGCCAGTAGAGTGCGGAAGGTTGGAAAAGAAGACTGCCGTATCTGGCAGGCAGCGTCGGAGCGGGCAGCAGCATGATAGGGCTTTGGATCAACGAGATTAAGCGGTAACGGGTCGAGGCGAGGTAGGATGTATGTGTGTGAGAACAGTGTTTTGTGCTGGGTGCAATATGTAGGGGGTCCTGGAGTCTCCCAGCCTCCCGGACAGCCATTTCTGCACAAGGTGTGTCGAGCTGCAGCTCCTGAGGGACTGAGTTAGGGAACTGGAGATGTAGCTTGATGACATCCGCCTAGTGAGGGAGAGCGAGGAGTTGATAGAGTGTTGTTATAGGCAGGTGGTGACACCAGCATCACGGGAGGCAGACAAATGGGTCACAGTCCGGAGCCGAAAGGGGAAGAGTCAGGTACTAGAGAG
This sequence comes from Hypanus sabinus, assembly GCF_030144855.1. Taxonomy (NCBI): domain Eukaryota; kingdom Metazoa; phylum Chordata; class Chondrichthyes; order Myliobatiformes; family Dasyatidae; genus Hypanus; species Hypanus sabinus. Next base: position 27,432,899 of record NC_082706.1, read on the forward strand.
TACCCCTGTGGCTGCACCGCTTGATAATAAGTATTCCTGTTTGAGTACTGTTGGGGAGGGGAAGCCTAACTGGTGGAGCGGTAGTGATCTGGCCCTGATGCTCAGAAGGTTAGGGAAGGGAAGAGGAAGGCAGTAGTGATCGGGGACTGTATAGTTCGGGGGTCAGGCAGGTGATTCTGTGGACGCAGGAAAGAAACACGGATAATAGTTTGCGTACCATGTGCCAGGGTCCGGGAAGTTTCAGATTGCGTACCAGATTTCCTGCAGTGGGAGGGAGAACAGCCAGAGGTCATGATACATATTGGTACCAACGACGTAGGTAGAAAAAGAAAAAAAGGTCCTGAAAAAAAAGACTGCAGGCAGATAGGAAGGAAGTTGAGAAGCAGGACCGCAAAGGTAGTAATCTCGGATTAGTGCCAATGCCACGCGACAGTGAGAATAGGAATAGCATGAGGTGGAGGATAAATGCGTGGCTGAGGGATTGGAACGGGGGAGGGATTCAGATTTCTGGATCATGGGGACCTCTTTTGGGGCAGGTGTGACCTGTACGAAAAGGATGGTTTGCAGTTGAATCCTATGGGGACCAATATCCTGGCGGCGAGGTTTGCTACGGCTACAGGGGAAGATTAAACTAGAATTGCTGGGGGGGGGGGAGGTGAGGAGAGATGGGAATAGAACTGAAGAGGCTGTGGAAGAGGAGGTTAGCTCACAAATAGAGAAAGTTTGTAGACAGTGCGAGAGGGAGGATAGCCAGCTGATAGAGAAGGGACGCACTCAGGCTGAAGGCTTAAGATGTGTCTATCTTAACGCAAGGAGTGTTGTGAACAAAGCGGACGAGCTTAGAGCGTGGAGAAATACTTGCAGTTATGATATGGTGGCCATTACAGAGAGTTGGATGGCTCAAGGACAGGAATGGTTACTTCAACTGCCGGTTTTAGATGTTTCAGAAAGGACAGGGAGGGAGGCAAAAGAAGTGGTAAGGTGGCACTGTTGATCAGAAATAGTATCACGGCTGCAGAAAAGTTGGACGCCATGGAGGGATTCTCTCCGGACTCTCTGTGGGTGGAGGTTAGGAACAGGAAGGGTTCAATAATTTTACTGGGTGTTTCTTATAGGCCACCCAAAAGTAACAGGAATATTGAGGACCAGATAGGGAAATAGATCCTGGAAAAGTGTAATTGTCATCATGGGAGATTGTAATTTCCCAAACTTTTCCCTTCTTCCGTCTCTCTCCCTTTTAGAAGACTGGAATGACATTTGCAATTTCCCTGTCTTCCAGAACAATTCCAAACTCTAGTGAATCATGTAGGATCATTACTAATGCCTTCTCAATCCCTTCCGCAACCTCTTTCAGAACTCTAGGGTGCACAACATCTGGTCCAGTTGGCTTATCTGCCTTCAGACCTTTTTTGGTTTTCCAAGAAACTTTTTCGCAAGTTATGATACCTTCATAAATTTCCTGTCCCTTACGTCATGCACTTCAATCATACTGTTGCTCTCTTCTACAGTGAAAACTGATGCAAACTACTTATTTAGTTAGTCCACTTTTTTATTGTCTCCCTTTTACACTTTATGTATATGAAGTAACTCTTGGTGTCCTGCTTGATATTATTGACTGCCATACATTCGCATGTCATCTTTACCTTCTTAATGGATGTTTACTTGCCTTCAGTTGACTTTAAAATCTTCCCAATCCTCCAACCTACCATTACTTATGGCTCTATCTATTGACATTACCCATGACTGTTGCAACATTGCCCTTTTAGCATTCATTTACTATTTCTCTTTGTAACGTGTCGGGCACATCTTTACTACTGCTTGGAGCATCTATATACAACTCCGATCAGGGTATTTTTATCCTTGCAGTTCTTTCACTCAATCCACAATGATTAAACACCTTCCGATGCTGGGTTACTTCTTTCTAAAAATTTGATTTCATGTTTTACCAACCGGCAAAGCCGCCCCCTGTGCCTACCAACATAATTTTGATACAACGTTTATCCTTGAACGTTAACGTTCCAGCAATAATCTTTCAACTCTGATTCAGTGACATGTACGATATCATTCTTGCCTATCTGCAACTGTGCTGCAAGTTAATCTACCTCATTCCATATCCTGCTCCTATTCAAATCCAACATCTTCAGTTCTTTATTCGCGCTTTTCGATTTTGTCTGCCTTTTACATTGTAACTCATCCTGCTGACTGCATTTGTGCCCAATCAATAGTTTATCTTCTATACACATTGCCTCTATTTGTAAACCAGCTACCTCATCTTCAGAAATATCATCTGCATTTCCTTCCATACTTATTACATTTTAATATATTGGCAGCTCAGGGCAAATGTCACACAATGCTCAACATTTTCATTCCTAATGTTCTTTAAGGTCTTACCAACATCTGCTTCTACAAACTCTCCACTAACTCTTCTGTCACTCGGGTTCCCATCCTACTGCAATTCTAGTTTAAACACCATTGTGCAGCATTAGTAAATCTTCCTACTGTGATATTAGCTCACCACCAGCTCAGGTGCAAACAATCGCTTCTGTACAGGCCAGGCAATCCCTGGAAGAGAGCCCAGTGATCCAAAACTCTTATGCCCTCCCTTCTACACTAGCTCCTTAGCCAGGTATTAAACTGTATAGCTGTTCTAGTTCTGACCTCACTAGCAGGTGGTATGGGTAGCAACTCGGAGATCACAACCCTGGGTTTAACTTGCAAGTAACTCTCTGATTTCCCCACGCTGAACCTCGCCCATGAATGATCTTCATTATTAGTACCTAAGTTGTCCACAATGTCTGCCTTTCCATCTTACCTGTTAAGAATTCTAAGGATTTGATCTGTGTTTTCTGGGAACCTGGCAACCGAGAATTAACACGCCATTTGGGTATCTCTTTCTCACCCTCAGAACTTCATGTCCATTCCCATAACTAATGAATTCCCTCTCACCATAGTATGCCTCTTCTCCCCACGTTGCTTCTGAGTCACAAGTCAGACTCTCTGCCAGAGAGCCGATCAGTGTGGCTTTCGTTTGTTCGTTCATCACCATACCCCAATATCCGGCATTATCTAAGTGCTATTTCTGTTGTTGGGAGGGATTGGAGAGGGGTGGCCATAGGGTTGCCATATATTTTTGAGGGAGATAGTTCCCTAATCACTTTCTCCTTTCAGACTGTCACTCACATTCCTTTGTCTGCACCTTGGGAGCAACAACCTCTCTATAGGCTGTATCTTTCACACCTCCAACCTCTCGAATGATTCGGAGTGCCATGAGGTTCGAGATCCAACTCCTTAACGCTGTCTGTTAGAAGGTGCAGCTGGACGGGCTTCAAGCTATTGTACTGGTTAGAGACTCTGGAGGTCTCCCTGCCTTCCCACATCCCTCAAGGGGAGTCATTTAACAACGTTACCTGTCATTCCTAATGTCCTAGCTGAGCAGATATAAAGAAGAGAAGGGAACAACTTGAGATGCTCTTTCCTCTGCCTTCTCTGAGGGAAGTCTCTCTTTGCTGAAGCCTCCAAGAGCTGAACCTTAGAATTACCACTCTGAAACAAGAGAAAACATGCAGGTGCAGATGCTGGAAATCGAAGCTGTGCACTCAAAAAGCTGGAGGAAGTCAGCAGGCCAGGCTGCATCCATTCAACTTCTCTGGCTGAGGCACTTCGGCAGGACTGGGGGGGGGGGGGGGAGAAAAAACAAGCTGATGAGCAGATTTAAAATGCAGCGGGAAGGGAGAGAGAAACAGAAGGTGATAGGTGTAACATAAAAGGGGAGTGTCTCAACCGACATGATGAGGTCACACGCAGGCTTATATTCCATCTGGTTGGCCAGCAATCAGATGGCCTGAACATCGGGTTCTACAACTTCCGGTAGTGCCCCCTACTACCATCTCCTTCACGTTTTCCATCCCTCTTTCCCACTCTTACCTTATCTCCTTGCCCGCCTATGGCCTGCCTCCAGTGCTCCACCTGCCCTTTTCCTTTTCCTATGGCCTTCTGTCGATGTATTCTGCCAACTGCCTAGTTCTTTATTTCATCCCTCTTCATTCATGTTTCACTATCACCTTGTGTTTTTATCTCCCCCTGCCCCCGCCCCCCACACACACCATTTATATCTGCTCCTCTGTTGTTTTTCTCCTGTACTGCCGAAGGAATTCAGCCCCAAACATCGCCTGTACTCTTTTACATAAATGTTGCCTGGCCTGCTGAAATTACCACTCCGGCTATGCCAATTTGAATGATGGCCACTACACATGCCCTTATCTTCTTTCAATGTGCTCTTACAAATCAATCGTAAACGCCGGTTGGCCGCTGGTCAAAGATCTATTACGCGGCTATGAGCCGCACCTGCATTTTATCCTCTGTCAGTGAACCTCATTGAATTCCCCTTCTCTCTAAACACCGGACTGGCCGCTGGTCAATGGTCCAATAAATCTTCCGAAAATAATTTACTATTTACATTAAATGTTTTAGCTTAACTAATGAAGGAGCATATAATTCTAAATAATCCAGGTATCGCAGGAATGTTAAGATGTGTCTCATTTCTTTGTGTTTCATTTTATACTTGATTTATCGGATTCATTAAATTAGTGAACAGGTTTAAAGTTGGACAGAACCATTTTTTTCAGATTTTTCCAGAAAATGTTTGATATGCATTCATATGTATCGCTGAAGGCAAGTAAATTTATTATACCAATAATTATGAACATTATCACATCCAGTGCTCTTCCAGTTGTGGGTATTTTGTAACCTATTTCAATATATCCATTTTAACTTTGGATATTTGCATTTCTTCTCCTGTTGTTATTATCATTATCATGATGTCTCTCTTCTCAAGGCATGTATCTTCTGAAGAATAGGTGAAGTTCTTTGTTCATAGTTATGCTATAGTCGATATCTCATGGCAGGAATTCCTCAGTGGACTGCCCTCTGTACAAATTGGAGGTCCCAGTGTCAAGTCATTTTACATCTCCTATTATTCAGAATAATATATTAATTGAAAGTCTATTCCAAGCACGTACCAGAGGAGCAGACCTCATATAGCCCAGGGTGGAATTCAAGCTGAGGGTAGGAAGAAAATGCTTCTACAATTACAGGTACTTTCATCCCACTTCATTTTCTGTGCTTTTTTTAAATTTTCATTTGCTCAGCACAACAGAATTTTCAATTACCAGATACATTTAAATTTACATTTCACCCCTCACAGATACCAGCTGTCCGAACAATTCCATCAAAATTTAGACATCATCGCCACATCCTATAAAAAACCCTTATTAATATAGCAGACATGATTACATCAACATATTGTAGAAAGTCTTGCCATGTTTTATGAAAACTATTTGTTCTTGAGAGTAACATACACATCAAAAAATCCAAAGGAATGTATCCCATGATTAATTTAAGCCAACCAAAAAGTCCAGGGGCTTTATCGGATATCCAAGTTCTTCCTGGCACAAAAAGTCAGGATGCTAAAAAGTTTTTTTGTGATGTGCATTAATACCTCGACTGCTGGGTAGGCCTAAGAAATAAGATACCTTCAAGCTCCATCTTCAGAATCTTTTCCAATTCACTCAAAATATCACTCCAGTACGCCTGATGCTTGGAACGTCCAAAAATAGTGGGTGAAAGTTCCAATATTTACTTTACATTTGGAACACAATGGAGACACGCCAATCTTAAATATCGAGAGACGATCTGGAGTCAGATGGGCTCTGTGCGGAATTTTGAGGTGCAATGCTTTAGTTCTGTTACAAACTGAAATTTTGTTTGCATTATCACAAATGTCTTCCCATGTTTCAGCTATAATTGCTACTCCCAGCTCTTCCTTCCAGACACGCCCTAGCTGCTCAGCCTCTCACAAGTACATTCCCTCAGGATGCTGTAAAATGTTCCGAGGGAGACTTCACCTTTAGAGCAAAACATCCTCTGTACTATGTCAGAACTATAAAAATCAGTTATCAATGATGTTTTCTTTTCTGTACATAATCTCTTATCTTCAGATATCTCTCATCTGAAAGAAATGAAAAAGATCCTTGATGGGTATTTGACTAAAAGACATAATCGTTCCTTCATCAAACAAATTTCCTAGATAGAAAATACCCTTAGACCTACCAAATTAAAATCCACAATCTATTTTGCCAGGCTGAAAAGCCGGGTATTGGAGTGAAAGAAGAAAATATCATTGCAAAACCCTCAATTTGTCACATTGCCCTCCAAGACCTGTGTGTTAATTGTTATTTGGTTGTGATAATATTCCTTACATAGTTTCATCTTATTGAGGAAAAGCAAATTAATAAGAGGGCATTTTGCTGGTGAGGCTTCAAAGTCTACCCAAATTGAGGAGGGGTCCCTGCAAACACAGTCAACCACATAAGACAAAAAGGAACTTAGTAGATATTTTTGATGCCTGGAAATCCAGGACACCACCCCCCCCCCCCCCCAAACTACTGGAAAGCTGTAAATTAGACATTTCAATACAGGGACTTGTTTGTTCCAGATGAAAGAAACAAACCAGCCATTTATTTTTTTAAGTATGTGTTGGGGAAAAATAACTGGAATCATTCATACTGGGTAGAGCAGATGAGTAAGAATGTTCATTTAGAGCATGGATATTCGCCCAAGCCAAGAAATGGGAAGAGTGTTCTATCGCTCAAGATCCTGTTTGATTTTGTCAAATAACTGTGTAAAGTTAGCTTTGAACACTTGATCAAATGTTCGTATAATAAATATGCCTAAGTACCCAAAACCTGTTTGTGACCATTTAAACAGGAAAACACCCTGAGTGTCAGGTATCTGCTGCAGATTCCCCAGAGGCATAGCCACTGATTAGGTAAAGTTGATTTTATAACCTGAAAAGGTGCTAAATGAATTGGTGCATTCTATAAGGTGGTGCACTGATATTGCAAGGTGTGATAAGAAAATTAGATCATCATCCGCATACAATGTAATTTTATGTGACTTTACTTCTATGTGTGGAGCAGATATTCTGGGGTCTCGCCGAATAGCCTCAGACAATGGCTGGATCACTAGTGTGAAAGTAGGAGTGATAAAGGGCAGCCCTGCTGGCTGCCCCTCAGAATACTAAAATTATTTGACATAATACTATTAGTGAGAATTGCAGCCAAATGTTCATTATAAAGAGCCTTCATCCACTTAATAAAACTAATGTCCAATCCAAATCGTTCTGAAGTGAAAACAAGGTAAGGCCATTCGACACAATCAAAGGCCTTTTCTGGATCTAAGGAAACCACCATGTTGTCTACTGCTTGTCGCTGACATGCCTGAATCACATTAAGTAATCTCCTGATATTGATAGATGATCTTCGGCCTTTTCCAAAACCCATTTGATCTTCTTGTAAGATTTTAAAGTCAACATTTAACAATGAAATAGGTCTATAGGAAGAGTATCTCCTGTTCCAGCCGGTTCCTGCCACACAGATACATCAGGCCCGTTATTGCACAGATGTCGCTCTTTTTTTTCAACTGAACCTTCTCCAATTACCCAAATACCTTTGCCACTGCAGGTCCCCTGCACTTGTTCACATTAGCCACTCTATCTCCCTCAGGAAGCACGCCTTATCGTTTGGTTGAGAAAAACAAAACAATGCAGATAAGTTTAGATGCATTGTTGCATTTATGAGAACCCATAACACCATATGACAATAAGGAATAGGAGCAGAATTAGGCCAATCATCCATAAGATAAAGGAGAAGAACTCTGATATCTGGTCCATCGAGCATTCTACACTATTTCGTCGTGGCTGATCCAATCTTTCTCTCAGCCCAGTCTCTTGCCTTCTCGCTGAATCATGCCCTGACCAATCAAGAATCCATCAAAATCTGTCTTAAAGACTTGACATCAACAGACTCTCCCACCAGAGGAAGCAACCTCTCTGCATTCACTCTGCCAATCATACGATACGTTTCAACTAGGTCACCGCTCATTTTTCTGAATTCTAGTGAGAATACTGAGAGCCATATAACGCTCTTCATCTTAAAAGTTATTCAATCCTGGGAGCACTTCTCTGAAACTCCTTTGAAGCCTCTCCAGTTTCAACACATCCTTTCTAGGATAGGAGGCCCAAAATTGCTCACAGTACTAATAGCGAGCCCTCATCAGTGTTTTATAAAGTCTTAACATTACATCCTTGCTTTTATAATCTAATCCTCTTAAATGAATGTGAACATCGCATTTGCCTTCTCATCACAGGTTCAGTCAGCAAATTAACCTTTACAGAACACTGCACCGGGTCCCTCATCGTCCCATGCCTCTTAAATGTCTGAATTTTCTTACCATTTAGAAAATAGTCTCCGCTTTTATTTCTTCCACAAAAGTGCATGACCTTGTATTTAACGACACAGTATTCTATCTGCCTCATCGTTACAGTCTCCTAATCTGTGTGTCATTCTGTAGGCTCTCTACTTCAAAACTGCCTGCCATACCAATTATCTTCATATCGTCCGCAACCGTTCCAAATAAGCCACCAAATCCATAACCCAAATCATTGACATACAAGGCAAAAAGGATAGGTTTAATACAGACCTCTGTGGAATACAGACAGTAACCTGCTGCCAGTCAGAAAGAGATCCCTTCATCGCCACTCTGCTCCCTGCCACTCAGGCACAGTTTTCTCCATATTAGAATCGCTCCAGTAATAACATGGGCTCATACCTTGTTAATTAGCGTTATGTGTAGCACCTTGTCAAAGAGGACATTTCCAAGATTTGGCCAGTTTAATGTTTTATTCAGCTGCAACCTGAAATTCGAACAGTGATACTCAGTGCCAAGTTGTATCGAAACATATGACATAAGGCATAGGAGCAGATTTAGGGTATTCATACCATCGAGTCTGCTTCACCATTCCATCATAGCTGATTCCTGATTCCACTACTTGCCATATCATTTGATGTCCTGACCGATCACGAAACTTTCAACTTCCACTTTAAAAATAGCCACGGACCTGACCTCCATCACAGTCCACAGCACACAGAACCACAGCAGATTCACTGCTCTCTGGCTAAAATAGGATTCTCCCTTACATCTGATCTAAAAGGTCGCTCCTCACAGGAAACCCACCATAGGAACATACTCCACACATCCACGTAATCTCGTCCTTTCAACACTTCGTACGTTTCGATGAGAAATCCCTTATTCTTCTTAATTCTAGTGAATACATAGAAACATCGAAAGTCTACAGCACAATACAGTCCTTTTGGCCCACAAAGCTGTGTCGAACATGTCCTTATCTGAAAAATTATCTAGGGTTACCCATAGCCCTCTGTTTTGCTGAGCTTCATATACCTGTCCGGACGTCTCTTAAAAGACCCTATTGTATTCGCTTCCACAACCGTCACCAGCAGCCCATTCCGTGCACTCACCACCCACTGCTTAAAAAAATTATTTCTGATATTTCCTCTGTACCTACTTACAAGCAACGTGCCCTCTCGTGCTAGCCATTTCAGCCCTCCATCGCTCCAAGGAAAAATGGCCGAATTCAGTCAACCTGTTTCTCATAAGGCATGCTCCCCAATACAAGCAACATCCTTGTAAATCTCCTCTGCACCCTTTCTATGGTCTCCATGTCCATCCTATAGTGATGTGACCAGAACTGAGCACAGTACCCCAAGTGGGGTCTGACCAGGATCCTATGTAGCTGCAACATTACCTCTCGGCTCCGAAACCCAATCCGACGTTTGATGAAGGCTAAGGAACCGTGTGCTTTCTTAACCACAGAGTCAACCCGCACAGCAGCATTGAGTGGCCTATAGATTCAGATCCCAAGATCCCTCTGATCACCTTCTGTCTTCATACCTACCAAAATGAACCACCTCACACTTATCTGGGTTGAACTCCATTTGCCACTTCTCAGTCCATCATAGGCCTATGGTCCACTGTGAGCTGAAAGTACAGGAAAAAATAAGAGTATAGCTTTGTAGCAACTCCCACTGGACTGATGTCTTTATCTGTCTTGATGGAAATTCCGGAAAATAGAAAGTGTTTAACTTGCTTTGAACACAGACATATGTGAATCACACTGCTGTTCCATATTCTACCAGTTGAGGGCAGCTCCAGTCAGTGAGAATACACCAGGACAATAGCTAACATCAGGTTATAAGAAAACAGAGCTCTCTCTGTTGCAAACGAATTAAATTATGCTGAAGTGAAAAGCAATATAAATTCGGTGTTCTTCAGAATATATTCAAGAATGTAATGGTGATTTTGTTCAAATCCATACCTTCCTGGATCTGGACTTCGGAATTAACTCCCAAAATTGCATTAAAGCATCAGAAAAATAGCAACATACACTTTTTCTTCATATCAGAGTATATGATTACAGCACATCATGTGAATTAATCATTACTCTTCACAAGGAGATTAGTAGTCCTTTCCCAAAGTCCAACGGACATACTTCAGAGATTCATTAACTGCACTCTTTCAAGGTCATTTTTTAAGATCAATACGTAGACTGTTACCCCAATGTCCACATCCTGTAATATCAACAACTCCATTAGATGCAGTTGGATATAATACTTCTCGGAATTTTTCAACATCCTGGTTCAAGTACATCATCGGACAATAAGGATTTCAGCAAATGTGTTACCACTCTTACTTCACACTAATTGGCAAATAGTGGCAAAGCGACATCAGATCTGTCAAACTAGATTCGAACTCCAACAATCACAAATGACTTAATATCAAATATTAGAATCGCCGGAGCCAGCGGGATTCAAAATGGGACGAGTGGTCATTGCTGCAAAGACAATTATTGGGCGATTGTCAGAAATTTCATCTTTTCAGTATATTTTGTTTCGGTTGTTTACGACTGCAGAAGTAACAGGTGTAAGAGGGCGTGCAATCTGCCCAAGCACATCCACCTGAACAAACGATATGAACATCATTCTTGTGATTAGCGTGAATTTGAACCAGTGGAGAGTAAAGATAAGTGGGCAGAAAAGATCTACCTCCTTGGCTTTTCACCTTTTTTATTATGTCGGCGAGGTGGTGTTTAGAGCACCTCATGGTTGAGCCCACTAAGGGAAAAGTTATTCAGTTGTGCAATGAACTGGAATAGATAATAGAGCTTAAGTAAAAGAACCCTCAGGGGAGGTGATTATAACATAATAGAATTCACCCTGAAATTTGAGAAGCAGAATCTAAAATGAGTTGTATCAGTATTACCAAGGAGAAATGGAAATTGCAGAGGCATTGGAGAAGAGTTGGCCAGAATGGATTGGATATGAACACTGGAAGGGATAATGGCAGAGCAGCAATTGCTGGAATATCTGGTAGTAATTTGGAAGCCACAGGACATATACACTCCAAAGTGGAAGAAGTATTCTACAGACAAGATGACATAACCATGGCTTACAAGGGAACTCAAACTCAAGATAAAAGCCAAGGAGAGGGCATATAACAGAAGAAAAAATAGTGGGAAGTTAGGGGAGTGGAATTTTTGAATGCCAAATGAAGGCAACTAAAATGTCATGGGGAAGACCTAGATGGAATACGAGTGTAAGCTAACCAGTAATATTGAAGATGATACCGAAAGTTTCCTGAGATACATAAGGTGTAAAATGGAGGTGAGGGTCGATAACGGGCTACTGGAAAAGGATGCTAGAGGGATGTAATTGGGGACAGTGAAATGGCGGATGACCTTAAGACCTCAAGACCATAAGACCATAAGATACAGGAGCAGAAGTTGGTCATTCAGCCCATCGATTCTGCTTCGCAATTCAATCATGGCTGATCCAATTCTACCAGTCATCCCCACTCCCCTGCCTTCTCCCCATTCCCTTTGATGTCCTGTCAAATCAAGAAACTAAATGCACCCAGTGACTTGGCCCCCACAGAGGCTCGTGCCAACAAATTCCACAGATATATCAACCTCTCACTAAAGTAATTTCTCCGCATCTCTGTTATAAGTGGACGTCCTTCAATCCTGAAGTCGTGCCTTCTTGTCCTAGAATGCCCTACCATAGGAAATAACTTTGCCATACCTAATCTGTTTAGGCCTTTTGACATTCGGAATGATTTCTATGAAATCCACTCTCCCCACCCCCCAACCCCCATTCTCCTGAACTCCAGGGAATACAGCCCAAGAGCTGCCAGACGTTCCTGATATGGTAAACTTATCATTGCTGGAATTATTCTCGTGAATCTTCTCTGAACTCTCTCCAATGTCAGTATATCCTTTCTAAAGTAAGAAACCCAAAACTACACACAATACTCCAATTGTGATGTCACAAGTGCCTTGTAGAGCCTTAACAACACATCCCTGTTCTTATATTCTATTACCCTAGAAAAGAACGCCATTAAAAAAATATTTCCATCAATTCTCTCTGTGGAAAATACAAGCATCATGGTGAAAGTTCCAGATGCCCGGGTCATAAAGTGTGTGAAGTTACGATTACTATAGAGAATGTTCTAGGGAATCCTGGAAGTCTGAAGTTTGACAGGTGGCCCAGATCAGATGGTGTACACACCAGTGTTCTGAGACATGTGGCTGAACAGAGTATGGAGGAGATTACATGATCTTTCAAGAATGAGAAGAATCTGGAATGCTTCAAGAAGACTAGAAACTAGTAATGGCCACTTCACTATTCAAAACAAGAGAGAAGCAGAAAACGGATGACTGTTTTGGGACCAATACTTTTTCTGTCATAAGTCAATGATTGAATGATAGAATTGATGGCATTTTCACAAAGTGTGCAGAGGATGCAGAAATAGATGGAGGGGCATGCAGTTTTGCTAAAATTGGGAGGCTACACGATGACTTAAACCGATTAGGAGAATAGACAAAGGAGTGGTAGATGGAATATGGTGTCGGAAAGTTTATAGTCATGCAATTTGATAGAAGTAATAAGATAATTATCTGTTTTCTAAAGACAGAGAAAATACAAAAAAAAATAAGGATTTGGGAAACAGTGTGCAGGATTCTCTACGTAATTTCAGTCAGTACTGAGAAAGGCAAATGTAATGTTAGCATTCATTTCAGGAGGACTAGAGTGTAAAGGCAATGACGTAATGTTGAGACTTTATAAAACACTGGTGAGGCCTTACTTGGAGTACTGTGTGCAAGTTAGGGATCCAGTCTTAGAAAGGACGAGCTGAAACTGAACCTGGACAGGGTTCAAAGGAGGTTCATGAAAATAATTCCAGGATTAAATGTCTTGTTATATGAAAATCGTTTGCAGTCTGTGGGAGTATATTCACCAGTTGAGATTTTAGATGGGAAAAAGGCTAACATTGTGGAGATGCGAAAGGATTTAGAAGGAGTGGATTGGGACAATTTGTTTTATGGGAACGATGTAATAGAGAAATGGAGATCATTTAAAGGTGAAATTTTGAGGGTTCAGAATCTTTATGTTCCGGTTAGGTTGAAAGGACAAGTTTAAAGTTTGAAAGAACCATGATTTGCAAAGGATATTGGAAACTTGGCTCGGAAAAAGAGAGAGATCTACAATAGTATAGGCAGCATGATGTAAACGAGGTGATCGAGGAATATAAAGAACATAAAAAGAATCTTAAGAAAGAAATTAGAAAAACTTAAAGAAGATATGAGGTTGCTTTGGCAAGTAAGATGAAAATAAATCCAAAGGGTTTCTACAGTTATATAAATAGCAAAAGGATAGTGAAAGATAAAATTGTTCCCTTAGAGAATCAAAGTGGACAGCTATGTGTGGAGCCAAAGGAGATGGGAGAGATTTTGAACGATTTCTTTTCTTCAGTATTCACGAAGGAGATGGATATTGAATTGTGTACGGTAAGGGAAACAAGTAGGGTAGTTATAGAAACTATGATGATTAAAGGAGAGGAAGGACTGGCGCTGTTAAATAATATAAAAGTGGATAAGTCTCCAGATCCTGACAGGATATTCCCTAGGACCTTGAGGGAAGTTAGTGTAGAAATAGCAGGGGCTGTGACAGAAATATTTCAAATGTCATTAGAAACAGGGGTTGTGCCGGTGGATTGGCATATTACTCATGTGGTTCTATTGTTTAAAAAGGGTTCTAAGAGTAAACCTAGCAATTATCGGCCTGTAAGTTTGTAGTCAGTGGTGGGCAAATTAATGGAAAGTATTCCTAGAGATGGTATACATAATTATCTGGATAGAGAGGGTCTGATTAGGAACAGTCAACATGGATTTGTGCATGGAAGTTCAAGTTTGACAACTCATTGAATTTTTTGAAGAGGTTACTAAGAAGGTTGACGAGGGTAAAGCAGTGGATGTTGTCTATATAGACTTCAGTAAGGACTTTGACAAGGTTCCTTACGGATGGTTAGTTAGGAAGGTTCAATCGTTAGGTATTAATATCAAACTAGTAAAATGGATTCAACAGAGGATGGATGGGAGATGCCAGGAAGTAGTTGTGGATAACTGTTTGTCGGGTTGGAGGCCGTTGTCTAGTGGTGTGCCTCAGGGATCTGTACTGGGTCCAATGTAGTTCGTCATATACATTAATGATCTGGATGATGGGGTGGTAAATTGGATTAGTAATTTTGCAGATGATACTAAGATAGGTGGTGTTGTGGATAATGAAGTAGGTTTTCAAAGCTTCCAGAGAGATTTAGGCCAGTTAGAAGAGCGGACTGAAAGATGGCAGATGGAGTTTAATGCTGATAAGTGTGAGGTGCTACATTTTGGTTGGACTAATTAAAATAGGACTTTAAGGAATGGTAGAGCATTGAGGAATGCAGTAGAACAGAGTGATCCAGGAATTATGATGCATAGTTCCCTGAAGGTGGAATCTCATGTGGATAGGCTGATGAAGAAAGCTTTTGGTAAGCTGGCCTTTTTAAATCAGAGCATTGAGCATAGGCGTTGGGATGTAAAGTTAAAATTGTGCAAGGCATAGGTGAGGCCAAATTTGGAGTATTGTGTACAGTTCTGGACACCGAATTATATGAAAAATGTCACCAAAATAGAAAGACTACAGAGGAGATTTACTCGAATGCTTCCTGGGTTTCAGTACCTAAGTTACAGAGAAAGGTTGAACAAGTTAGGGCTTTATTCTTTGGAGCATTGAAGGTTGAGGGGGGACTTGATAGAGCTATTTAAAATTATGAGGGAGATAGATAGAGTTGACGTGGATAGGCTTTCTCCATTGACAGTAGGGGAGATTCAAACAAGAGGACAGGAGCTGAGAGTTAAAAGGCAAAAGTTTAGGGGTAACACAAAGGGAAACTTTCTTATTCAGCGAGTGTTAGCTGTGAGGAATATGCTTCCAGTAGAAGTGGCAGAAGCAGGTTCGATATTGTTTTAAAAAAAATGGATAGTTATTTGGACAGGAAAGGAATGGAGGGTCATCTGCAGGTCGGTGGGACAAGGTGAGAGTAAGCGTTCAGTACGGACTCGAAGGGCTGAGATGGCCTGTTACCGTGCTGTAATTGTTATATGGTTATATGGTGTTCCAAAAGTTATCCCACTGGCATTGTCATAAACCTCCACTCGGCTGTCGCTGCTGCTTGGCACATTAGAAACATAGAATACATACCGAACATGCACTTACCTTTGAAATTACCCTGGGTGACCCATAGCCCCCTATTTTTCTAAGCTCAATGTACCTATTCAGGAGCCATTTACAAGAATATATTGTATCTGTCTCCACCATTGTCACCAGCAGCCCATTCCATGCACTCACCACTCTGCATAAAAAAACTTATCCCGACATCACCTCAGTACCTACTTCCAAGCACCTAAAAAATGCGCCCTCTCGTATTAGCCACTTCAGCCCATGGCAAAAAGCCTCTGACTATCGAGATGATCAATGCCTCTCGTCACCTATCAGGTCACCTCTCATCCTCTGTCGCTTCAAGAAGAAAAGGCCAACTACATTCAACCTATTTTCTGCAAATTTTCTGTAGCTTCCACATCCGTCCTGTAGTGAGGTGATCAGAACTGAACACAGTGCTCCAAGTGGGGTCTGGCCGGGGTTCCATACAGCTGTAACATGACTTCTAGGCTTTTGAACTCAATCCCACGGTTGATGAAGGCCAATGCACTGTATGCCTTCTTAAACAAACAGTCAACCTGCGCAGCTGCCTTGAATGTCCTGTGGACTCGGACCCCAAGTTCCTCTGATCCTCCACACCACCAGGAGTCTTACCATTAATACTAAATTCTGAAATCATATTTGACCTACCAAGATGAACCTCCTCACAGTTATCTGGGTTGAACTCCATCTGCCACTTCTCAACCCAGTTTAACATCTTATCGATGCCGCGCTGCAACCTCTGACAGCCCTTCACACACTATCCGCAACCCTTCCATTATTTGTGTCATCAAAGTTGCTCAGTCTGAGACCAATTTTCATGTACTATGCACTTCTTTTGAATTTGTTTTTCACTTTCTTTTGAATGGCTGCTGGATATATTTGAATGTTTTACGCCTTGGTCCCTGACGAACGTTGTCTCGTTCAACTATATCTATGTATGGTTTCAATGAAAACTTCTCTCTCTCTCTCTCTCTCTCTCTCTCTCTCTCTCTCTCTCTCTCTCTCTCTCTCTCTCTCTCTCTCTCGCTCTCTCTCTCTTTCACACTGTCACTCATTGTGGAATATCCATCTGCTTTTGTGGATGTGTGCGAAGAACAAGAAAATAAGGTTGTATATTGTATACATTCTCCGACATTAGATAGAACATTGAACTATTGAACTGTAATAAGCAACGTCGCATTTATACATATTATCAAGTAGTCAAGAAAATTCAATGAACTTTATCAGTCCATATTCCCGCAATACCTGCTATTTCAGTGGCTCATCTTGGAAAAATAGACGAGAAATACCAGGCAGACAAACTAAATGTTCGTTTTGTCATTTTTGTACCTAATGATAAATAAAGAATGTATTTCACCTTCTGACACCTGCCTTGCGCCACTCTTTAAGCTCGGGTGTGGTCTTTCCGAATTACAGCATTTTTTTCCCTACTGGCCGAAGGGCAAAAATACAGAAAAAGAAGACTGTGGATTTTCTCTTTGGAGCGCAGCAGGGAAAGTGGCGACTTAATAGAAATGTACAATATGAATTTTATAAAGTATGGGTGGCCAGAGACTTCCCAGGGTCACAATGGCCACGACAACGAAGCGTAATTTAAAGGTGATTGGAGAAATGTATTAGTCAGGGAATCGAGGGTGTATGAAACAATTTCTCCTAGGGGTGGTGATAGAGGCAGAAGCACGGCGGACATTTTGGACACTCTTAAATGGGTAATGCAATAAAATATGGTATGCAGGAGAGAAGGGTTATATTGATCCTAGTTAAATTAATACATCGTTGATAAAGCCATGGAAAACGGCGGGAGCATTAGCAAGGCCAAACGGCATTACGAGATATTCAAAATGGCCCAGAAGTGTGTTAAAGGCTGTCTTCCACTCATCCCCTCCCCGTACCCTAACGGGGTGGAAGGCATTCCATAGGTCCAGCTTGGAGAAGATGGTATTTCCGTGTAAGGGGTCGAAGGCTGCACTATTAAGAAGTAGTGGGTACTTATTCTTAATAGTTATATTGTTCAAGCCTCGATAATCGATGCAGTGGCAAAGCGATCCATCTTTTTTTTCCACAAAAAAGAACCCGGCGGCCACAGGAAAGGAAGAGGGCCTGATGAGGCCCGCTGCGAGGGACTCGCCCACTTTTATCTCCAGGGCCTCCCTCTCTGGTCGAGATAAGTTATAGAGGCGACTGGTGGGTAGCGGGAACCCAGGAAGAAGGTCGATGGCACAGTCATAAGGGTTATGCGGAGGCAGGGCCAGTGCTTGTTGTTTGCTGAACACTTGTTCCAGGTCGTGGTATTCAGCAGGTACCCTGGAGAGGTCAGGGTCTTCGGTCATCTTTCGCTGACAGTTCGTCCTTAATCTTTTCTGAGAGACCATATCGGAACACCTCCCCTAGGGCTTCGTCGTTCTATCCTGAGTCGGCTGCTGGGGTGGCATTCGATGGCCTATTTAGTCACACTCCGTGGACCCTGACTTAGCGTCAGCAAGCGTCTGGCGGCGTCTGTTCCGCGAAGAGGCTGTTCGAAGACCTTGTCTGGTTCATGTCTGGACCAACGATAACGCCATACAAGCTGAATGGCATTATCTGCAGAATGTTCATATCCTTCGTTCCGTCCATACACATAATTCTTTCCAATTGATTGATGGGTATATGCACTTCACCTTTCCTCAACAACACATTCTGGCGGCATTTTGTAGCCACCTTGTAAATTCTGTGCAATCTAGTGTACTAATTATCTTTGCCTCATTTATCTGAGCTAAACTTTCTTCATCTCATTTTAGTCCTACGCTTTCTTAGTCCTTGACATTTCCCTTTCAATACCTACTCTGTCTAAGTCATCAAGAAAAGGACATAGTACTCCAATTATGGACTGCTCAAAGTTTATACTGCCACAAAATTACTTCCCAATAGTCATACTCATTACCCAGTATGATGTAGGAAAGCACACTGCTCACGCGTTGTTAGAAATCTACCTTCACTACATTTTATGTCTAAGAAATAAAGCACAGAACACAACTGTTACTACAATGGATTCTACAATGGAGCACACCAGTAAGGGCGACATTATTACAGTTTGATTCGGAGTTTAATCCCGACATATTCTGGAGAGAGTCTCGACAAATCCTCCCCTTGAAATGCGTGGGTATTGGCCGGATGCTGCGCTTTTCTCACACAGCCCAAAGAAATATCAGCTTGTTTAATTGGACATTGGAAATTGTTCCCTCAATAGATTTAGTTTCAAATCGGGTTGTACGGATTAACTGGTGGTGCGTCTCGACGAGCCGGGGGGTGGGGGGGGGGGTTGGTTATTCCGAGCCGTATCTCTAAACAACGTAGAGGAACTACTCGTGTTGGAATGAAATGCGGAGTTGAATTGCTCTTAATGACAGGGATTTAGAAGAACGGCAGGGATGATCCAAAACATATTACTTGTTACTATCATAAAATACTATGCAGGTACTTTAAGGAAAGACAGCACAATTAATTTAGATTTTTTTCAGATTATTTTTTTTCACTTCAGTATTTAGATTTCAGTACCTGACAACAATCAATAACAGAGTTACTTAAGGTGAAAAGAAGTCCAAAATATACAGAATTTCCTGTGGATGCTTATGGACAATAACCGTTCAAAAGCAATATCTGTGACGGTAATAACGCAAAATTAAATTAACTCCATGTTGTTGCATGATCTTTCCCCCTCGATCCCAGTTTTGCTTTGCATATTCCTGTCTAAAAGCTTCTTAAACCGTCAGATGGTACCTGCTTCCAGCGCCTCCTCTGGCAGTGTGTTGAAGGCAACTGCCTGTATGAAACAAAACATATCACACACATCTTTTTGAAATTCCAGACTCTTCCCCCATCGCACAACCAACTCCATCACCACCAAATTAAGTGCCACCACCACCTTGAATTATTGCCTTTAACCTGATATTTCCACCTAAGGAAAAAGATTCTGCATATATTTCTCATCCATGCCGCTTGTGATTATTTCAGAATAATTTTATTGGCAGCAAGTGAAACATACAGTACATAAGCAATTTGATTCTGGTGTGGTGCTACGCATAAGACACGGAAAAATATAGCTTAATAGACGACACAATAGCACCCAACCATGTAGAAGAAAATCGTACAAGCATCCATGGACAGTCAAAAATTAACAGTATTGTCACGTGCTTAATTACCCGTCGTCAACTTCACTAAATTTGAACATATGAACGGAATAAATAATCATCACCAGAACAAGGAGAGTAGCAGAGACATCTTAACGGATATTGTGCGGATACAATTATGGATTTACACCTGAGTAGGTTTAATTGGAAGCTGGATAGCTGTAGGAAGGAATTTTTGGAGATGACGTATAGTCCTGGAGGTGATTGACATGTAGCGTCTCTCTGAACGCAATTTGGTGACTAGGTGGACTCTGTAGTAACTTTTTTCAGCTCCTTTCCTTCGGTCGAGTGAGGGACAGGTCGTTAATGACAGTGGCAGACAGCCACAGATTTTCTCCGACGAGTATTCCTCTCTCTGGAATCTCGACTTGGAGAGTGAGGAGGTGGCAGGAAAGCAAACGCTGATAGAGGTGGTCAAAGCACTCTGAATAATGGTTGAGTTCCGGCACCATGACTTTCCAACTTATCTGGGCCGATGTTAAATCGTCCAAACATTGGGATTTTCCTCGCTTTCAGAACACTAGCCGGTCGTGTCGAACCGCTCTGGGCCTGGATCTGCTGCCACGTTTCGAGCTGATCTTTCAAAATCAGCCCGGTGCTTAGATTGATCAGGCCTCTGTTTAGAAGGACCGTCCTCAAATCTGCCTCTTCTCCGTTCTGGCTTTGGTCTTCCAGGTTCGACCCGACTTTGCAAAGTATTCATATCAACCTCGACCCGACCTTGCTGCACTCATCAGCCATCGAACTACCTACGCCTTCGCTCGCTTTTTTATTGGTAGCGATAATTGTTTTTTCATATTTTTTTTCTCAGAAAAAATGTGTTATTAAGAAAATTTGTCTGGTTGTATTCCTTATATTATTGTCCGCCAGTACGTAGTCGTTGGATTTCAGCAGTGCGAAATCAAACCTTGTTGTCGGAGAATTAACTGTCATAACAATTAGAGCTTTAAGAGCTCTGAAGAAGCTGTTCTATGTCTACGGAGAATCTTCGATTAACGATTTGTTAATATACTTCTGACTGTCTAACCGAAGAATGCCGAGGTCCTCCTGACGCTGAGTCTAGTGCAGATTTGGAATTGTCAGTTGACTGAGAATATTTGAAGTATTCGGAAGTCAGCTAATATTCTAAGATCAAGTGTAATGTGGTGAATCTATGCGGACGGTGAAAATGAGGACGTCACGATCAAGGGGCCAATAAGAATTTGACGTGCTGACGTAAGGGTGAATGCTCATGCTATCTGAGAAAAATTCTATTTCTGCAGTCAACGTCCAGCTTCAAAGGCTGCATCTACCAGTGCGTAGACAGGAAGAGATATCTTCCGAAAGGACATCTACATTATCTGCAGACAGGAGAGCCACCAGAAAGAGGACTGTCAAGAAAGCAAATGCTGCAAAAAAGTCTGCCCAAAACGTATTGGTGCCTACGGACAGACAATAGCAAGAGTAGCTGGCACTGATACTGATCGGACAAACATGACGCAGCCTTCCCCAGTGCAGAGGCCACGTCCGACATCGTGTCAAAAACTGCTCCTGAAGAAAAGCCGACCACATCGAAATTCCACTTGCAGCCGAAACACCCCAGTCCACGCCAAAGGACCAGAAGGACTCTGCGGAGTATGTAAGGAGGGAAAGGCAGGAATAATGATGGCGACCAGTCAAGACGAAGAAGACTCACAAGACACCATCCAAGAGACTACTGGCTGCCGAAAATAAAAGGAACTGGAAGTAAAGGGCAGACCGTCAAACAAATAGCAGCAAGAACGGAACATCGGAGACAAGAACATAGGAAGCGTAATGAGGACTGGAAAGAGCGGAAGATCAGATATATACGAGGAAGTAATTCTGCTGACCAACCGGGTCCTCGGGAAAATGGGCGAAGCAGAGGTGCCATCAGCCCCCGGCTCCTAGAATTGGGAGTAGCAAGCGCCCAATCAACACCAATCAACATCAACTCTGCATAGAAAAAGGAGCAGGACAGAAATAATCACCCCCTCCAGGCACACACACACACACACACACACACACACCTGACTTTTCGTCCACCGGCTCCGTCTTGGAGCTTACTTCTTGGCAAGGACTCTCCCACCCCAAGCAATGGCCAATCTCACGACTTCAACGCTTCTCCTCATCATGGACATCCCGGTCTGGTCATCTGCCTGCTACCTGCCGACTGGACATTAGCCATCTCGACTTCACCACACCTTGTTCCAGTTCCAACCTCATTCCTTCCTAACGCGCTGCTCTCCACTCCTTCCGCACTAATCCTAACCTTACCATAAAACCCGCTGATAAGAAGAGCGCTGTTGCAGTCTGGCGCACTGACCTCTTACTTGTCGAGGCACAACAAGAACTCGCTGATACTACCTCTTACTTACCCCTCGAACATGACTCCTCTAAGAAGCACCAGGCCATTGTCTCCTACACCATCACCAACCCTATCAGCTCTGGGGATCTCCTTTCCACTGCCACAAACCTCATAGTTCCCACACTGCGCACTTCCCGTTTCTACCTCCTGTACAAGATCCACAAGTCTGCCTATCCAAGGAGACCATCGTTTCTGTTTGCTTCTGCCTACCGAAATCATTGCTGCATACCTCGACACTGATTTATCCCCTCTCGTTCAATCCCTTCTCTCCTATGTTCGTGACGTTTCTCATACTCTGAATTTTTTCAATGATTTCAAGTTTCCTGGCCCAAACCGTCTTATTTTCACCATCTCCCTATTTACATTCATCCTCCACCAGGAAGGTCTCAAAGCTCTCCGTTTCTTTTTGGATTACAGACTCAACCATTTCCCCTCTACCGTCACTCGCTTCCGTCTGCTTCTTACTCATAACAAGTTCTCCTTTGGCTACTCCCACTTCCTTCAATCTAAAGGTGTAGCCATGGGCTCCCGTTTGGGTCCCAGCTATGCCTACCTTTTTGTTGGCTATGTGGGACCGTCCATGTTCCAAGAATATACTGGTATCCGTCCCCCACTTTTACTTCAGTACATCGACGACTGTATTAGCGCTGCTTCCTGCACGCATGCTGAGCTCGTTGACACTTTTAAGTTCGCCTCCAACTTCCTTGCAGTAAGTTTCATTTCATGTCTATAAACTCTTTGCAGTCTGAGTTGAGATTGCTGTTAGTAATGTGACAAGGAGAGGAATTTAACGCAGGAAGAGGTGAAGTTATATTAACATACAACGGAAAATGTCTACGATACATGTCTGTCACCAGCTCCCAAATCAGAACACAATGATGACGACAAAGGAAGTGTCAAGTGAATACAAAACACTGTAAGTGGGATATGTCGGAGCATATAGGATGGAGATTGGAAAACTGTCTGAATAGTGTCACAACAACAGCCTCTTATTCAATGTCAGCAGAACCAAGTAGTTGATCATTGTCCTCAGGAGGAATAAACCGGTGATCCATGAGCTACTCCTTATCAGGGGATCAAAGGATGAGAGGAACACCAACTTCAAATTCCACCGTCTCCGTCTCAGGATCTGTACTGGGCCGAGCACATAAGAGCCATCGTGATGAAAGCACAGCAATGTATTTACTTCCAAAGCTTAGGCATGTTGACGAAATCTTAAACATTCAGAGAGGAGTACATTGACAGTTTGAATCCCGGACTGATTTAGAGTGATCAACGATCTTGAACTGAAAATCATATAAAATGTAGCCGATACGCCCAGTCTGTGCTGGTGCTGTCATGGTCCGGTCTGTCAAGTCCGCGTTCCAGCTTATGTTCCGGTCCGTGGACGCCGGGCTCCGGGTCTACCGGCGTTCCTTTCTTTCATTTGGGCTTATTCGCAGTCACCTGATTCTCGTTAATGGGCCGGGAAAGTAAGTGGCCCTGGGTTCGAGGCTGGTTGTTGGTTCGTCTTGTCTATATCATGTCCTTGCCTCTGTGTGGGTTTGTCCCGTGGGTGTCCTGCCCTAGTCTCCGTCGGGTAAGTCAGGCCATACTTGCCATGACCTTACAGTGGGATCTGTCCCTCCCGGTCCATTCCTCCGTTGGGTAAGTCAGGGCGTAATTGCCGGTACCCTGAGGCTGAACATTTCCATTCCTTCCCTCCGAAGCACTGCCTGCAAACTCCGCCTGAAACTCTGCCTGCAACCTGTGCCTGCAGCCTTGCCCTGCAGCCTGTGACAGGGGCATCCACTTGTCTCCGCCAGGAGCCTTGCCTTGCCTCGCCATGCCTCGCCTGGAGCATTGCCTCGCCTTGCCTCGCCTGAATTCTAGACTTGCCTCGCATTGCCTCGGTCTGCAGCCTTAACTCGTTTGGCCTTAGCGTGCAGCCTTGCCTCTGCCTGGAGTCTTGCTTCGCCTTGACTATGTCTGGAGCCTTGCCTCGCCTTGACTGCATCTGGACCCTGGGCCTGTTTGTAACTATCTTTCCGTGTCCACACCTTCGCTAGATTGGTCCGGCCGGTCTGCTGCTACCTCGCGTTAAGAACTGCCTCGTGGTGTTCAGCCTTCTTTGTAATGAGTCCCGGCCCTACATCCTGTGTCCCAGGAGCGGTCCCAGCTCTGTGATTTGTATAATATGTCCCGGCCATAAGTCCTGTACCCAAGGAGGGGTCCCGGCTCTGTGTTTTGTGTAATTTGTCCCGGCCATAAGTCCTGTACCCAAGGAGGGGTCCCGGCTCGCTGATTCATGTTCCTGTCTCTCCCTCGACTCTGTGTCTGCGTTACTGTTCTCCCTCGACCAGGGCTCTGTGTTCTGTCTTGTTGATGTACCTCTCCCAGCTCGGTGCTGGGATTCCCTCGTCCTGTGCTGGTGTTCCCTTGTCCTGTCCAGGAGTCTCAATTCCAGTCCTGTTGCTTCTCCTCGTCCTGTAGCCATGTCTTGTCCTCGCCTGTTTCTGGAGTCCGAGCCCGACTCAAGACCCAGGTTCCGGGTCCGTGTCCAGTTTCCGGCTCAGAGTCCAAGCCCAGGCTTCACGTTCCGAGTTCCTTGTCCTGGTTCCACTAACCTCGTCAAGTACTAGCCCAGGCCCGAAGTTCTTGTCTTGTCCGGGGCCTGTCTGGTGTTCAGCGTCCTTGCTTCCTCTCTTCCCTTGCTTACTTCTCACGTCTAGTCCTGTTCCTGGTAGTTCAGTGTCTGTGTCTTGCTATTGGGTCCACTCCCAACGTCCACCCGTATGACAGGTACCTATGCTGGTACAACACTTTCCTTCACGAACACCTTCTTCCATCAACAAGGCCATCCGCCGTACCGGGCTTGCTCTTCTCCGGCTGCTGCCATCAGGAATTACGCTTCAGGAACCTTAGGATCCACACCGTCAGGTTCAGGGACAGTTATTCCATCGAAATCATCATGCTCTTGAATTAGAGGGGACAATTTCACTCAAATCCACTCGCTCCATCACTGAACTTTTCTCACAGCATATTAACTCATTTTACCAATGACTCATCAAGGGCTCTTCATATAATGTTATTGACATTTACTACTTATGACTTATTTGTCATCAGCAGTACGCCATTGCCTGTTCGCTGACTGTCATGCCCATACCTAGCTCCAGACGTGCATTGGCGATCCCCAAACAGTGTCCGTATCTCTCTCTACTGTCGATATATCTCTATCCCGAAAGCTGCGAAAGCATTTTGCTCACTGTTCTTTCAACTAGATTTTACTGTAACCTTCCCTAACATGGAGAGCAGACGCTGAACAGACACTCCTTTAATCTCGGTACAGATTTGACAGCATCAGTGTTATTATTATTTGGCAATTTAATTTTTTCTCCTCAAACTGTGAAAAGTTTGAAGCAGGTTCCTCTGTCAATTGGTGGAAACTTTCAGACTATTATGGTCGTGTTTCGTATTGTGCTTTTCTGACGACTTGCAAAGGTATTAGTGTGTGGCTCTTACTGTTTGTGGTGATATCAGTTGTGTTATTGCAATCGGGGCAAAGTGTTTCAATTTTCTATTATAATTCTAAATATTACTGGATGTATCTCTTTTTAATTCCTGTATGTTATGTGTTTGAAATGGTTGTACCTGTTAAGCTTCGGACCTGTATTGCTACAAGGAACCCTTTTGTTTCTTGAAAGATGTATCCAATTCTGAGTCAGGCGTCCGAAATTTCCTTGCTGGCATATAAATTGCGCAGATCGTGGGAAATGCTTCAATGCAGAGTTCGGTCCTTCCATTTTCTTCAATGGTGATGATGCTTTCATTATTTTCTGGAATGTGCTGTTATGTAGGTTTACTGATGTATACTTCGTATTAGAATTGATTAAGTTTGCACAGAATGTTAATTCATGCTTTCGTTGATGAAAGTATATCCTTTGAAGTTTTATCTGGCAATTGTGTAGATTGTAGTAATCTTTTATTCCACTTTCCCCTATTGTCCCAGGTATCGTTCATCTAAGTGCATATGAAAGAACATGTTTTCTGAAAATTGTCATTACAGTTCTTATTTGTCTTTGCTTCTTCTTCTTCTTCTTCTTCTTCTTCTTCTTCTTCTTCTTCTTCTTCTTCTTCTTCTTCTTCTTCTTCTTCTTCTTCTTCTTCTTCTTCTTCTTCTTCTTCTTCTTCTTCTTCTTCTTCTTCTTCTTCTTATTATTATTATTATTATTATTATTATTATTATTATTATTATTATTGTTGCTGTTGTCGCTGTTATCATCATCACCATCAACATTTTTGATATTATGTAGCAATTTATTCGTTCCCTGCTCAAGCCTGGCATGCTCATTGCATACGAACTTTCGGACTATTCTCTGTCGTGTTCAGTATTATGGCTTTCTTATGATTACTGTGTCGGCCTAATTGTTTGATGCCCTTGTGTAGTAACGTTTGGATGATACCAGTTGCTGTTACTTTCGGGAAAATCTATATCCGGTTCTTGGTCCAAAGGGTTTCAATTTACTCTTTAAAGTCAGCATATTTCTGTTGTTTTGCACGTTAAGTCCCGACGGTGTTTGGAAGGATTATATCTCTCAATTAATTTATTTATCCTTGTTTATCTGTTGATATTACTTTCGGACGGTTAATATCCATTTTCCCATCTATAACAAATGATCGGTCCTGTTATATTTTCTGGTATTCCCACTCTAAATCTGGATTAGGTTTATACATAATAAGGTGTGATTTCTTCTGTGAATTTGTATTTTAAAGCAAGATTTTGATTAATATTTTTCCCAATCGATAGTGCCACTGCAAGTAATCAGATTTTATTAAACTCCTTCAGAACCACGGAATGAGTCGAACTGTTTCTAGGGCTTTTTTCGGCATTTTCTACATTAAATAACTTGATTTTGTTGTTCTTTTAGATTGCATTTTTGATTTCTATTTGTTAACCATCCAGTTACTTATTGACACCAGGAACCATTCTGTCTCTGGGAAGAGCCCTCCAACACTGAGACAGCCGATCGACGTTTCATTGTCGACATCCAGTGTGCTTAGATGGTGCGGAAGGTCTAAATGAGGAGGGTCCTGTTCTTCCATTGGCTAACCTTTTCTTCAATACTGATAATGTCTTCTTATATCAGGCTTGTGTTCTTATTTAGGTTTCGTGGCATATACGTTTTGGTCAGATGTCGATATGGTTGTGAGCAGTATTGATTCCTGGTTTCGTTCATAAAAGTATACCGTTAGAACTTTTATCTGGCGGTTGTCTAGAAACGATGGTTGCTATTTTTCCCCACATTCTGGCCCAGGTGGTATTACTCGAAGAGCAGTCAAATATACATAATGTTTTAAGAAATTTGTACGTTCATTTTTGTTGTTTTCATTTAGTAAATTGTCCAGTGAGTTTCGAAACAAGACATTATACCAAAAGATTACATAAATATAGGGGCAGTGAACTGCATTGATTTATGGGTACGTCTGAGCCAAATTCTACGATTAACAGTGCATGTTGATGAAGATATGTGAAGAGCCCAGTCTTTTTTCTTGGTCGTCAATTTAACAGCAGAAGAAGAGGTCATAGGTTTTCTGTTCTGGCTTTGAAGACTGAGTGCGCACTCGTCACAAGTACAACAGAAAGTGTCGCGGCTGCTCCAACATTGGGTAGACAATTTGGTATCACAAATATTTCAAAAAATTCAATTACTTCATGATCATGACTACACACAACGTACCGTGCGTGTGAAGCGTGCACATCAAAGCGATGGCAAACAGATACAACTGTTAAAGCTTACATCGTGCACAATATTTTAAGTAACTTTAAGTTTGAATTTAAACAAGACATAAATAGTACGTAACCGGGGTATGGCGATGATTTCCATGGCCATCAGTACAAAATCCAAAAGATGCACCCACAGGTATTCAGTAAACAAAACTATTTTTGTCTACCGTTATTGAGCAGCTTTACCTGCTTGTTCAACTGCCATGTCCGAATACCCAAACACCTTCATATTGTATACACTTTGCTTTGTTCTCAGTGTCCACTCTATTTCCCTTAGGACGTACGCCTTGACATTTAGCTTGCACAAAAACAGAAAGAAGTTGTTTCAAAATCTGCCATAAGACCATAATATCATCAGATATTGTAACAGAATTAGACGATTCTTGCCATCAGGCCTACATTGCCATTTCACAGTGGCTGAATTATTATTTTTTTCGGTCTCATTCTCTTGAGATCTGTCCGTATCCTTTGACGCTCGAATTAATCGAGAACCTATCAAACTCTACTTAATGTATACCCCATGCCTTTGCCACGCAAATCATCTGTAGCACTGAATTCCGCCAATTCACCAGCCTGTGGTTAAAATAGTTCCTTATCATCTCTGTTCCAAATGGATATCCCTTTATTCTGATGCTGAGTTTGGTTTTAAAATGAAAGCACCTCAATTGTTTTTCATGTGGAATGACCACTTGTGGAGTTCCTGTCATAAACATTAAATTACTATTGTCAATCATCCATAGTTATCACAGTTCATGAAAATGTCAATAAGGTTTCCAACTCATTCCCAAACCCAATATATATTCCTACTTGGATATGTGATTCTTCAGCAACTCAGGACCTTAGTTTGAGCCCCATTGTTGCTATAAATTAAGGATTGTTTTCGAGCTAATACAAATGATTACTGATCTAATAAGGTACGGGTACCAGTTATTGGAACTATCCCATAAAACGAACAGTAACTTTGCTTTAAAGATATGGGTATCTTTTTATGGGTAACTGTTCTCTTCACAATTGCTACGCTTCTGTGTATACAATAGCATTTCAGCCTAGTGAAAGGAAATTGTGCATTTAAAAATAGGAAAAAAAATATATACAAATTTAGTTTTCATGGTAAACATTTATGTTCAATATGGGTATGTCGCTGACCATATATATGCTCATCAATATTTAGAATATTAATATAAATATTTACATTATTTACAATATTTGGTTCATCAATATTTACATCATGGGAAAAAAAAGACGACAGGGATGCCGTCAGTGCAGCCTTCAATGACAAACAAAATTAACAACATTTGCCCCATAGGATTCATGTCCTCAATTCCCCGCCTATGTATTATTCTCTCGAAATGTTTTTGTGTTTTTTTTACAAATTGCAACTTCAGCAGTTTTCAACCCATTCCTTACTTCCAGGTACATCCGACACTCTGTCGATAAAATTATTGCCACGTGGATCTGTGTTTCTTCTATTCAATGCCCATATCCACTATAGATCTCTTTGACCATCCATCCAATTGATATTTTATTAAATTTCTACACAACACTTTTCAGCCTCCGATACTACGACGAAATCAGTTTAACAAAGTCCAAACTTTGCCTGTGAATAATAATCTCTCATTGATCCGCATTCAAGTGAATTCGTTAGCCATTTGGTCATTGTCATATGTGTTCCTTATAATTCAGCAAACCGATGTCCAAAATGTATTCCAAATGTTGATTATACAATTTTAAGTACCGGTAGCATCACTTCCTAATCCAGCATCATTTCATACTGTATTGATTATATATCCATGTACACGTGTTGTCACTAAGTGCAGTATGTTTCCAATTTAAGTGCAAAATATAAAGCACTTCGCACAAGATCAATAGCCAGTAACAACTGGAAGGAGCGAAAGGACATATTATGTAGCAAAAGTGAGTGCGAAGTTGCAAAATTTGGGATTTTTTTTTAAATCCAACAAATGACAAGTGAAAAAAGCCATAAGTAGAGTAAAGATGGAATATGAAGGCCAACTAGCAAATGCTATCAAACAGGATAAAAAATGTTTTGTTTTCAGTTATATAAAGAATAAAAGAGAGGTGAGAGCTGGTGGTACTGGACCAGTATAGAATGATTCTGTTGAGATATTAATCCCTGTGGAAGTAAGGGGTTAATAAGCTGTTACGTACCCGTGGTTGTCTTGTACTTGTCACGTGACAGTGGTGCTGAAGCTATACTGCACTTAAGGTAGTGGTCTTGTGATGGTGGAGTGACGTCATTTTCCTGCCAGTACAGGTCATGTGACACGTTTTTTTTTAACAGGGTATAAAAGGAGGACCCCTCCCTGAGGGCAGTTCGTGGCTGGATTTTCCATTTTGACTTCGTGCCACTGCGTGGCCCAATATTATGACGCAGTTTGGTTCAAAGATGGAGTTTTATTTAATGCCGAAATTTTAAAAGGTCCCTGCCGGCAGTTTGTTTATAATACTGCCAGTTAAAATTCAGTGGAGAGTGATGATCGAATTGCGGGAGATAAAAGATCGAGGAAAGTCGATTTAACGGTGGAACAGGTTCGACCTTGTTTGATCATCATTCGGAAGGATTTCGTTGGCTGTCACTATGTTAATCCCTGCAAAATATAGCTGAAAGTGTTTGGGTACAGTTTTGTCGAGGAAAGGTCAGTGCCTTTAAGCCGTTTCATTTTCGCCTTGGTAAAGTCTCCGGGGAAAAGTATAGTTCGACTAGGAACCGCAACAACACGACGTGAAGAGAATTTAAATCGTCTAAAAAGTCTCTCCTTTAATGGACTGTAAGCATTTTGAAGTTTTGCAGTACTACTTTGAAGAACTGTTTTTGCAACATCGCTTTAAGAACTGTTTAAGCTTTATTGTTTTTAGAACTGTTTAAGCTGCCGCACAACAGCTGATTTCCGGTTACATTAATTGTTTGTTTACTTTTCGGGGTTTGTTTTTCAGTATTTAATAAACGTTTTGTTTATTGTAAAATCCCTGCCTCACTTATATATTGTTGCTGAATCCGTAACATAAATATGGGTGCGCATCCGGGATCAACCATTTTTGAGTTTAAATGCTTGTTAAATTTTGAATCGGTGTTTTGGAAAAGGGGAATACTTGATTCTTTTGTTTGATAAGCATGTGAGTGGTATTCGGCAAAAATGAATATTGATGAGTTTCTGGCTTCGCCAGACGCGGAGTTATTAGTGAAGGCGAAAAATACCTGAGGTGTCTGAGATAACTAGTAAATTGCAACTTAAAGGTATTTTGAAGGCGACATCGAAGGCAGAGTAAAATCGCGTCACACTCTGTAGATTCGGGTGATCTTGATGAATCGATTTTAGAGTTGTTTCCAATAAGTAATCTGGAGATGCAGTTGCAAATCGAACAAATGAAGTTGGAGCGCTGTAGGTTAGAAGCTGAAAGTAAACAAAGAGAATTTGAATATGCGATGGCGGAATTAAGGTCTGAGAATCAGTCTTCTGGTTCTAGAAAACCGTTTGTTGCTAGTCAAGAAATTAAATTGGTCCCTCCATTTAGTGAAACAGATGTGGAGAGATATTTCCAACATTTTTAAACAATTGCTCAGATTTCAGAGTGGCCGAAAGATAAATGGGCAGTGTTGTTACTAAGTGTAATTAAAGGCAAAGCAGAACAAATTTATACAGCTTTAACTACGGCGCAAGCACTAGATTATGATATTGTGAAATAGCATATTTTGAAACCACGCAAATTGTTCCCAGAAGCGTATAGAGAAAGATCCATAAGTTTGAAGAAGTCTGTGGAAAAAACTTATGTGGAATTTGCCGATGATACAGCTGTCTGTTTCGAGAGATGGGTTTCCTCTAAAAACGAAAATGGGGGCTATAATACTTTGAAAGAGCTGATTTTAATTGAGGAATTTAAAAGAAGCATCCCTGTTGAAGTAAGTACTTATTTAAATGAGAGGAATACTGAGAGGGATCTAGCAGGACTCTGCTAGATTAGATGATGAGTATGTTTTAATTCATAAGAATAAATTTCCTCCGGACAGAATTTTTAAGAGGAAAAATAACACAGAGACTCAAGGTAAATCAGAAATTAAATCAGAGGTTAATGAGAAAGTTAAGAAGGAAGGAAAGCCTGTGAAGGGAAGACAGTTTGGTCCTATTTGTAACTATTGTATGAAACCTGGCCATGTAATAGCTAACTGTTTCTGATTGAAAAAGAAAGAAAAGGAAGCAGTCCCAGATGTTTGTGTGCAACATATTGAAGAACCTGTAAAATTACAGGGTTCCATAAACACAGATTAGGTTGTGGTAGAGTCTGACCAAATGAAAAAGGGATATGATCATTTTATAACTAAAGGGTTTGTATCCTTGAAAGCAGGATCTACTCCGTTGCCAATTAGAATCCTTAGGGATTTATAAAATTTATAAAATTTATAAATAACTTATAAAATTAAGAGAACAATCTCTGCCAGATAGTGAAATTGTGAATGTGCCAGTGGGATATTACCTTGGAAAAAGGAGTGTTGATGAGGAAGTGGAGATCACCTACAATTCCGGCAATTGAGGAATGGAATATTGTTTACGAGGTAGTTGTTCCCAGAATTTATCGAAATGAGAGTTTGACTTTAGCTCATAGTGTGCCCGTAGATGGCCATCAAGGGGTAAGGCAAACTGTGGACAAGATTTTAAAACATTTTTACTGGCCTGGTCTAAGAAAAGATGTGGCGATGCTCTGAAAGGTGCCATACTTGTCAAATTGTGGGTAAACCAGATCAAGTTACACCAGTGGCTCCATTACAACCTATTCCAGCATTTGGTGAACCGTTTTCTAAAGTTATTATAGATTGTGTCGGTCCTTACCAAAAACAAAAACTGGTTATCAGTACTTGTTGACTACCATGTGTACTTTGTCTAGGTTTCTAGAGGCAGTACCACTTAGGATTATAACAGCTAAAACTGTGACAAAGGCTCTTATAAAATTCTTTATTATTTTGGATGACCTAAGGAAATACAAACTGATCAAGGCAGTATTTTTATGTCTGGATTGTTTCAACAGATAGATTATAAATTTGGAACTAAGCAAATCAATTCGTCTGCATACCATCCAGAATCGCAAGGTGCCTTGGAGAGGTTTAATTCTAGCCTCAAGAATACGATTAAGACATATTGTGTGGAAAATGAAAGTGATTGGGATGAGGGTACAAACTTACTTATATTTGCAGTAAGGGAATCTTGTATTTGGGCATAGAATTAGAGGACCATTAGCTTTATTGAAAGAACAGTGGATTAGTAACGAAGTACACTCTAACTTGTTAGACTATGTTTTGAAATTTAAGGACAGGTTACATAAAGCTTTGCCAAGGAAAATTTAAATTTGGCTCAGGAGAAAATGAAAACTTGGTACGATAAAGAAGCTAGGATGAGGATGTTTAAGCCTGGACATAATGTGCTGGATCTTTTCCCAGTGCAAACGAATCCTTTACAAGCTAGATGTCATGGTCCTTATGAAATTATGTCTAAAATCAATTATGTGGTTTACGTGATAAAAACTCCAGATCGTAGAAGGCCAACACAACTTTGCCATATAAATATGATAAAACCATATTATGAGAAACAGTCTGTTACTGTGACTGTCGAGGTTAATGATAATGAATTTGATTTAACTAGGAACATGATAGATGATTCATCTGAATTTCATTCTAATTCCAATATTGTTTCCGTCAGGTTACCAAAATCAACCATTCTGGAACATATTGATGAGAAAGTAGCACATTTACAGGCAGAGCAGAAAGAGCAGATGAAGAAATTATTTCTTAAATATTAGGATCTGTTTCCAGACGTTCCGAGAAGGACTACTATAGCTTCACATGATACAGATTTTGAAGCTGCTAAACCTATTAAGCAACACTCATTTAGGAGAAACATAGAAAAATGAGAACTTGCTGAGAAAGAAATTAAATACATGTTAGAGAATAATGTTATTAGACCTTCTAACTTGAATTGGAGTTCACCTTATGTTATGGTGTCAAAACCAAATGGTAGTATTAGGATTTGTACGGACTAAAGGAAGGTGAATGCTGTAACGAAAACAGATGCATATCCAATTCCTAAATGTTTATGTAGATAAAGTTGGAAAAGCAAAGTCCTTACAAAGATTGATTTATTGAAAGGGTATTGGTGTGTTCCACTAACAGACAGAGGCAGAGAGATTTCTGCATTTGTAATTCCGTCTGGGCTATATGAATATAATTTTCTTCTATTTGGGATGAAGAATGCCCCAGGTACTTTCCAGAGGATGAATAACTCTGTGATTCAGTGATTGAAAGACACTGATGCTTATATTAATGATTTGTTGAAAGGAAATGATACTTGGGAAGCACACATTATTCCGGTGGAGAAATTGTTTTAAAGGCTTTCAAAATCTAACAACTATTAATTTAGCTAACAGTGAATTCGGACATGCCACTGTGACTTACCTTGGTTCTGTTGTGGGTCAAGGTAAGGTAGCTCCTGTACAGGCAAAAGTTCGGGCAATTTTAGAGATTCCCACTCAAACGGGGAAAAAAACTCCAAGAAGATTCTTGGAAATGGTAGGATATTATTGAAATGTTGTAAGAATTTTGCTAATGTTGCCCTTCCATTAACTAACCTTTTGCAGAAGAATGTGGACAGTGCCTTGTCAAGAAGCATTTG
The DNA here is from genome assembly GCF_030144855.1 of Hypanus sabinus. Taxonomy (NCBI): domain Eukaryota; kingdom Metazoa; phylum Chordata; class Chondrichthyes; order Myliobatiformes; family Dasyatidae; genus Hypanus; species Hypanus sabinus. The sequence goes on from NC_082706.1 coordinate 27,467,362, forward strand.
AGAAATTGAAAAAAAAATGAAATGTCAACAACCTGTGCTTAAGGCACCTGATTTTGAAAAACCTTTTTCATTAGCTATAGAAGCCAGCGATGAGGCTGCAGGAGCAATATTAATTCAAAGGAATGAGGGTGATGAGGTTGAACATCCAGTAGCTTACTTTTCTAAGAAATTTAATAAGCATCAAAGAAACTATTCGACAATAGAGAAGGAATGGTTATCTCTTGTTTTAGCTTTAGAACATTTTGACGTTTTTGTTGGTACAACTCAAAAACCACTGATTGTTAACACTGATCATAATCCGTTAGTGATTCTGAGTAAGATGAAAAACAGAAACAGAAGTTTATTAAATTGGAATTTGATGTTACAAGAGTACAATATTGTGATAACTCATATTAAAGGTAAAGATAATGTAGTTGCTGATAGTCTACCTCGATGTTGAATGAAAAATGTAATTTTTTATGGAGTGGTTTTTTACAATTGTAACACTACTACTGTATTGTAAGTTGTAAGACCTTATATGATGATACTAGCTATACTGTGCATGTTATAAAACTTATACATTTGTTTCTTTTTCCCTTGTAAATAATTGTTAAAATTTTGTTCTTGACAGACCAATTTTATTTTTGGGGGGAGGTATTACATACCCTGGGTATCATGTACCTGTTACGTGACAGTGGTGTTGAAGCTATGTTGGGCTTAAGATACTTGTGATGGTGGAGTGACGTCATTTTCCCTCCAGTAGAGGTCATTGGACAGGTTTTTCTTACAGGGTATCAAAGGTGGACCCGTCCCTGTGAGGAGGGCCAGTTCGTAGCTGGATTTGCCATTTTGACTCCATGCCACTGCGTGGTCCAATATTATGACGCAGCTTGGTTGAAAGATGGAGTTTTATTTAATTCCTAAAGTTTAAAGGTCATTGCCGGCAGTTTATTTATAATACTGCCAGTTAAAAATCAGTGGAGAGTGAAGATCGGATTTCGGGAGCTAAAAGATCGAGGAAAGTCGATTTCGACGGCGGAACAGGTTCGACCTTGTTTGATCTTCATTCAGAAGGAATTCGTTGGCTGTCCCCATGTTAATCCGGCGAAACATAGCAGAAAGGATTTGGGTACCGTTTTGTCAAGGAAAGGTCAGTGCCTTTAAGCCGTTTCATTTTCATCTTCGTAAATTCTCCGGGGAAAAGTATAGTACGACTGGGAACCGCAACAACACGACGTGAAGAGAATTTAACTCGTCTAAAAAGTCTCTCCTTTAATGGACTGTAAGCATTTTGAACTTTTGCAGTACTACTTTGAAGAACTGTTTTTGCAACATCGCTTTAAGGACTGTTTAAGCTTTATTGCTTTAAGAATAATTTAAGCTGCCGCACAGCAGCTACTTTCCGGTTACGTTAGTTGTTTGTTTGCTATTGGGGGTTTGTTTTTCAGTGATTATTAAACGTTTGGTTTTTATAAAAACCCTGCCTCACTTATATATTTATTGTTGCTGAATCCGTAACAAAGTTACGTGTCTGAGGAAATTACATACTATAAAGTAAAGACCCTTGTGAACAAATGAAGAACACTTCCGAGATAAGCGATGAGTCTCGACAGCTTCAACGTCAGAACAGAAACTAATGTGCTGAGCTCTGCAAGATAGTATTACTTGTAACTGCTCCTTTCATCTAAGATCTTTTTTCAGTAAGGAGCAACATATTGGTATGTGCTAATATTTCCATACAATGACACGATATATTTCATTAAATCTACTGATACTATGCTGAGTTTTATAAAATGTCGCGATTGTAACAGGAGAGGAGAGTCGGGAGTTGGTGGAGACTAGCTCTTCGCTCGACTTCGTATCTAGTAAAATAATGATCCAGAAACGAGACTCCGGAGTCGGGCATTTTTACACTTGATGAAAGGCAAATTTCTGCGTCAATTTGGCGTAGTCGGCAGGATCCCGGCGTAACGGGATGCGAACGGGGGGACTGCTGGAGAAAATCCTCCGTAGAAAAGGAAAGCGGTCGTATTAGCTCTCTCAAAGCGCACACAAAATTGCGAATCTTGTGCTGTGTGATAGGCTCATTTGTTCCAGCGTCAATCAGAAGTGCTGGGACCAAACATTCATCATTGGCAATTGAGTAAATTGGGCAGAAGTGAGAGAAGTGGCAGGACCGATTAAGCTGTTGGCACCTAACCTTAGGAATAAAGCGTCCCTCTGCCCACTAAGAAAGGAAAAAAGACCCCATAAGAATAATCCCCTGTCCTCCCAACTGGCCCTAGGACTGTATCCCAGGTTGGCCAGAGCTTTCCTGTGTTCCCCCAGGGGACACAGCAGATTGGAATCAGATGGCCACGGACTTTGGCCGAGGACAGAGGCGGAACCAAACAGAAAGCAGCGGCCGCAGCGGCTGCAGGAGGCACGAGGGCTGCCGAAGTTGAGACCGAAGTGAGCAGCACCACAGGTGCTGCGGGAGGCCACGGGTGCTGACAGGTGACAAGCGGGTGGAAAGAGAAAGCAGAAGATGATGGACCAAAGCCATAATTCAGCCCTCAAAATTTCTGATATGTGAAGTTCCTGTTTAAAATCCATGGAACCCACCTGGAGTACAGGCGGTGGTTACAGTGTCATCTGCCCCTTTAAATAAGTTAACGCCTTTACTATTGTTTTTTTTTTCCAGATGAGCACTATGTACTCTCCCCTCCCCGGGGGATGGGCAGATGCTATTAAAATGTGCCGATGGGTTCCGCTAGCCTTCGCTAAAGGAGACTTTAGTGATTCCCCGGGTGGAAAGAGAAGACGAGACAGGATGCCACGGTGCCTAGTAATGAGACAATGACACACTGTTTGGAGAAGGGAGGGAAAATCCTATAATGGCTGCAAGCACGGGCAAATAGCGATATAGCAGAGGTGACACGGTGCATGCAGAAAAAGGCTGAACCGATTCCAGATTTTATCGCAACGTATAAGCTGAAGTGGGAAGAGAGTGCAGGATACACATTTAGGGGAATGGCTCTTCGGCGATTCAGACTTCGTTGGACTGCATTTGGCCACAGCAAGCCCATGTATATCTAATTAACTGAATCTGAGCTGGTTGCAGTAAATTACAGCTGTGTGCAATATCAATCGGCAGTGACTTCTTTCTAACAAAACAGAAGTTAAGTAAAGAAAGTGCCAGTAGGCTAGCACTTCCAGGGCGAAGTGCGCGCAACTCATGTGGGGGGGCTTGGAAGAGAAAACTATTCGAGGTTCCGAAGAAATCCTCGTGCTTCCCCAGGTGACCAATGCTATAGTAGTGGTGAGAAGGAGCACTGGACCCTAATTGTGCAACTACATGCCGAAATTTTTGAAAAGTAGGTCATTTGTCGCAAAACTCTCGGTTCGCCTCCTCTCCGTCGCTCTGCTCGGGCTTCAGAAGGTCAAGAGTTGCTCACTTTCTCTTTTACTCATCCCTCAGCAATAGGGATGCTGCGGAGAACTGGTGGTCTGGAAACAGATGTTAGGCTGTCCAGAAGAATGAGAGAAGAGCCGATAATAGTTGTAAAAATAGGAGATGTTGAGGTAGTTTATCTCATGGATCCTGGAGCTACTTTATCTTCTGTGTCCCACTCCATAAGCTAATGGACAATTGATAAGCTTCACCAGTAAGCCGGTGTGCCGATAACGGAACCCCTTTCGGCACTCTCCTCGCTAACAACAGATTATTTGGATGTTATTGATACCTTTATAATTTCCAAAATATGCCAAATCCCCTTGTTAGACAGACAGACTCTGTAAGTTATGTGCGACCGCATACTTCGACCTTTTGGCATTCAAATTGATCTCCTGTAAATTGGGTCCCACAGATGTTAAAGCTCACGAGAAGAGTGGATAATTGTCATGATTCTCCTGTATTATACGGCTGGCAACTGGATTACAACAGTTACTCCCGGCTCGGGAAATAACTATGCACAGCCCTGGGGGATACCCCTGAGTTGCAAGGACAAGATTTGCAATACATCCTGGAAACCAGATGGGAAAGCAAGGTGCTTCAATACACCCCTTTCTCCGAGCAGGGCGCAGAATCCACGTATGATGAGCATACAGCACCTTATGTTGGAGACACGGTGACCTTGAGAACTGGGCGCCTTATTTACTTCGGATCCGAAGGGCTGGGCTTAGCAGTGGAACTAAACAAACAACAGTGAGACCAATGGATAACAGTGGGGCTTTCTCACAGGAGACCGCCAGAAACAACTCACCGTGGCCGGAAGAACCCCACCCCACACTAACCCAAAGCACAGTATATCACAAATTTCGCGCCCAGCTCATACAATTTTTGTTCTAATTCCGGTGCAGCCACGTTCACCATCGAGTTCCTGGACGGGCAGACAGGAAGTATTACCGTAAGACCTATGATTTTAAAGAACTTATTTCAGCGTCAGTGCCCGCCCCAGCCAGGCAGGTCCACTCCTTTACCTGAAAGCTCTTGCCGGCATTAACAGGGGACTGCTCCTACACAAGAACCATCTCGCTATGGTGCACAAGAAACCAGAACATCAGGTAACCCTCAGGAAGTGATCCCTCTTCTCTGCGTGCAACAAGCTCAGAGAGCGGAAGGCATCCGGCTGGTAATACATTATCTCCTGCAACCGGCTGTTTTGAATAAGACTCAAAGTCCCTGTGACACAACCATCCTTCCGATTTCAAACAAAGGAATGAACAAAGAATGGCTAGTAGTTTTGGACGTAATAGCAATAAATAAGATCCCTTTCCCATTGCTACACTGGTCCACGATACGATCATTATCCTCGCTTCTATACCTGCTGCTGCCAGTATCTTCACCATCATAGACATATGTTCAGCAGTTTTCTCTGTACCTCTAAATGCTGACTGCCTGTGTCTATACTCCCTCAACCACAAGAATCAGCAGGACACTTGGACCCGATTCCCTTAAGAATACAGGGAAAGCCCAGCAGTGTATCCGGAAGCCGTAAAGCATGACTTGGATGAGTGCCCCTCGTCCGATCTTTCCACCCTTTTCCAATATGCTGAAGATATCCTGATAGATTCGGACACGCGCCTTCACTGCCTAGCTGATACAATTAAGGTGTTACAGAATCTGTCTGACATGATGCACATGTTTTCCCTGGAAAAGTTGCAGTGTTGACAGAACAGCGTGCAATACCCTGGGTTCTAGCTGACAGAGGGAATGAGAGGACGCAAAAAGTCCGTATATTAGCAATTTAGCACTTCCCGATACCAAAGACAAGTAAGGAAATCCTTTCCTTACAGTGAATCTTTGTGACTGTCGACAGTGGATACCGGAATATAGAGAAATGGATGCTGTACTCCGCATAGCTACCCTCCAGAATCAGCCAACAACTGAGCAATGGATTGACGAAACGGATTGGACGTAAACAGGCCTAAAAGATTACCTTCGTGAGGCGCCAGCCCAGAGCTTACCTGACTATGAGAAGCCTTTCCTGCTGTAGGATGACGAGAGCAAGGATTCGCTGCTGGAGTGATGTGCCAAAAATACAGGGGTGGCAAACGACCAAGGGCCTATTACCCCGCCTCCGTACCTGTTGTACTGAAGGATACCCTTCTACCTGCGAGCGGTGGCAGCTACAGGGTGATCGTCCAAAAATCCATCCCCTAGTGCTTTATCAGCTCTGCGTTGAGTTGGTACACAATACAGTGACTGAGCTTCTCAATTCAGCCACACCAAGCATTTTACGTTCTCCCGCAGGACCGGCTATGAGGTAATCCACTTGTCGTGATCTAACTATACCTACCAACGATCGACTGCCGGAAACACTGCGACCTTTGTGACACCAGCTCCCGCTCAATAACTGGATGAAGATTATGATTGTGTGGCCGGTGTATAAGCTTCGACCTCCGAGATATCTGACCTCCGCAGCGAATCTTTGGATAACTCAGACCTTATCCTGTAGACCGATAACTAGTCCCTCCCACCATCGGATGATCTACTATTGACCGGAGAAGCTGTTGTGACGTCCCATGAAGATGTAGAAGCGTCTCCACAGCCAGCGGAAATTTCCGGTCTCAGTCGGGCGTGTGTATTAACCTCGGGTAAGACTGCGAACATTTACACTGTTTCCCCTCATGCATTTAGCACACGATTTAGGACAGTTCTGAAAGAACAGAGGATTCATTACTTCCTCCGGAAAAAAAAAAGTATTCTCGACTTGCTATTAACTTGTTAACCATCCAGTTGCCGCATAATTGAATGTGAGGCTCATACTTTTGCATAAGACGTGGTCACCAAAGGAAATCATTTCGCTGACACAACAGCAAAGCAGGTGGCGCTCTAGCAGCAGCCGATAATACAGGACCCCCGGGAGGAAAAAGGGGACGAAGAAGCTACTCATTGCCATCAGTATCGACAGATTGCGGCAAGCACAATATCTTGCCTCGCCGCAACAACAGTACGCGTAGAGGTAAGCTGCTTTCAGCCTGTGGGCAGGCTTTTGTTGCCAGCTAGATGGGGCGTGTTGATTGACACCGGAGCTCATTTCTGCCTCTGGCTCACCAGGCCAGGCTCACATGGGCAAAGGAGGAATTCAGCATGGGATAAATCAGTAATCGCATGCCCCTATGATAACTGTCGCAATCGAAAGGATACCACAGACATGTTTGATATGACAGCAGAAGAATAAAGGGAAGACTCCGGCAAGGTATGATCACTCCCCCAGCCAGTAATGCCGTTCCAAAACTTGTAAATAGACTTTGACAATAGACGATAGATAATAGACAATAGGTGCAGCAGTAGACCTTTCGGCTCCTCGAGCCTGCACTGCCATTTTGAGATCATGGCTGATCAATTACCATCAACACCTGGTTCCTGCCTTGTCCGCAGATCCCTTGATTCCCCTATCCATAAGATACCTATCTAGCTCCTTCTTGAACGCATCCAGAGAATTGGCCTCCACTACCTTCCGAGGCAGTGCATTCCAGTCCCCCACAACTATCTGGGAGAAGAAGTTTTTCCTTAACTCTGTCCTAAATGACCTACCCCTTATTCTCAAACCATGCCCTCTGGTACTGGACTCTCCCAGCACCTGGAACATATTTCCTGCATCTATCTTGTCGAAACCCTTTATAATCTTATATGCTTCAGTCAGATCCCCTCTCAATCTCCTTAATTCCAGCGTTTACAAGCCCAGTCTCTCTAGCCTCTCTGCGTAAGACAGTCCAGACATCCCAGGAATTAACCTCGTGAATCTAGGCTGCACTTGCTCTACAGCCAGGATGTCCTTCCTTAACCCTGGAGACCAAAACTGTACACAATACTCCAGGTGTAGTCTCACCAGGGCTCTGTACAAATGCATTAGGATTTCCTTGCTCTTGTACCGGTCAATACCTGGTCAATACAAGTGGAGGAGGGGAAACTGCGCAGGCGCGAGTGACGTCAGCGTCGAGCGCGCACTTTAAAAGGCAGGACTTCTTGTCAAAGTGGTCATTTGAGTCGGGAGCAAGTTACAGCTTGTAATTCAGCTGGGAGCTCAGAGAATTCGACCGTGTCGGTAGGATTTAAGTCTACCTGGTCAATACCTGTGGAGGAGGGGAAACTGCGCAGGCGCGAGTGACGTCAGCGTCGAGCGCGCACTTTAAAACCCAGGACTTCTTGTCAGAGCGGGCAGCGGAGTCCGTGGAAGCAGAGTCCTGGGCTTTGGCTAAGTGGGCTTCGGCGTAAGGGAACTTCGGTAAGCTTGTGTGATTGCTCGCTGAGGGGAAGAAGGTAAGGTCGCTAGGTGCTTTTTAGAATTATTCTATTAATCCAGTTCAGGTATGGGGGAGACAGTCAGAGCAGTGGTGTGCTCCGTATGCAGTATGTGGGAAGTTAGGGTCAACACAGTTGTCCCTGATGACAACACCTGCAATAGGTGCGTCCAGCTGCAGCTCCTATCAGCCCGAGTTAGGGAGTTGGAGCTGGAGCTGGATGAACTACGGATCATTCGGGAGGCGGAGGCAGAGATAGATAGGAGTTATCAGGAGGTAGTCACACCAAAAAACCAAGAAGTAGGCAGATGGGTGACGGTCCAGAGCGGCAGGGGGAGCAGGCAGAGAGAACAGAGCACCCCTGCGGCCATTCCCATTAACAATAAGTATACCGTACTGGATACTGTTGATGGGGATGACCTACCAGTAATGAGTTGTAGTGGTCCTGCCTCTGGCACAGAGGTTGAACCCTCAACTAGAAAGGGGAGGAGGGAAGAGAAGAGAGCGATAGTTTTAGGGGACTCTATAGTTAGGGGGGCAGATAGGAGATTTTGTGGGACAGATCGGGAGTCTCGGATTGTATGTTGCCTCCCTGGTGCCAGAGTCTGGGACATCTCAGATCGGGTGCAAGCTATTCTTGAGAATGAGGGCATGAACCCACATGTAGTGGTCCATGTAGGGACCAACGATGTAGGTAAGGTGAGTGAGGGGGTCATGCTTAGAGAGTTCAGGGAGTTAGGAGTGAAGCTGAAAGGCAGGACCTCCAGGGTGACAATCTCGGGATTGCTACCTGTGCCACGTGCGAGTAAGGCGAAGAATAGAATGATTATGCACATTAATACGAGGCTGAGAGCATGGTGCAGGAAGGAAGGGTTCAGGTTTTTGGATAATTTGTCTTTGTTCCAGGGACATTGAGATCTGTTTCGAAGGGACGGTCTACATCTGAACCGGAGGGGTACTAACATTCTTGCAGGAGTATTTGCCAGTGCTGCTCGGGGCGGGGGGGGGGGGTTTAAACTAGATGTGCAGGGGGAAGGGATCCAGATCCCGAGGGTTGGACAGAAGGAGCATGGGGTTAAATGTGTAGAAGGTTTGGGTGATCTTGAGAAGGTCATCAAAATTCAGGGTGCAATTAGCCCGATGGAAGTTCAAGGAGCTGGGTTAGGTACAGTAGACAGTGTTTTAAGCAAAGAGAGGAGGAATGGGCTTAGAATTCTATATTCGAATGCGAGTAGTGTCAGAAATAAGACAGATGAGCTTGAAGCTCAGATGAAAATGGGGAACTACGATATTGTTGGGATAACGGAGACATGGCTGCAAGGGGATCAGGCCTGGGAATTGAGTGTACCAGGGTATACGTGCTATCGTTGAGACAGAAATATGGGAAGAGGGGGTGGGGTGGGCCTGTTGGTGAGGAATGAGATTCAGTCCTTAGCAAGAAGTGACTTGGGAACAGGGGAAGTAGAGTCTGTGTGAATTGAGCTGAGGAACAGTAAGGGTAAAAAGACCCTAATGGGTATTGTGTACAGGCCCCCAAACAGTAGCATGGATATTGGGTAAAAGTTGATTAGGGAGTTAACATTGGCGTGTGCTGAAGGTAATGCAGTCGTTATGGGAGATTTCAACATGCAGGTGGACTGGGAGAATCAGGTAGGTGCTGGACCCCAGGAGAGGGAGTTTGTGGAGTGTCTAAGGGATGTATTTTTGGAACAGCTTGTGCTTGAGCCAACCAGGAACGAGGCTATTTTGGGCTTTGTGATGTGTAATGAACAGGAATTGTTAAGTGATCTTGAAGTAAAGGAGACATTAGGAAGTAGTGATCATAACATGATAAGTTTTTATCTACAATTTGAGAGGGATAAGGGCAGATCAGAGGTGTCAGTGTTGCAATTAAATAAAGGAGACTACGGAGCCATGAGGGAAGAGCTGGCCAAAGTTAAATGGGCGGATGCCCTGGCAGGAAAGACAGTGGATCAGTAGTGGCAGATATTCTTGGGCATAATACAATGATGCAACAGCAGTTCATTCCAATGAGAAGGAAGGATTCAAAGAGGGGGAAGGGGCCACAGTGGTTCACAAAGGAAGTCAGAGATTGTATAGCATTAAAGAAAAAGAAGTATGACAGGGCTAAGATGAGTGGGAATACAGATGATTGGGAAAGTTTTAAGGAACAGCAGATCTTAACTCAAAAAGCAATACGGAGAGAAAAAATCAGGTATGAGCTCAGTCTAGCCAGGAATATAAAAGGAGATAGCAAAAGCTTTTTTAGCTATGTGAAGAGAAAGAAGATAGTTAAGAACAATGTTGGCCCCTTGAAGAATGAATTGGGAGAAATTGTTATGGGAAACAGGGAAATGGCAACAGAATTTAATGCGTACTTTAGATCTGTCTTCACCAGGGAGGACACAAGCAATCTCCCAGATGTATGGATGGGCCAGGGATATAAGATATCAGATGAATTGAAGACAGATTGACATTAGGAAAGAAACTGTGATGAATAGACTGGTAGGACTGAAGGCTAATAAATCCCCGGGTCCAAATGCTCTGCATCCGAGGGTTCTAAAAGAGGTGACTCAGGAAATTGCGGATGCATTGGTAATCATTTTCCAATGTTCCTTAGATTCAGGATCAGTTCCTGAAGATTGGAGAGTGGCTAATGTTGTCCCACTTTTCAAGAAGGGAGGGAGAAAACGGAGAACTATTGCCCTGTTAGCCTAACGTCAGTCGTGGGGAAGATGCTTGAGTCCATTATTAAGGACGAAATAGTGGCACATCTAGATGGCAGAAATAGGATTAGGCCGAGCCAGCATGGATTTACCAAGGGCAAATCATGCTTGACTAATCTGTTGGTTTTTTTGAGGGTGTAACAAGGATGTTAGACGAGGGTAAGCCAGTGGATGTTGTGTACCTAGATTTTCAGAAGGCATTCGATAAGGTGCCACATAGGAGATTGGTGAGTAAAATCAGAGCTCATGGCTTTGGGGGCAGGGTTTCAACATGGATAGAAAACTGGTTGGCAGATAGAAAGCAAAGGGTAGCAGTGAATGGGTGTTTCTCGGACTGGCTGGAGGTGACTAGTGGGGTACCACAGGGCTCTGTATTGGGACCACAACTCTTTACGATTTATGTCAATGATTTAGATGAGGGCATTGAAAACTATATCAGCAGGTTTGCTGACGATACTAAACTGGGTGGCAGTGTGACATGCGAAGAGGACGTTAGGAGAATACAGGGAGACTTGGATAGGCTGAATGAGTGGGCAGATACTTGACAGATGTCATTCAATGTGAATAAATGTGAAGTTATCCACTTTGGAAGCAGGAACAAGAGGACAGAGTATTGTCTGAACGGTGTAGAGTTAGGTAAGGGAGAAATGCAAAGAGACCTAGGGTTCCTAGTTCAACAGTCAATGAAGGTGAATGAGCAAGTGCAACAGGCAGTGAAGAGGGCAAATGGTATGTTGGCCTTTGTTACAAGGGGAATTGAATACAAGAGCAAGGATGACCTTTTGCATTTGTACAGGGCGCTGGTGAGACCACACCTGGAATATTGTGTACATTTTTGGTCTCCAGGTTTAAGGAAGGACATTCTGGCAATTGAGGAAGTGCACCGTAGATTCACTAGGTTGATTCCTGGGATGGCAGGGCTGTCTTATGCAGGGAGATTGGAGAGATTGGAGAAATTGGGCTTGTACACGCTGGAATTGAGGAGATTGAGAGGGGATCTGATTGAAACGTTTAAGATAATTAAAGGATTTGATAGGATTGAGGCAGGAAATATGTTCCAGATGTTGGGAGAGTCCAATACCAGAGGGCATGGATTGAGAATAAGAGGTCAGTTATTTAAAACAGAGTTGAGGAAGAGCTTCTTCTCCCAGAGAGTTGTGGAGGTGTGGAATGCACTGCCTCGGAAGATGGTGGAGGCCAATTCTCTGGATGCTTTAAAGAAGCAGCTGGATAGATATCTGATGGATAGGGGAATCAAGGGACATGGGAACAAGGCAGGGACAGGGTATTGATAGTGAATGTTCAGCCATGATCTCAGAATGGCGGTGCAGACTCGAGGGGCCGAATGGTCTACTTCTGCACCTGTTGTCTATTGTCTATTGTACTCAATTCCCTTTGTAATAAAGGCCAACATTCCATTAGCCTTCTATCCTGCCTGCTGCACTTGCTCATTCACCTTCAGTGACTGATGAACAAGGACTCCGAGATCTCTTTGTATTTCTTCCTTTCCCAACCCGACACCGTTCAGAAAATAATCTGCCTTCCTGTTCTTACTCCCAATGTGGATAACCTCACACTTATTCATATTAAACGCCACCTGCCAAGTATCTACCTACTCACCCAGCCTATCCTATTCAACCTGAATTCTCCTAACATCCTCATCACATGTCACACTGCCACCCAGCTTAGTATCATCAGCAAATTTGCTGATGTTATTTTCTATGCCTTCATCCAAATCGGTAACGTAAATGGTAAACAGCGGTGCTCCTAATACCGAGCCCTGTGGCATCCCAATAGTCACCACCTGCCTTTGCGAGAAACACCCATTCACCACTACCCTTTGCTTTCTATCTGCCAACCAATTTTCTATCCATGTCAATGCCTTCCCCCCGATGCCCTGAGCTTTGATTTTACCCACCAATCTTCTATGTGGGACCTTATCAAATTCCTTCTGAAAATCGAGGTACACTACATCCGCTTGATCTCCCCCGTCCAACTTCCTGGTTACATCCTCGAAAAACTCCAACGGATTAGTCAAGCATGATTTACCCTTGGTAAATCCTTGCTGGCTCGGCCAAATCCTATCACTGTTATCTAGATATGCCACTATTTCATCCTTAATAAGTGAGATAAAATTAGCCATTCTCCAATCCTCAGGAACTGGTCCTGAATCTAAGCAACATTGGAGAATGATTACCAATGCATCCGCAATTTACTGGGCCACCTCCTTTAGTACCCTAGGGTGCAGACCATCTGGACCTGGGGATTTGTCATCCTTCAGTCCCATCAGTCTTCTCATCACCGTTTCCTTCCGAATGTCGATCTATTTCATTTCCTCTGTTACCCTATGTCCTTGGCCCATCCATTGCTTGTGTCTTCCTTAGTGAAAACAGATCTGAATTACTCATTAAATTCTTCTGCCATTTCTCTGTTTCCCATAACAATTTCACCCAATTCATTCTTCAAGGGCCCAACATTGTTCTTAACTATCTTCTTTCTCTTCACATACCTAAAAAAGCTTTTGCTATCTTCCTTTATATTCCTGGCTAGCTTGCGTTCGTACCTCATTTTTTCTCCCCGTATTGTCTTTTTAGTTAAGTTCTGTTGTTCCTTAAAAACTTCCCAATCATCTATCCTCCCACTCACCTTAGCACTGTCATATTTCCTTTTTTTTATGCTATGCAATCTCTGACTTCCTTTGTCAACCACAGTGGCCCGTTTCCCCCCTTTGAATCTTTTCTTCTCTGGGGGATGAACTGATTTTGCACCTTGTGCATTATTCCCAAGAATACTTGCCATTGCTGTTCCACTGTCTTTTCTGCTAGGCTATCCGTCCAGTCAACTTTGGCCAGCTCCTTCCTCATGGCTCCATAGTTTCCCCTGTTCATGTGCTCTTCTCCTTCGAGGGTCACCTCCGATCTGCTCTTATCCTTCTCAAATTGCAGATAAAAGCTTATCATATTATGATCACTACCTCCTAATGGCTCCTTTAATGCAAGTTCGCTTATCAAATTCTGTTCATTACGTAACACTAAATCCAGAATAGTCTTGTCCCTGGTCGGCTCTCGTACAAGCTGTTCCAAGAATGTATCCCGTAGGCACTCTACAAACTCCCTATCCTGTGTTCCAGCACCAACCTGATTCTCCCAGTTCACCTGCATGTTGAAATCCCCCATAACTACTGCGACATTATCTTTGCCACATGCCAATGTTAACTCCCTATTCAACTTGCACCCAATATCCATGCTACTGTTTGGTGGCCTGCAGACAACACCCATTTGGGTCCTTTTGCCCTTACTGTTCCTCAGTTCTATCCACACAGACTCTACTTCTCCTGACCCTATGTCCCACCCCGCAAAGGATTGAATCTCATTCCTCACCAACAGGGACACCCCATCCCCTCTGCCCACATTACTGTCCCTACGATAGCACGTATACCCTTGTGCCTTCATTTCCCAGGTCTGATCTCCCTGCAGCCATGTCTCCTTTATCCCAACAACATCATAGTTACCCATTAGCACCTGGGCTTCAAGCTCTTCCGCCTTATTTCAGACACTTCGTGCATTCAGATATAGAATTTTTAACCCATTTCCCCTCTCTCTGTTTGAATCGCTGCCTATTGTGCTTAACCCAGCTCCCCGAACTCCCATCGGGCTATACGCCCCTTGAATTTTGTTGTCCTTCCTAAATTTACTTATTCTTTCAGCACATTTAACTCCATGTTTCGTCAGACCATCCCTCTGTACATGAGTCCTCCTTATCACTTGTTCCGCCCCACCTTCCTCTACTACACACTTAATATTCCGGAACCGTGTAGTCCCCACCTGTCCTTTATTCTTCCTCTCGCTATCCTCTCTCACATTCCGGATCCCCGCCCCCTACAAATTTAGTTTAACCCTCCCCCCCCCAAGAAGCACTAGCAAACTTCCCTGCAAGGATGTTAGTACCGCTGCAGTTCAGGTGTAAACCGTCCCTTCGGAACAGATCCCACCTTCCCTCGAACAAAGCCCAATTATCTACAAACCAGAAGCCCTCCCTCCTGCACCATCCTCTCAGCCACGTATTTATCTTCATAATCTTCTGTTCCTTGCCTCACTCGCACGTGGCACAGGTAGCAATCCTGAGGTTGTTACCCTGGATGTCCTGCTCTTCAGCTTCGCACCTAACTCCCTGAACTCCTTACGCAGGACCCCCTCACTCATCCTACCCACGTCTTTGGTTCCTACATGGACCACAACATCTGGATTCTTGCACTCCCTCTCGAGAATATCCTGCACCCGATCTGATATGTCTCGGATCCTGGCACCAGGGAAGCAACATACCATCCGAGACTCCCGATGTGCCCCACAAGATCTTCTATCCGCCCCCTTAACTATAGAATCCCCTATCAATACCGCTCTCTTCTCTCCCCTACTCCCCTTCCTAGTCAAGGGTCCAACCTCAGTGCCAGTGACAGGACCACTGCAGCTTGTTCCTGGTAGGTCATCCCCACCAACAGTATCCAAAACTGTATGCTTATTTTTGATGGTAACGGCCACAGGAGAGCTCTTATCTCTCTGTCTGCTCCCCTTGCCTCTCTTGACTGTCACCAATTTGCCTACCTCCCGTCTTTTCCGTGTGACTGCCTCCCGATAACTCTTATCTATCTCTGCCTCTGCCTCCCGAATGATCCGTTGTTCATCCAGCTCCTGCTCCAATTCCCTAACCCGGTCTGATAGGAGCTGCAGCTGGATGGACCTATTGCAGGTGTGGTCATCAGGAACAACTCTGTTGACCCTGACCTCCCACATACTGCATACGGAGCACACCACTGCTCTAAATGTCTCCCCCATTACCTGATCCTAGATTAATCAGAATAAATGAAAAACAGGTTTCTTGTCGAAGTCCTCTTGCGCCGAAGCCCGCTGAGCCAAAGCCCAGCACTCTGCTCCCATGCACTCCGCTGCCCGTTCCTGAAAGTGGGTCGCTTTTTAAAGACCGCGCTCGCCGCTGACGTCACCCGCGCTTGCGCAGCTTTACCTTCCTCCTCAGGTATTCTCCAGGTCGGTCCGAGGGTCTCGGCCTACCTACAACGGCTGATCGTCCGATCTCCAGTCGTATGTCGGTCACGAGCACTCCTTACTCCCGCTGCGCTGCTCGCACCGACGCTCGCACTCCGCAGATGCCAGTGGAAAAAGGTGATAGCTACGTTCCCCCTGTGGGTGGAGACATATTAGATCAGAATCGATGCGGCTAGCACAGTAGTGAATGCCCTAATGAAGGAAATCATACCAAGATTTGGAATTCCATTCTGGATTAATAATGATAGAGGGACTCATTTTACTAACAGATCAGTGCAAGGGCTGAAAGCCGCCTTGGGATTTCAGTGGAAGCAACATATCCCCTGTCAACCACAATCACCGAGAATGGTGAAAGTGTAAGCGGAATAATAAAATAAAAAATGCGCTAGGCTAAGTGTGTCACCAGAATGACTTTTGATCGAGAACGATTGAAAACCCCTAAAATATGCACAACCACTGTGTCAGGAGATGGAAAAGCTGTATGCCAAATGAGAGAAGCCCAAATTTCCCTGACTCTGGCGCCATGTATGTTTGATGTACTCCAGGAAGGCCTGGAATCTTTAGAGAATTGGAGGAGGAAGAGGATAGTAGTGACAGCTTAGATGAGGAGGAATGTCTGAAAATTTGTCCTTTTCATGAATGTTATGAGGCCCACTTTCCAGAGATAGACTCAATGAGCTAATATGAATGTGAATTGGGAAAACAGTGTAAGTGTTGATCTAGAAGATCAATAATGAGGGATTTGTGGAGGAAAAGGTTTAATAAGCTACCGGACTATGCGCATTGGATATTTTAACGCCAGGACTCTTGTGTGAAAATAGGGAACAGTACGTCCTAACTGTTGCGAGATAAGATATGAGGCTAACCTGCTTCCACCACAGAAACAAAAAACTAATGTGCTGAGCTCGGCAAGATAGCTTTAGTTGTAACTGCTTCTTTCACTCTGAGTTATTTTCAGTGAACAGTAACATAATGTTAGTGTGGTAATATTTCTGTACAAGTATTGAATATAATATAGTAAGAATGATGTTACTATGTGGAACTATAGAAAAGGACGCCATTGTAACAGGACAGCAGGATCGGGAGCTGCTGTAGACTAGCTCACTCTCTCATTGGCACTAAGTAAAATAAATGTCCCGAAACGAGACGTCGGATGCGAGCATTGTTTTTTCGGCTGACTAAGTTCAAATTCCACTACAATGGGGAATGAACAAATGAACAATAAATACGTTGCATCATTCTTTACTGTATAAGACACTAACAGTACGCCACAGGTCTGAGAATGTCAGGGAGCAGGGGTAACTGCCTTCGCTGTTGCAAAGCGAAAGTTGACAGGCAATCTGAAAAAGTATTCAGGTGGATAAGTCACCTGGACCAAATGAACTACATTCAGAAGTTGAGAAAATGATTGGTGAAGATATAGCTGTTGGCTTGGTTATGATCTTTCAAGAATTATTTGATTCTAGAATGATTCTGTCGACTGGAAAATTGCAATTTTCACCCAACGCTTAACACTTTAAGTAGGGAGGATGGGAAAAGAAAGGAAATTTTAGGCCAGTTAGCCCACTATCAGCGGTGGGAAATTGTTCGAATCCATTAATAACGATCATGTTTTTTGTTACTTGGAGAGTAATGATAAAAGTAAACAAATTCAGTATGGTATCTGTCAAGAGATTTTTCGCCTGACAAAACGTCCAGAGATCTTCGACGAAGTAACAAGCAGGCAAAGGAGGCAGTGGTTGACATTCACTTGGATTTTCAGAAGGCATTTGGACTGGTGACACGCATCAAGCTGCATAACAAGATAAAATCCCATGGCGTTACAGGAAACACACCAGCCGGAAACTTCGACTATACTTGTTTTTCTCCATGGTGCTGATTAGCCTGCGCAGTTCCTCCACCATTTCCTGTGGGTTGCTTGAATTTCCAGCTACTGCTGATTTTCTCTTGTTTGTGGTGAGAAGAAAATATTTGTTAATGGACAGCGAGATGATTGCCCCCTTGATGCTGACATACACCCTGTTGGGTGCTGTTTTGCAGATTAATCGTTTTGTGGCTTCTTTGCAGCACTGTGACTCAGAAGTACTTGGAAGAGTGCAGCATGCATTCGCAACAGTAATGCTTGAGTAGTTCAGTGATACACTGAGGTTGCAAAGGTAAGCTTGGAAAATACCATGTCAAACACCCATCGCCCTTCTCTTTGGATGCAATCACAGTTACAAAAACCAGAAGTACACTATGAATGTTAAAGTCCATTTCCAACCTTCAGAGTGAGGAATCGGGTAACAGGAGAATTCTCTCAAATACATAATTATTTTTACTTACACAATTATTCTGCCTTACTTTGAGAATAGGGATCTATTGATTTCAGAAGAATTGGGGCATATTTTAATATAACGTTTATTCAAAAGAGGGAAAACGTAGACCAGACCACGTTGCTAGCTGCTTTCCGTAGTCTTCTACAAGACCCAAAACTGTCTTCATGTGGTTACCTATGGAACAGATATATTACCGCATTAACAGACTAGCTACAGATCTTAAAATATATTTTCGGTCATTCTCCAAAATGTGAGCATTTGCCAAATTATTGTTTTTAAACTGTGACTGTCTCAGCGTTAGATGTTACAGTGAGTGAGCCTATTACATCAACATGACATGTTTCAGTTAGCCATGCGGGATTTTCGGAAGTATTACGGAGACTATTGAATTAATTACTCCACTTCTTGGGGTGGTTTAAGTTGAGGGTGAATCCGAACATGGTTTACATTCTGAAAACAAAAAGTGAATTGAAGATTTGAAACTGCTTGGACAGTTTGTTTGGATAAGAGTTCATAATGGATGTGCACGAATATATGAAACCTCAATGTTAACAGATTTCAAATTCTGCTTTTGGGTTTCATCCACTTACATTTATTCTCTGTTTGGTTATCAAGCCCGTTGCGGAGGGTGGAGGGGTAATTGTCATTATTTTTACCAAATGTTAGAGTTAGTTTTCCCTTTGTTACCCGCACACTTACGCGTGTACACTGATTGTCATTGGATCATGTCTGGACAATTTTGTTGAATATCCTCGGGACTCTTTCCAATGTCCCAATAATAACGCAGCAGTAAAATGACATATCTACCGTTTTATAGATGAATAAACACAAAAGATTCTACAATTATTGAAAATCCGGAGCAAATCACACAAACCTCCAGAAGAATTCAGCAGGTCAGACGGAATTTATGGTACTAAGTAAACCGTCAGTAATTCGGGTTTTGACTCTTCTTTAGCAATCAAGAGCAATACGCCAGAATAAGAAGTGTGGGTTTGGGAAGGAAGACCACCTAGACGGTGGCGTGTGAATCCAAGAGATGGGAAAGTTAATAGAGCTAGAGCAGAATCAATCTGAAAAAGGGAAGAAAGAGTGGCACGAAAGAGAGTTTATGGGCAGGTGAGGAGATAGGTCAAGAAGCCAGAGTGAGCAATAGAAGAATAGATAATGGAATAGGAATTAAATACCGTAAGACGAAATCGATGTTCATGCCTTCAGATTCGGGGCAACATAGACGGAATATGCTCCTCCAACAGAATGTCAATTGATCGTGGCCAAAGAAGAGACAGTTCAATGTATGTAGAGGGAGACGCAGCTAGGATAGCCACTCCGTTGTCCCTATTGCAGATTGGCAGGGAAACGTGGTCTTGACCTGGACTTCCTGTCAAATGAGCCAGATTTCAGCAACATGGCGAATGACTTCGTCATCACGGATCACTGCACCAGATATGCGCAAGCTTTCCCTGCCAACCATCAGAGGGCATCCATTGCGGCCAAACTGTTAAGGAAGAAGGACTTAATTTGTTATGGCCTCCCCACGTGGGGAGGGGATTTCGAGAGGAGGCTCAGACATGAGTTTCTATCCATGCTTGAGTCCAACATTCGAGGACGACGCCTTATCACCCTTAGGCTGTTGCCCTGCTGGAGAGGTTTAATTGGAACTTGCTGGACATGCTCGGAACTTTGGAAATCAGCAAAAAGAACACGTGGAGTCGACATATAGGACTTCTGGTTCATTGCTACAACGGTACACGAAATGTAGCTACAGCGTATTCGCCATTTTTTCTGATAGAGGGCGCGAGGCGATGCTGCCTATTGACATTTGATCTGGATTTGGCGCGGAAAACCTACCACCGAAGACTTATCTGACTTACTTATCTGATGTAGGAAGGTAATTGAAAGAGGGTGATGAATCAGTGGATATCGCGGCTGGCAAGCATTTCAAGGAAATCCGAGAAGGTATGATCAAAATGTTAAGTTCTCCAACTCATGGTGGGAGACCAAGTCCTCTAAAAGAATTTGGGGCTCCCTGGGCAGCATACGTTGGCTGACCGCTGGAGAGTCTGATACAAAGGTACCAGTTTTCTGTGTTAAACCAGAGGATGGGAATGGCTTAACCAGATTGTCCTTCAGAACCATCTTCTGCATCTGGGACAAGAGTTGCTGGTTGGCATGGAGCCCAATCTGGAGGCAGCAGCTAGTATGGTAACTCTGTGGCAATGTGGAATGACCGAAGGACAAACAGTCGTAGAATATAGACCGAAGGTGTGTCTGCACCTGAAGAAATAGATGACGGGGTAAAGGTATCTCAAGAAATCAAGAGTGCCCACCTCAAACTTGGCATAATAGATGTAGACACTCAACGTATACACCACAGCCTATTTCAATGCCAGGAGCTCCAGCTTGTGCGTGGGATATTTTTTTTTTTTCCAAGGGCGGCAGACGCCGGCTAACAAACGCAAAAAGCTATCAACCAGGTGCCCAGGCATCCGTAGGGACTGTATACTGCAATCGGGGACAACAAAAGCCAGCATAGGCGCCTGTGGCAGCAACTCTTTCGTCGAATACTCTGTTTCTTTATATTTCTCATCCCATCTCGTTCCAAATTGCTCCGGAGGGCTAAGGTACCCTTTGCCCCTCTCTTATTTTTTACAGCTACCTTTCTTTCTGAAATGACGGTAACCACACGGGAGCCCATTTAAAGGGTAGCTCTCCATCACGTAGCCGTTCACGCCCCAACAGAACCAATAAAACCCAAGGAATTATCGCAAAGCGCTCACAGTCTGGGCCCTTGGCCATGTGGTCTCCGCTTCTGTCTTACACGGAATAGTTGCTATCTCATCCCCTAAAACTACGTTCCGAACATCGCTGACAAACGTTTTAGATACATAGAAACATAGGAAACCTACAGCACCATACAGGCACTTCGGCCCACAAAATTGTGCCGATCATCTTCCTACTTCAGAAATTATTAGTATTCCCTATACCCTTTATTTTCCTAACCTCCGTGTATTTATTCCAAAATCTCTTAAAAGAGCCTATCGTATCCGCCTCAACCACCGCTGCCGGCAGCCCATTCCACGCACTCACCACGCTCTGAGTAAAAAACTTATCCCTGCCATCTCCTCTGTACCTACTCCCCAGCACCTCAAATCTGTGTCCTCTTGTGGCAACTATTTCAGCCCCGGGTAAAAGCTTCTGACTAACCACACGATCAATGCCTCTCATCGTCTTATACACCTTTATCAGGTCGCCTCTCATCCTCCGTCGCTCGAAAGAGAAAAAACCGAGTTCACTTAACCAGTTTTCATAAGGCATGCTCCCCATTCAGTCAATCTCCTTGTAAATCTCCTCTGCACCCCTTCTATGGCTTCCACATCCTTCCTGCAGTGAGGCGACCAGAAATGAGCACAGTACTCCGGGTAGAGTCTGACCAGCGTCCTATAAGTCTGTAACATTACCTCTCGAGTCCTAAATTGAAGTCCATGATTAATGAAGGCCAATACACCATATGCCATCTTAAACGCAGAATCAACTTGCGCAGCTGCTTTGAGCGTCCTGTGGACTCGGACCCCAAGATCCCTCTGATGTCCGCACTGCTAAGAATCTTACCATTAATAAAATATTTTGCCATCATAGTTAAAGAAATAATTCCTGTCCCTGAGATCCCTTGTAGTAGTGTTCCTGATTATCACTGCCATCCTGTTCGCATGTGCAGCTGTGGGTTCTGCAGTTCAGTCCTCACCAGAAACGCAGCAACACACCTGACTCCTATTCGTGGTCGCAGGTGCTTCCACCAAGAGGACAGCGGCCTCAGGTATTCCGAGATATTTCATTTTCCATCACACTCTCTAATTCCCCGGGCGGTAACACGATAGACTTTGACTGCGTGAACCACACAGTCGCTCGTCTAAACTCACGATCCGTTAGAGTGCGGCCACGAATTTCCTCGAAAGCAGTTCGAAACACCGGGTGAACGGGTCATGTCTTCAGAAAGATCTCTCCAACTCTCTCCTTGCAGTCTCCCAGAAGCCTCCTCACAATAGGAGTATTGGTCACCACAAGAAATAAAACTTCGCCACTCTCAACGGATTCCGGACAAAACAGCGCTCATGTATCAAGGACCTCAGTTGCTCCCACAGCTGCCTTCAAAAAGTTGAGCTTCACTGACAAATTACAGTAATACGGACAATCGCACCAACTTGGTCCCCGAGTCTCTAC
Organism: Hypanus sabinus; assembly: GCF_030144855.1. Taxonomy (NCBI): domain Eukaryota; kingdom Metazoa; phylum Chordata; class Chondrichthyes; order Myliobatiformes; family Dasyatidae; genus Hypanus; species Hypanus sabinus. The sequence continues at coordinate 27,489,391 of NC_082706.1, forward strand.
TGCACAGAATGCCGTCAATTGTAAATATGTCGAATACTGGTTGTAAAAATAACCTTCCAGGAAAGTGACCTGCGACTTTCTTTCAAGAATGGTTCTGATATAAATACCGTCTACCGATAGCGATACACTAGATCTTGGCCCCACTAAGCCTTCAGGAATAGCGTTTTTTCGCTTTAAAGTTTTCCTTGAAATATGGCTGGGATTGTGTCCAGCACCACTTCCCCCGCCCCCCACCCCAGAGACACTTCACTGCGTATTTTTTTTAAGTTTCCCCGAAGTCTCATCCTGCTTAGGTACTCGGGGGATCATTCACTGGCGTATTTCCTGCCGTTCACACTGCTGCTCGCAGAGTCCCTCTTTAGCGCAGTATTCTCAGAAAAGACCGGCCGCTCCTCTTCTCGCGGGGCGCCGGCTGTTAGCAGCCGTCTGCATTGTCCGTCCCCTATCAGTTCCATCAGTCAGTGTGTGACCACACCCGCTGTTAACTACCGGGACATATCATTTCTCAACTCTACTACGATCTTTTTTTTTCTTCTCCAAAGGGTCGGCTATCCGTAATCACTTTAACGCAGTCACTGCCAAAGACTGTACCCTGCTGACTGAGACCTGGCGCGCCTCCGACGAATTCTGCTCTTTTCATACTTCTCTGCTCCGCACAGCAAACAAGGAAGCGGGGTGCGAATTACGAAGCATTCGGAGACTCCAAGCGTTCAGGTTCTGGGACTGGGCGCCTTTCACTATTTGGTTCTTTCTTAGCGGAACGACTTCAGCTGACTGAATGCCCTCTCTACGCCGCAAGCAATTTAGCTGCCTCTCCAGCTGAAAAATGTCGGCAGAAAGCTTTTCCCGCAGATCCTGACTCATGTTCTGAAACCCCGTCAGGAGGTCTATTGGGCTTCCCGTCGCACCAAACACCTTGCCTGGCGCTTGCATGTTGGCCGCAGTAGTGGCAGGGATCTTCAGTGCCTTTACTATGCTCACTACGTCATGCAGTCCGCGCTCTCAATCTTTCAACCCATCACTGTCGTTATACATCATTAGAACACTGCCACTCATCTAACACCTCAGCGGTCTCGTCCTATTCTTCTACTTTCGTGGTCGGCTTCATTCCTTAGAACAGGCGGAGTACAATAAATGGCTCTCTGAACAGAGCATTCTTCTACTTATTCGCTATGGAGGTAAGGGCCGCCTACAACTCAGGTTTTTCATTCCTCGCGGGCGGGCTAATTAGATATTCCAAATCGGACCTCTCTTTCCCTGCCCTTGGCAGAAACCTGAGCATTCCGCCTTTGTAGTCTCAGTCTCCAGATGCGGGAGACTCATCTTGCATTTCGGACCGGTCCCTGCAGTTTCTTCCTCACGGAAAATATTCGCACCCCGCCGACCCCTTCTCCTGGATCCCAATAGTTACATCCATTTTCATTACCGTTAATTTAGCGCTAGTCTGTACTAAATCAACGTTAAAGTTTTCCATACTGTTCAACTGAAAGTGCAAATCCATAGACACCAGACAGCTCTGCACTGGATATCGCAGAAAAGGATTACAGATAAATTTTACGAAGTAACAAGATGTTCTTTTGTCAGTGGTCTTGGAATTTGCTCACCTCTGTGGCAGTTTTAATTAAATCGTCATGAGTTAGACATGTCTGTACCAGTGGGAAGTCGTTGAAGCTGAGAGTCGATAGGTTGTGCGATGGTATGCGATTGTGAGTTTTTTATTCATAGATCCGTGGATGACTGGAATGCGCAGTCTGTTATGGTGGTAGGGGCAAATGCATCGGAAGTTTCAAGGAGACGTTTGGATAAGTACGTGAACATAAGGACGATTGAACATATGGACGTTTTGTAGGGTGGGGGTATTACTATTTGATTTCCCTTTTAGCTGGCTCCACAGAATCTTGAACTGTTCCGGTGTTGCACTATCGTATGTTTTATGTTATACTGGACTAGTAACAGTTGCTTTTACATGTAAAGGAAACGTAATTTCCAAGAAATATTTGCTGTTCTACAACCACAGTGATGAGTATCGGCTTGCCTGGCAATATAATAGGGAACTTCAGTGAGAGAAATGAGCTGAATATTGTTATGTCTTAGATTTAAATGCAACAGATCATTCATTGGAGATTTGGATGTCATCTCCTCATCTCCATAGGTTTATCCTATGCACACAATGATCCCCCAGTCATTTATCTAAGGACGAGCCAGATAATGAGTCTGGTGGCTTCCGGGCCGCCTTTGGCAGTCCCATGTGTCAACTGAATTCTCAATGATTCAGCCTGATACAGCTAAAAGGCACAGTAGCTTCAACGTCAGTACAGACAACAAAGATGTATTAATGCTTTTAAAAGAACTATTACTGCATAAAACTGGTTGAAACAGTAATGATTCTGGACTGATTCCTCGGCGGATTCCAATTGGGAAACGTGGATGCAAGTCAAGGATACAAAGGCTTTTAAGGGATGTGGTTTTGAACTCTCAATATCGACTATCTTGCTGGTAAACATGTAGTCTCTGCTGAATAAAATCGATGATCTCAGAGCTGGGGTGCTGAATCAGGAACGCGTGTATCTTTATTTCACCGAATCCTCAAATCTATCTGTCCTCGATGCAGATATACGGATCGACGGGTTTACTGTAAACAGTCAGGATAGATCTACAGAGTCTTTCAAAAGCAGACATGAAGGAGTATACCCCCTGATTAATTCTGCTGGGAGCACAGGAATATCAGTGCTGTCCCAATTCTGTTACCCAGACCTGGAATATCTCACATTTAAGTGCTGTGCATTTTATCTACAATGGGAGATTTTCGGGATCATTTTGGTAGCGGTACACATTCCAACTCAGATCAATAATAATCAGGCTTTAGATTATCCGAACAAGCGAATCAACATGCACAAAACCGCGCACCCTAACGCCTTAACGGTCTTTTGAAGGTATTTTAACCAAGCCAATCTGAAAAAAAAATCACTACGCAATTACGATAAACAGATCGCCTGTAATGTCAGAGAAAACAACACACTGGACCACTGTTACACCACTGTCTGACGTGCTATTCAATGCTCTCACTTCGGAATGTCTGATGATCTGGCTGTATTTCTGCTCACTGGGTATATGCAGATCCTGAAGCCTGAAGCACCAGCAGTGAGGACTAAGTAGGTAAGGACAAAGGAAATTCAGGAGCTCTTACAGGACTGCTTCGAATCAGTGGACTGACTGTATTCCAGGAATCATATTCGAATTTGAATGAGTATGCTGTTGTTGTTACCGACTTCGTTAATAACTGTGCTGATGACTGTGTGCCTGCAAAGATTTACTGTACATTTCCAAACGAAAAGCGGTGGCTGAACCAGCAGGTGAGTCGTCCGATTAATGTTAGATCTCTGACATTCAAGTCTGGCCACCTAGTTCGGTACCGGAAATCAAAGTGTGATTTGCAGAGGACTATTTCAACGGCGAAAAGACAATTTTGAATGAGTTCGGAGGAGACATGCGACCTACGACAAGTCTGGCATGGTTTGCAAGATTTTATTCCTACAAAAACAAAGCCCAATAACATTAATAACACAGAGGCTTCACTGCCAGATGAACTCTATGCCTTCAATATCCGCTTGAGAGGCACACAATAACTACAGCTGTGAAGATCCCTGCTGCAACTAATGACCTGGTGATCTTTGCCTCAGAGGCAGATGCGAGGCTCTCTTTAAAGGGAGTGAATCCTCGCAAGGGTGAAGGTCACGATAGAGTCCCTCGTAAGGCTCTGTAAACCTGTGCCGACAAACTGGCGGGAGTATTCAAGGACATTTTCAAACTCTCATTGCCACGGTCAAAAGTTCCTACCCTCTTCAAAAAGGCAAAAATTTTAACAGTGTCTAAGAAGAATAATGTGAGCTGTACTGATGGCTATCGTCCGGTAGCACTCACATTTACAGTGATGAAATGCTTTGAGATGTTGCCCATGAATGAACTGAACATCTATTTCAGCAAATATGAGGACCCTGCCTATCGCCGCAAAAAGGTAACGGCAGATGCAATCAGAATCACTCTTCACTCGGCCTCAGAGCACCTGTGCAATGCAATGCAAACACCCCCGTCGGGATGCTGTTCATTGACCATAGCTCAGCATTTAATACCATCATTTGCACAGTCCTGATTGAGAATTTACAAACCCTGGGCCTCTGTACATACTTCCACAATTAGATTCTTGACATCCTAACCCGAAGACCTCAATCTGTACGGATTGGTGATAACATGTCCTCTTCGCTTACGGTAAACACTGGTACACCTCACTGCTCATTCTCCATTGATCCATCTGCTCCACTGACCACAGCCATGACAGTGTGAATAGGCGTAGCTCAAATACCATCTATGAAATTGCTGATAAGTCTCTCTCTATCCACTCTCTCTCCCTCCCTCTCTCTTTCTCTCTCACTCTTTCTCTCGCTTTCGCTCGCTCACTCATGCACCGTCGCCAGCGTTTATCAGATTTCTAACTTTCACTTATATTTGCCTCAAACTGTTGACTAGAACTTTGTTAAGTAAATCACATTGCTCTGCCAGATCCAAAGTAGTCGCGACATTTGAATCGTCAGTAAATGAGTTTTATAATGTTATGCATCTGTTTCTCAGATTAGAAGTAATCAGAAATCAGCATGTTGATGTCCTGGCATTAGTTTAGGGCAAAATATGAAAACATTAAACACAAGTATGGGAATTACATTACCCATAAAATGATATATTTATTTAATTTCTTTGAAACTTTCATTGAACAAATCAAAATAAATTTGCGGCTGGCAACAGCTACAGGAAAATAAAGGACAATAAAGCCGTAAAACCATACTTCAGAACAGCCTGGGATAATTTTAATAAAATATACGAGATCAAGAGTAAAATAAGGCTCAAGAGTAAAATACTGCTCTTTATTTATTACCAGATTTATTTCTATTCAGCTGAATAAACATGATGTCATGCAAGTTATGTGTCAAGTGAGAAAATAAATGCCTCAAGAGAAGTCAGACTTTCTGCCATTGTTATTTCTCCGTGAGAGGCCAATAACCTGACGATCGACATCTTCATCTTTCTGGAGAGATGAAAGGACAGGCTACTCGGAAGGTTTCCATTCTTCAAGACTCGCTTTAGAAGAGGGGATCGTGGACTTTACACTAATTTACCTGTGAAATAAAACAAAGTTCACACTTTAAGTTGGTTAAATTAAGACTGCAATATTAAATACAAAATTGTGTGCAGATATTATTGTCTTTTTAATTTCAGTGATGAAATTCAAAGGCATAGGGAAATTTCACTGAAATTCTTGGTCTCCTCAACCTGAACAGACAGTAATACGACATGATTGGATATCAACTTAATACAGAGAAAATTATATTTCAGCAAAACCATATCTCTGACAGTTTTCCCCTGATTTGATTATTTCGATTCAAAATTAAAATATATTTTACACAATACTTTTTACTGTGAAAGAAAGACCTTCAGCAATTGAGCAACTCACTGAACCCCAATCTCAACTGAGTTATTCAGATTATAAATTACAGCGGACAGGACACAAAGAGTGAAAAAAAAAACAAATAAATTTATTTCTTACCGGTGAAGGTGTAAACATCCCAACGATCCGTCGATGCGTCTTGGTACAGAAATGGTTGGAAGTTTGAATGCTCAGCGGTGAGATTTATAACTACTGTGAACTACATACCCAACGTATGTATTTCTAAGAAACCAAATATACTCATCACGTTTAATGCGTCAAGAGCATAAGGATATCAATGTTTTGTTACCCAGAAATTTGATTCCTACGAAAAGGAAGATGAACTTACTTTCATCGGCAACTCTGAGCATCCGAAAATCGTCCGCACCGTCGGCGAACAGGATCATAGCATCAGGAGAATCAATAGTTCTATTTTCTTCGCCGTTATATTCGGTGTTAACCAGACCTAGGGGGAATAATGAGTCAAATCGACATTCCTGTAAACAATGTGGTATACCGCTACATGTTGGATGAGAGATATTCTTTATGCATCACCTGGGATAGGCATTTTGGTGAAGGACAGATCTTTATCCGTACCCTGGCTTTTTACAAGTTACCAAAAGTTAACAAAACTCCGCTCTATTTATCTTTCAACACGAAACGAACAAAGAAATAACATTTAATTAGCTTGGCTGCAGGTGAGCTTTTGGCACACGCATCAAATAACAAAAATCCCTCTGAAAAGTTTCAGATCTCTTACCAGGTCACGTCATAAGTAAAGGAAACAGAAACAACAGAAAGAAACGTATACCAACCTTGAAAACTAGAGTTTTCTTCAATACATTCTGGTTTAATTTCGGTGTTGTTAAAAGCGTTACTGGTGTAATATGCGATTTGATTGATGGAATCAATGGAACTAAATTCTAAAAGTCAACGAAAAGAGATAGCTGATCAGTTGATGGAGAGATTTATTTAATCTAATAGACTGAATTTATAAATCCTTCATCATCTCAGTAAGAATATTGTGGGCACCTCGTGAGGAACTAGCATAGTAGCAGTCAGAAAATTGAGAATCAAGGCTGGTGTAACTGATGCAGAATAGGTGTGCTCTGGGTAAGGACAGCAGAAAAAATCATGTCTGGAGCACGACGAGGAACTACAAAGAACAATGACACAAACTCATGGAGTGTACTGAATATAAAATAACGGGCGAGGGCGCTACTGCTGGCAACATCAATTCCCCACCTCAGCTCAGTTGGGGTCTGTTTTCCTTCCAGCATTCCAGTACACTGCAATTTCAAGATTCTTCAGCAGAGAACAAAGAACATTGTAGACGCTTTTTCCCACGATGGACTCTTAACCTACTCTAAGAACAATCCCTCCAACATAACTCTCCTTTGCATTTCCCCCCATGTTTTCATGAGTCGCCTAAACGTGCCAAGTGTATCTGCTACGACAACTACCCCTAGCAGAACTTCCACGAACCGACAACCCTCTGGCATAAAAACATAGCTTTGACATCCATCTCCTCTTTCAATAGACAATAGACAATAGGTACAGAAGTAGACCATTCGGCCCCTCGAGTCTGCACCGCCATTCTGAGATCATGGCTGATCATTCACTATCAATACCCAGTCCCTGCCTTGTCCCCATATCCCTTGATTCCCCTATCCATCAGATATCTTCTTGAAAGCATCCAGAGAATTGGCCCCCACCGTCTTCCGAGGCAGTGCATTCCACACCTCCACAACTATCTGGAAGAAGAAGTTTTTCCTCAAATCTGTTTTAAATAACTGACCTCTTATTCTCAATCCATGCCCTCTGGTACTGGACTCTCCCAACATCTGGAACATATTTCCTGCCTCAATCCTATCAAATCCTTTAATTATCTTAAACGTTTCAATCAGATCCCCTCTCAATCTCCTCAATTCCAGTGTGTACAAGCCCAATCTCTCCAATCTCTCCAATCTCTCTTCGTAAGACAGCCCTGCCATCCCAGGAATCAACCTAGTGAATCTACGCTGCACTTCCTCAATTGCCAGAATGTCCTTCCTTAAACCAGGAGACCAAAACTGTACACCATATTCCAGGTGTGGTCTCACCAGGGCCCTGTACAAATGCAAAAGGACATCCTTGCCTTGATCTTCCTCCAAACACTAACAATTATGCACAAGAGAATGTCTGCAAATGTTCGAAATCCATAGCAACACACTCAAACCGCAGGAGGAACTCAGCAGGTCGGGCATAATTTAAGTTTCAGTTGAAGATTCGAGACTCAGAAGAAAGGGCAATATGGCAGAACTGTATTGTGAAGGGGTGGGGAGGAGTCTAGCTCGGGATGATAAACGAAGCCAGGTTAGTGCGAATGGACAAATGCTGGAGAAAAAGAGTATCTGATAGGAAATGAGTGGACCACAGGTGAAGGGGTAAGTACGAAGTGTGAGGAACCAGTGGCAGATGAAAAGAGGTAAAATGTCAGAGAGGGGTATAAAGCAAGTGGGGGAGGTCTGAACCGGTAGTCATATCCGGACGAAACAGGTTCTATCTGATTGGGAAGTCTCTGTACTGATTCAAGGAAACTCGCCTGTCTATATATGACGAACTAGTCCATAGAACCATAGAACCATAGAACACAACAGCACAGTAAAGGCTCGTCAGCCCTCCATGTTGTGCTGACCAATATAATCCTTTAAAAACTTTATAATACCACGCTACTCCATAACCCTCCATTTTGCTTTCATCCATGTGCCTGTTCAAGAGGCCCTTAAATATCCTTAATGTTTTAGCCTCCACCATAATCCCGGCAAGTCATTCCAGGCACTCACCACCTTCTGTGTCAAATAAAAACTTACCCCTGATGTCTCCCCTAAACTTCCCTCCTTTAATTTTGTACGTATGCCCTCTGGTGTTTGTTATTGGTAACCTGAGAAACAGGTACTGACTATCCACCCTATCTATGCCTTTCATAATCATGTAGACCTCTATTAGGTCCCCTCTCATTCTTCTACGCTAGAAAGAGCAAAACCCCAGCTCTGCTAACCTTGCTTCATATGACTTTTTCTCCAATCCAGGCACGATCCTGGTAAATGTCCTCTCCACCCTCCCCACAGCTTACACATCCTTCCCACAAGGAAGTGAACAGAATTGAACACAATACCCTAAGTGCGGTCTCACCAGAGATTTTTGCAGTTGCAACATGACCTATCTACTCTTGAACTCAGTCCACCTGTTAATCTTAACTGCGCTATCAAACTCTGCAACGACCTTGAGGGATGTATGGATTTGAACACAACGATCGCTTACTTCATCCACACTCTTAAGTAACTGACCATTAATCCTGTACTCAGTCTTCTGTTCTGTCCTTCCAAAATGCATCACCTCACACTTCTCCGGATTGAACTCCATCCGCCATCTTTCTGCCCAACTCTGCAGCCTGTCTATATCCTCTTGTAACCTTCGACCACCTATAGCTCCATCCACAACTCCTCCAATCTTCGTGTCATCCACAAACTTACTCTCACATCCTTCCATTTCTACATCACAATTCTACATCTTATAAAAATCACAAATAGCAGGGGTCCGAGGACAGATCCCTGTGGCACTCCACTAGTCATCCAACTCTAGGCAGAATACGCTCCTTCCACAACTACCCTCTGCTTTCTTTCCTTAAGCCCATTATTTATCAAAACAACCAAGGTTCCACATATACCATACCTCATGACTTTCTGGATCAGTCTCTCATGAGGGACTATGTCAAATGCTTTGCTAAAGTCCATGTAGACAACATCCACTATCCTACCTTCATCAAATTATTTTGTTACTTGTTCTGATGATTTCGGTTACTCTGTGATTAAAAAAATGCCCCCTTTTCGTCCCTTTCTTATTCGATAGTCTTACTTACTTAGCCTCAGCAGACGAGCTCAGCAGTTTTCCCTAGCTGAACACTGCTAAGACATTTTCCCATATAAATAATGTCACCAATCCACCTATAATCACTGTTGTGATATCACGTCTCTTGCAATAAAACATTGGGAAATTGCGCTGCCTCTCCTGTCACTTCTGCAACCAGGTTTCAATCACGATAATAATGTCATACCCTCTTGGTTCTAATCCATGTCCGAAGCTCAAAAGCGTTTCCTAACATAATTTGTTCATTTAAGTATACACAACTATTATACATGCTCAGTCTCTCGACTTCTGATTTTGTAGGTTCGTTTCAGCCTGCAATTTAATTTATTCACCACCAGGTCAACACCGTGCAGCAGTATCAAACTGTTCCTTCCGTATAATCTTCATATTTATTGTCTTACTGGCACGTGTCACGGCGAACAATCCTAAGGTCACAACTGTCAGGACGCTGGAGCAGCGAACCAATCGCAGACCCAGAACTGTGCACACAGTGATATTAATTGAGCGACAAGTCCCGAGGTGAAACAAAGTCAGCGCCAAAGTTCAGGCAGAGATCGAAACATCCAGAGAAATCCAAAAACCAGAATCGGGAAACAGGAAGAGACGATATTCAAGATGCACAGAGAACGGATACTAATGCTGGAAGGCTCAGAGAAAAAAAAAAACACTGGCACAATCTTGCAGCAAATATGTGAACACACAGAACTAAAATACACTGAGCAATCAAGCGAGAGGCAGGTGGTACGTAGAGAACTATCAGAGAGAATTGTCAGCAAAAGAGTTACTAATGAGAAACATGAGAGAAGCGGAGTCCTCCGTAATACAGGTGCCAGAATAGAGCACCAGCGGAGACAAGAGCACATGGAGCATGAAAACAAACACGAGCTCATTGCAATAATAAAAACAAAATCACAGACGGCGACTCGGAAGATATCACACACAAAAAAAAAACAAAGTTGTCCTTGAGGTGCTGACCCACAACCCTGGAATTCCTGTCTTTTAACTAATTTCCTAATTCCGTGAGCTCCGTTTGGAGGAAGTGATCACCCTTCTTAACATTACCGACGTGGACCACAACCTACGGCTCTCCCACTTCCCACTTAATAATTATTTGGAGCTGATCGGAGCTTTCCATGATCCTGTCCTTTGAGAAATGACAATATCTTTCAACTGGACAGAAACATCTGACTGATCACTTAACAAAATGAATCTACTAGCAGTGCAGCACGCATCTTCTTCTCCCTTCCTTTCTAAGCCACAGATCCGCACTAACTGCCAGAGAACTGACCAGTCTACCTTTCCCTTAAATGATCATTCCCGCCGAACGTGTCCAAAGCAGAATAATTGTTGTTCAGGGGAGCAGCCGCGGGGGAACCCTGCAGTGGCTAACCATCCCATTTACTGTGTCCTGTGTCCTGCCCCATAATTTTAACGACCTACATGTAAGTCCTGTCGATCAGCCCCTCAGCCATCCGAACAATCGGGAATTCATCCAGTTTCAGCTCCAGTTCCTTAACACGGTCTGTGGGATACTGCAGCTTGCTGCACTTCTTACAAGTGCAGGATCTGCGGACAATAAAGCTCTCTCTGCCTTGCACCATCCCGGAAGAGGAACATTGCACTAATTTACCCGGCCTCCACACTGCTCTAGTTGTGCAAGAAGAAAGAAAGTAAGACGATTTAATTTCTTTTTGAAAACGTAGAGCCTTCTCTTCTCTTCACAATTATCACCCTGAGCCAGAGTCCGAATTTCCCACTCTGATATTGACCCACACATATATTGTCATCAGGTCTTTATTTCTATATTTCTCTAATGTCCTTTCCTTTCAACTTTGAAGTATCTTTTGGTATCTTGAACTGACAGTTCTCGACTTCTACTGTCGTAATGGGTAGATACAGTCTTTAGCACCTGAAAAGTAAATGAAAGAAGCAAGGCATACCTGAACCGTGTGCATCGTTCAAATTCTTGCTGAAGGGTGTATTCTCAATTTCTTCATAAATTGCTTGGTAAAAAATATCAGATGAAGCTCTGCCTGCAAACTCTGCGTCTGTTGAAGTGAGAATTCCGAAATTCATGTGCATTTAAAGTTACAAACTGAAGAATAAATCTCGTTATTAAAATTAAATTGGGAAATCAGTCATATATGACTGCTGATGTACGGGAACTTTGAAAATTCTGTCAGTATCATTCATAAAATCTGTTTGTAACGCGCTGTTAGGATTCACTGCTAATATAATGGCTTCTGTGTTATGTTCACTGCTGAGGTAACCGTTTCTCTGTAACAACAATGCTTGGGTTATGGCTGGATATAACAGGTCTGTGGTATCCATCTTATCCAATCGGACATTGTTGCTCTGTATTGTGATTTATCTTTTTCGAGATCTTTTGTTCGGGAGGGATGAAGAGGGAAGACACGTGTGGAGAGAGCTAGTGGACCACCGGACGGAGTGGTCCGAATGTGGCAGAATGTCTACTGAGTGAACTCCAACGAGAATCTTTGACTTTTCTTTGAATTGGGGCCTTTTTTTTATTTTCATTACTAAACCAAATTCAAATTAAGATTCATAAGGTTCGATGATTCAGTTGCATATGGTATACTGTCTTATGTTTTGCACTGTGGGTTTGTAACCGGGCGCTGCATTACACAGCATCCAGACAATAGTGATTTCCCAGTTTGGCGGGGCCAAAGCCTGATTCCCCGAGACGAACACGAGCTAGGCGAGCCTCAGGGTGACATGTAAACATAGACTTATTACAGTAACACTAAATACAGGGCTTATTTAGATACATAAAACATATGCCAATTGATGTTCCGCACATTTGGTAAACTACATAGAAACTGATGAAACGCTGATTATTATTACTATACAAGAGAGGATACCATCCCTAAGGTATCGGATAATATCGCGACAGTCTGTAGAAAGACAACAATTACTCAACAAAATTTGAAATATTATTCCGAGCAATAATAATTAAATTTAAAGCTTGAATCTTGCCTCTTCTCCGCTTTATCACTATCATTGTGAATAACTCGCCCACGACAAGGATTCCAAACGTCACGCAGACAGCAAAGAAGATGGAGGAGAACCTGTTTTCCAATACTTAAACAGAAATTCAGTAGGTAAATTAAAACAGACGCTTTAATTTTAAGGTTTAGACATTCACAAAGAGAAATGCTTATTTTAATTACGAAGTAAGTCTACATAATACGAAATTACTCATAGAATTAGATTTATATAAAGATGTCAAATACGTCGTGTAAAACAACAGAAGTAATAATTATGGGTTTTGACGGTAGAGAAGAAAAAGCTTGCAAAAGGACACGACAGAACGGAACAGAGTAAACATTACAAAGTACGCCATCGGCGTTGAACATGGAAAAGTCAAAATAAGCAAATGCTACAATGAGAGAATTATGGAGAAGATTCTTAAAAATGGAATCCATTGGTGGATATCTTTGAGGTGGAAGACAACAGTTCTGAAATATATACTAGGAGTCGAACAGGATAATCTGTTTAAAGTCAGAATAATCTGCTCAAAACATGACGGCAATGAGCAGTTACATTATGGGTAATAGAGCTATTGCCAAGGGTTACAGAATTGGAGCTTAAATTTCTGCTGTGAAAAGAAACAGCATGCACACACGGAGTCCGATGGATGTCATGGACAAATAAATAAAGAGAAAAGTTATATCAGCAAGAATGGTATTAATCTTGACAATCATGTCCATTGCTCTAAGGTTGCTCCTGATTTTCCATTATTCATGCCTATTCCAACACCGTTCAACCACAAACATCCATGTTCGCAACTCGAGATTCTCAGAAACTGAAGACATCAAAGTATTGGAATTACAGCACTGAATTCACAGTACAAAGCACATTATATGGGCTCGAAGCGTTTCCCCCTTTTCCTCATCTGTTGAAATGTCAGTTGCCCCATTAGTAGGTCATGGGCGGTCGATAACTGCTTGTAAACATGATGTTCTGTTAACTCAATGCAGCGAACAATTTGTGTTGAAGGTACGTCTCAAGCCATTCTATCCTCACGACGCTGCGCGCCATTTGTTTCCCCCATAATATTAAACAGTGGAATGACTCTCAATCAATCCTCCAATTGAAAAATTACCTCTCAAAGTCAGCAACGTCCTTTCTAGACTAAAGGAAATCTCATCCTATCAGAAAAATCGATGTTTAATGTTCGTCAATCTTTAGTATCACTGTGTTTTCCTACATTTTGAGCTATTTGATGTCAAATAGTTAGGAATATCCCTGAGATCAACAAGTCTTGCAATCAAGTTGAATGACTTGAATGATCACAATCAGCCTCCATAATGTACCCGTGAGTTAGAAATACACATATGTAGGCGGGGGTCGGGGGTGTCTCTAGTTTTCAGAGGAATAAGGATTCTTGGAGTAGCATTCAAACTCAGCTTTCGAAGCATTTAATATCTAGTTCGTTTTCATGTCAGTCTTGATCACTGCACTGCAAATATGCGGGCCAAGGTGCTCGATGAAGCACCGACATCTCTCCGTGCTGGAATGCGATAAATACAGGAGATGACTGCAAGCTGCAGTTATGCCATAAATGACACATTTTAACCGACAGCGTAAAGCAGTGCTTAATGCAAAATATGATTCCACACAAGCCAGACTAACAGCCTACCTCGATGATGGGTCAGTCAGACTATGAGGAGTGATTGATAATTTCGTGGCCTAAGGTAGAATGAGTCAATTTTAGAAAACCCTGCATATTTATTTTTTTCAACATAGTCCCCTCCTGCATGTACACACTGAGTCCAGCGGCCGTGGTGAATAAGAATCGCTTCTTTGCAGAAGTGGTCCACGGTAGGGGGCGGGGGGGGGGGGTGGTAGGGGTGTGATTGACACGTTCGTGGCCTAAGGTAGAAGGAGATCAGTTATTAACTTCAAACTGTCTGCATTATCACTAAAAGAGTTGAACTGCACGTGCATGTAACGATAGCGGCTTGGACCCCCAGGTGGTCTGCACAGGAGTGATTGATGTTCGTGGCCTACGTTTGGAGGAATTGATCTATACAGCCCTCGTTACATGCACCTGCAGTTCAACTTTTTGAGTGAAATGCAGATATTTGAATTTAATAACTCACCTCATCTACAGACCACGAATCTATCAATCACCCATGCTTTTGACCACTTCTGGAGGTCCAAGACGCCGACTTCTACAAGACGCGATCCGTCTGCTCCACGATCGGTTGAGTAAGTGTGCAAATGTAGGAAAAATAAGTGACTATGTTTTCGAAATTTGCCTCTTTCTACCTTAGGCCACGAAATTATCAATCACCCCTCCTATTTCACAGGAAGTGGAAAGGCATGCGCCGATTATTCAATTCATTCGGCACAGGAACTAACTAGCTAAAAGCGAACATTTCGGAATTCGAATGGGAATTTGTTTATTGTTGTCACGTGTATCGAAATATCGTGAAAAGTGTTTATTACATACTGTTCGTGCACTTAACATAATTACGTGGTGAGGGGGAAGATCAAAGAAGAACGGAATGCAGAAAAACAGGTACTGCTGTAGAGAAAATAACGTGCAGTTATACAATAAAGAGCAAGATCATAACGAAGTTAATTGGGAGAACGAAGAGTAGATAGTTTTCTACGAAGCATCAATTTAATAGGCTCATACAAGCGTGCTGGAAGCTATTTTGCATTCTGCTTTCAGGCTTTTGCAACTTCTGTCATTTTGAAAGAATGAATCAGAGAATTCCTGAGCTGGTTCGGGGCTTTGATTATGCAGCCTAATTTACTGTGGCAGTCCGAAGTTAAGTCAATAGGTCATAGAGGGAATGCTGGTTTCCCAGATCTGCTGAGCATTTATAGTTTTTCCATGCCATGGTAGGGCGGTGCCATAGCAAACCCTTATGTATTTGGATAGGATACATTCTATGGTGCTTCATTAACAACTGGTAAAGGCCGATAGAGATGTGAAAATGCTTTTTTTTTACTTCCTGCTAAAATAGAGGTTTCTGAGCTTTCTGATCCGTCCTGTCTGCATGGTTAGAGCTTGATACACTACTGACACTTCCCACGCACTCATAATCAATATTGTTGAATTAAATAAAACTCATCTCTGCAGTCACAAATACCCTTTTTTGTTTTGCTGAACTTGAGGGAACGGTTTTAATGACCCGATATCACTTAGCCTCATTTCTCCTTCCTGTACACCTACTCCTCGTTATTGTGATATGGCTTTTTACGGTGGCATGTTGTGCAAACATGTAAAGGGATTAGAGCATTATGTTGCAGTGAACTTGCAAGGAGTACGATAGGGAAAGAGAAGACAGAGTTGTGGAACGTTGGTGGTTCGATTACGAGTCTGTTGGTCGGATTCCAACGATATACTTTTCGAGGGAGGTGTTACCTCGCAACGTCCGGAATATGGTGACGGATTTGCTTGGAAGTGCAATGCTGATATGAAATTCACTGGATATGACTCATCTCGATGATTTCAGCACGAACTTAGAAAATAGCAAATGCTTCAGCATTAACATATCAAGGTCTTATATGCGCTTATTCTCCAAGTCGCAGATGATATTCATCCAACAAATTATATGTATTATTTGTAACTATCCACACAAACATCAGCTAAGATTTCCCTAATACATAGTGGAAATTCGTCAACGTTTCAGTTAGAACTCATTTGAAGGTACTTTCTGTATACTCAATAATGAGTCAATTCACCCGATATTCAGATAAGGTAATCTCCCCGATATATTTGGCAGGAGTTGGATATATTAGTTTTAAGAATTTTACAACATCCTGATCCAAACAGTTGCTTCGGCATTTAAGATTACAGCAGAAATGTTAACCGCTCCGGATATCATTTGTAATTAACAAAGGATACCCTGTGGGAAACTTCGTCACATGGTGCAACCAGAATCATCTGAAACTTAATGTGAAAAAGACTACGGAGCTAGTGGTGGACCTGAGGAGGGCTAAGGCAACAGTGATCCCTGTTTCCATTCAAGGGGTCAGTGTGGACATGGTGGTGGATTAGAAATACCTGAGGATACGAACGGACAATAACTGGACTGGTCAAAGAACGCTGAGGCTGTCTACAAGAAGGGTCAGAGCCGTCTCTACTTCCTGAGGACACTGATGTCCTTTAACATCTGACGGACTATGCTGAGGATGTTCTACGAGGCTGTGGTGGCCATTGCTATCATGTTTGCTGTTGTGTGCTGGGGCAGCAGGCTAAAGGTAGCAGACACCAACAGAAACAACAGACTTATTCAGAAGGCCAGTGATGTTGTGGCAGTGGAACCGGACTCTCTGACGGTGGTGTCTGAAAGGTGGATGCTGTCCAAGTTGCATGCTTTCCTGGACAATGACTCCCATTCAGTCCGTAATGTACTGGTTAGGCACAGGAGTACATTCAGCCAGAGAATCATTCCACCGAGATGTAACACTGAGCGTCATATTAAGTCATTCCTACCTGTGGCCATCAAACTTAACAACTCCTCCCTCGGAGTGTCAGACATCCTGTGCCAATAGGCTGCTCCTGGATTTAATTCCACATGGCATGATTATCTTATTATTTATTTATCTATGGTTTTATAATGTTATATTTCTTCACTATTCCTGGTTGGTGCCGTTGTAACAGAACCCAATTTCCCTCGGGATCAATAAAGTACCTCTGTCTGTCTGTCTGTCTATAAGAACGGAAAATCAGTCCTTTTCAGATCTAAATACCGAATTAAAAATCTAATTAAACAAGATTCGAGATCGAATAAAGGAAAAATGCCATAATATTAAATACCTGAACCGATTGGACCAGTGGGAGGTGCGGACTCTGTTGTGAAAAGAATTTTTGAACAAACATTAACAAATTCGTCTTCTTAAGATTTTCTTTCTCAATTGTTTATGATTACGATGTTTACAAATCAGTTGAATATAACGTGGAAATTGTCCAAGGACACCTACCTGAACAAACAACAAAGACATCTTCCTTATGATCACAGTCATGCTGACCGAGTGGAGAGGAAGGACAACTGGACAGGAAAGATTCACTTCCTTTGCATTTCACTTCGTCCAACCAAAGATCGCCGACGTCCTGGATAATTTTATCCGGCCCTCCAGTCAAAAGGGCAGAGCCACAACCCAACTGCCTGCACGCCACATTGGCATCGGCCAGATCCCAGGAATCATCACATATCGTGCCCCAGATATTATTGAACTTTATCTCCAACCTTCCAGAGCAATTGGTGTTGCCGCCAGAAACGCGCAACGTGGGTTCTAATGCAGAAGAAAACACTGATGTTGCATTAATCATAACTTCGAAATGGAATTTAAAATGATATTGCAACTTGTAGTTTAGATTACCTGCTGCATAAACAGGTTGAGATATATTGCGTGCTTCGCAAACCTTTACACTGGACCGGTCCGGTTTTTTGGCCTCTGATGAGAAGAGAAAAATTTTGTCTATTTATTTTTAACAACGATGTTTAGAATACAAATCGCCATATAATGTGTTCCATCTTTTACCTTTACATTCAACACCTGCATGTGAGTTATATTGACAGTCGTGTTTCCCCCAAGGTTTTGCATGACACTGCCAAAGAGTCGACTCGTACGAGAGACATTTTATTCCATCCAGCCATATTGGATCAGATCCTTTTTCGTATTTCTGGGAGTAATAGTCGATAAATTCCAAGGTTCCGCAGTTCATTTGCTTGCAGATCACATTCGCAGCTTCACTATCCAGTTCTTCGGAACAAACTGTTCCCCATCTCCCATGGTACCGCACTTCCACTCTCCCTTCGCAGCTGTGTTTTCCTTTCACAAGGCGCATCTCTTTGTGTTCTGAGAACAAAGTAGTTAATGCAAACGTACTAATAATATTTTCGTACGGTAGAAAACGTAACTTGTTTTTATAAATAAAAAAGGCACGAGATAGATATTTGCGATACCTCAATACAACTGAAATCGCTAGAAACACTCATAAGGGAACGTAACGTGTGGACAGGTAAGGAAATAAGGGAACAACAGACTATAGGGTGTTAAGAAAGAAGTTGAGAAGCAGGACCTGAAAGGTATTAATATCGGGATTACTGTCTGTGCCACGTGACATTGAGAATATGAATACCATGAGTTGGAGGACAAATGCGTGGCTGAGGGTTTGGAGCAGGGGGCAGGGATTGTGATTTCTAGTTCATTGTGACCTCTTTTCGGACAGATATGACCTGTAACAAACAGGACGGGTTGCCCCTAAATCCAAGGAGGACCAATAACCTGGCGGGGAGGTTTGCTAAGGCTTTAGGGGAAAGTTCAAACTAGAAGTGCTAGGGTGAGGGGAACCGAAATGAAGAGACTGAGTAAGAGGAGGTTAGCTCACGAATAGAGAAAGCTTGTAGACAGTGCAAGAGGGAGGATAGGCAGGTGATAGAGAAGGAACGCGCTCAGATCGAAGGTTTGAGATGCGTCTATTTTAACGCAAAGAGTGTTGTGAACAATGCGATGAGCTTAGAGCGTGGATCAGTACTTGGAGATATGATGTGGTGTTAATTACAGAGACTTGGATGGCTCAAGGACAGTAATGGGAACTTCAAGTATCAGGTTTAGATGTTTCAGAAAGGACAGGGAGGGAGGCAAAAGAGGTGGGGGCGTGGCACTGTTGGTCAGTTCAGTGCCTCCGTTGCAGAAAAGATGGACACCCTGGAGGAATAGTCTATGGAGTCTCTGTGGGTGGAGGTTAGGAACGGGAAGTGTAAAATAACTTTACTGGGTGTTTGTTATAGGCCGCCCAATAGTGACAGGAGCATCGTGGATCAGATAGAGAAACAGAACCTGAAAAGTTGTAATAATATCAGAACTGATGTGATGGGAGATTTTATGTTCCCAGAAATCGATTGGCATCTCCCTGGAGCAAAGGGTTTAGATAGGTTGGAGTTTGTTAGGTGTTTTCAGGAAAGTTTATTGACACAAGATGTAGAAATTCCTACAAGAGGAGAGGCTGTACTTGATTTGGTATTGGGAAAAGAATCTGCTCAGGTGTTAAATCTCTCAGTGGAAGAGCATTTTAGAGATAGTGATCATAATTCTGTCTCCTTTACAATAGCATTGGAGTGAGATAGGAACAGATAAGTTGGGAAAAATTTTTAATTGGAGTTAGGAGAATTACGAGACTATCAAGGAGGAAATTGGTAGCTTAAATTGGAAACAGATATTCTCAAGGAAAAGAATGGAAGAAATGTGGCAAACGTTCAGGGGATACTTGTGTCGAGTTCTGCACAGGTACGTTCCAATGAGACAGGGAAGTTATGGTGGGTACAGGAACCGTGGTGTACAAAGGTTAAAATAAATCTAGACAAGAAGAAAAGAAAAGCTTACAAAAGTTTCAGAGAGCTAGGTAATGTTAGAGATCTAGAAGATCTCTAACATTACAAGCCAGTTCTCGATCCACAAAGCAATGTCCCTTTGGAACCCATGCCTCCTAACATAAGGCTAATAGGAAGGATCTTAAGAAGAAAATTAGGAGAGCCAGAAGGGGCCATGAGACGACCTGGATGGGCAGTATTATGGAAAATCCCAAAGCATTCCACCAGTATGTGAAGAGCAAGAGGATAAGACGTGAAAGAATAGGGCCTATAAAGTGTGACTGTGGGGAAGTACGTATGGAACCGGAAGATATAGCAGAGGTACTTAATGAATACTTTACTTCAGTTTTCACAAAGGAAAAGGATCTTGGTGATTGTAGTGATGACTTGCAGGAGACTGAAAAGCTTGAGCAGGCTGATATTAAGAAAGACGATGTGCTGGAGCTTTCGGAAAGCTTCAAGTTTGATCATTCACCGGGACCATACGTGATTTACCCCAGGCTTCTGTGGGAAGCGAGGGAGGATATTTCAGAGCCTCTGGCAGTTATCATTGTATCATCAATGAGGAGGGGAGAGGTTGCGGAGGATTGGGAACTGCAGATATTGTCCCTTGATACAAGAATGGGAGTAGGGATAGCCCAGGAAACTATAGGCCAGTCAGTCTTGTTTCAGCATTTGGTAATCTGATGGAGAATATCCTGAGAGGCAGGATTTATGAACATGTCGTTAGGCGTAATATGATTGGGGATTGTCAAAAGCAGCTAGTGCCTTACGAGACTGGTTGAAACTTTTGAGGGTTTGACTAAACACATCGATGAACTTAGAGCCGTACATGCAGTGTATATGGATTTAAGTAAGCCATTTAGTAAGGTACCTTAGTCAAGGCTTATTGAAAAAGTAAGAAGGCATGGGATCCAAGGGGACATTGTTTTGTGGATCTAGAACTAGCTTGCCCTCTGAAGACAAACTGTGGTTGTACACGCGTCATATACTGCATGGAGGACGGTGACCAATGCTGTGCCTCAAGGATCTGCTCTGGGACCCCTACTCTTTGTGATCTTAATAAATGACCTGGATGAGTAAGTGCTGGGTTCTCTTAGTAAATTTGCAGATGACACAAATGTTGGGGTTGTTATGGGGATGTTATGGATGGCTTTGTGGAGGGCTGTCAGAGACAGAGACAATGTCCACCGAGACATTGATAGGACGCAAAGCAGGGCTGAGAAGTGACAGATGGAGTTCAGTCCGGATAAGTGTGAGGTGGTTCATTTCGGTAGGTCAAATATGATGGCAGAATATAAAATCAATGGTAAGACTCTCGGTAGTATGGAGGATCAGAGGGATTCTGGGGTCCGACTCCATAGGACACTCAAAACTGTTACGCAGCTCTGTGATTAAGAAGGCATACGGCATACGGTGCATTGGATTTCACCACGTTCTGGTCCCCTAATAATCAAAATGGCTGTTCCGCACCAACTTATTTTTTATACCCAGTCGCCTCTTACTGCAACAGTATTGTCTGTGTATTAGTGGCGGACGCGTGGAATTCAGTGCCAGTGTCGGTGGTCGAGATACGTACATGGACCTTAGAAAAATATAGTATATTTGGTAGGGAAATTGTTGGCAGTTTCTTGAGTAGTTTACATGGTCGGCGCAACAGTGTGGGCCGAAAGGCCTCTAAAGTGCTGTAGATTTCACGGACTGCTTCCGTCTGGTAGGCGCTTCAGATCCCTCCAGACTAAGACTAATAGGCACTGGAGAAGATATTTTCCCTACTGCGGTCACTTTGCTGAACAGTTGACTGCCGGTTAACTGTCGGCTAACTATTACTTGGATTGCACTACTTGTATGTATAATCTATATTTTCATTTTTTATTTATCATTATTATTGTTATGAGCAGAGAGGCAACATCTGCCGGATGTAAATTCCTTGTATGTGCACAAGGTACTTGGCGATTAGAGTTTGATTCTGATTCTGATTCTGATTCTGAGATTTCTATGTTTCTGTGTTTACGTTTCAATGACCCGAATGTGTGCTATAAATCGTTTAATACGTCTCCAAAGTGAAGACTCCAATACCACATTGCAGAAAATCGGCATAGTGTAATTACGCTTACCGGAACACTCCACTGTCACATCTTCTTTATGGCTGCAGTCATGATAGCCCCACAGCGCCGAAGGACATGCCCAGAGATACTTTTCATTACCCGAACATCTCACTTCATCCAACCAAATTTCTCCAGTGCTTCGTCCACAGTTCGTAGTTTGTTTTTTCTCCAAAGCATAACCACAACTTAGTTGCCTACATACCACGTTAGCATTAACCAGATCCCAGGAGTCATCACAGACTGTTCCCCAGGATCCATTGTAATAAACCTCCAGTCTTCCAGCACATGCATCTTCACTTCCGAATAGCCTTAACTGCATGTGGTCTGTTGATCAGAAACATACAAGGTTACTCATTGCATTACAAATTGAGCTCATCACCTCGTTTTCATTTATGAAACTTCTTCTGATATTAAGGTTTGAAAATAATTGTGCAATCATTTCACAGCATGTTGGAAGTTGAAGTTGCTGAAGTATAAATTCAAAACCAAAAGTTTGTAAGAATTTAGTAAGGCTGCAGCGCGGATTTGATCGTTCGACTGAACTGCGCGCGCAGTCACTGGTTTATGTCTGAACCAGGTTATGGCACTTCACATTTACGCCCTGCATAGAACGTTGGGCATTCAATGTCCCAGGTGGAGCTTCTCTTTCACCATTGTACCGCATGTAGTACCATAGATCAATCATGGTGGCAGGCATTTGCCACTTTACTCTGCCGGAGGGGGGTGGGGGGTGGCTGGTGGTATTTCTTCTAATCTGACATTTTCACTGTCTGAAGCATGGTCGATATCAGAGTGGTTCCCTGTAACGTGAAGGATGTATTCCTCTTCCAAAGCAGTGGAAAGAGCTTTGGACCATATCGCTGGGAGGAGAGAATATTACCACTGTACCTCCTGCCCAAGATCTACGGCTGTCCAATCACAATATCAAGTATGGGGTGATCCAATTAGTCACATTGTGCCAGGAATTGATAAGGAACTGATGTTCATGGACTCGTGTCTTACTCGGCATGATGTCTTCAGATATGCAGGAATTCAATCAGTCTACAACAGAACTACATCATTTTTTAGATTGTGATATCTGTATTTTCAGGGATGTTAAGTGAGTGCTTCGTTAATCGTGCAGATAGGGCTCCGGTGTAAACTCTACTGAATAATGAATGATAGACTTTGCCAATTAATATAATTCATATCAAACAGCAGATCAAAGAACATCGTGGAAATTGAGTGTTAGAAATTATCCGTAGGATAGTCATCAGCCAAACCAGATCCTCATAATTCTGGAGAAAAAAAAAGACAGGGAACTGATTGTTTTTGATGAACAAACATATCGCTAGCTCTTTTGGCTGCCTCTTCCTTTGCTTTTTTTTTTCTTTCCCAGCGACGAGTGCACACAACTGCTGTGACTTTCCAGGGACGTTTGTGTCTTGCCAGCCATTTACATCCATACCTCATTAAGATGGAGTTTCAAATATTGTTTAAATTGACCTATATTTCAAATGTTGCAAGTGCTGTTTTAAGTGTAAATATTAACTTCTATTCCTTGTGTTCAGACCAGAAAATATCAACTTTTCACAATACATTTGATGATTTTGTTGTTGTTGTTGCTGTTGTTGTTGGTTTCCCCAATTAATAATAACGTCTGTGCTCTTACTGCTACTACAGCCATCTCAAAATTTGACCGTTGTCTAGTATCCAAATACTATATATAATTATTTGGGGTGAACATCAATAGCGTTTACATTTTCAGAGTTTAATTAGCAGCTTGTCTGCTTGGTTCTCAATTGATAGCATGCTTTTGCTATGGTATAGTAAGCAACTCTGTCATGGACAAACCCAACCTCCAACATGGAAAAAAAACAGTGCTAAGAAAATGGCAAAATAAACCAGAAGAACCTCATCCCTGGTAGAGGAAGGATCTTTGCTAAAGGGACGTATGAAGTCTCACGTAACAGCTCCATTTCATTATATCGTCATAATGAAGATGTGCTTTTTGGGTAAGTATGAAAACGGTGGTAACACTTGGTATTCGAAGTAGTTTTGATCTATTTTTGTTTCTGAACGGGACATTCACTCACAGATCAGCTTCTCCACCAGTACTCCATTTCGGAAATCACTGTACTATATTAGCCCAATTATCGTCGCAAGACTGCAAAATCGCATTACATTAAATATTTGAGTACAAAACTTATATCTGTGCAACATAAATACGAAATAATTGAATTCCGTGCAGCACTGTCAATGCAGATCTGGCTGGATGAGCAAATTATATCATGACTTATTTCATTTTAAAGCAGTAGTGCACACAAACGCATAAAAAGAAAATCTCTGAGAATTTCGCTCGACGTGAATCTAATGGCAATTATCGGATAAACACTGAAAATTCGTAGCGTCACAATTGACCCATGTTTTGATCCTCTAAACATAAGTCATTTACCGTGAAATAAGTCCAGACATCAGCCGCTTAACTATTCTGTTTCGTTGCTCTTTTCTTGGCAAAACTTGCACCTGCAGCATCAGGCTGAAATATCCGAAGTTTAATCCGAAAACTGCATTCCCCATGAACGTCAAGATGATCAAAATTCCGCCCTCCTTAACCCGGAAGAAATACCTGCCACTTCTGGTAATTTCTCCAACTGCCGCTCTCTATTCTCTCTTTCTCCATTCCTCGTTCCCCGTTCTCCATCCCCTCTGATACCTTCTCATTTGCCAGTCATCATCATCGTCTGATACCCGTCCTACTGTCATTGTTTCCATAGTCCACAGCCACCCACACACACACACACACACACACACACACACACACACACACACACACACACTAGTGAGTATTGGAGAGTATGTATTAGAGGTGTTGTCTACACGATAAGAGAAGTGTTCTGGGATATAATGTTTTTCTTTGATGAATATACAAATAGATGAACCCTCATCGCAGTCCATTCACTGTTGTTTTGTCTGCAGTCAAGCAGACATCTCTTTACGAGGGTAATAAACGCACATCTATTGACTGTGGTAATGCACACGCAAATAAAGACGGATAGTTTCACAACCAAACTAATGAAGTTTCTGCGCGCTACAGTATCACCGCTGCGCTGCCACTAACTGATATTTTTCCATAGATTGCGTTTTAATTGCTGTAACCAGCATCCCTTGAACAAAATGATATTTTCATTGTCAGCGAATGTATAAAATAGAGCACACCATATTCACTGAAAGACCTCATAATGAGAGTTCAGTCTGAGAGTTTCCTATATATAGATAGATAGATAGATAGATAGATATTTAGATAGATAGATAGATAGATAGATAGATAGATAGATAGATAGATAGATAGATAAATAGATAGATACAGATATATATATACACACATATGAAACTTCATTCTCGTAACTATACAGCCTGCAAAATGGGCTTTCACCCTGTACTTACCCTCTGAAATCTATAAATGCTGTAGAGTATATGGACCGTGGTATTGGGAGGCGCTGTGTGTACGTGGGGTATGCGGTGCTGTGGTCGGGGTTCATTGTAGTATAAAATTGAAATACTTCAATTTGGAAATTTGCACCGATCTGGCTAGATACCGATCCGTATGCCTGAATGATTCCGAATTTCTTGATGCATTATTAATGGCCACACCAGTTTACAAGCTATTATTGGCACGTTTTTGACAATATTCACCTGAACACCGGACACCAACGCCTGTGATGTTAGCAGAAGACCTTTGCAAGAAAGAAGTTTTGCAGTTTCGCAGATACGTCTCATTTCCATCACATCGACCTTCGGTCACCAGCATGGGCCGTGCAGTTTCTCTGTACCTTGAGGAGTTGTAGACGGATGTGGCGAAGCCGCAGCGCAGTTCTCTACAGACAACATTTGCATCATTGAGGTTCCAAATTTTATCCTGCACTCTATGCCAGGTGCCATTATCATAAACTTCCAATCGGCCATCGCAGCGGCCTCCTCCATCGCTCAGTCTCAAAGACCATTTTTCAGCTACGATATCGAAGAAGTTAGATAAAACAGTTAATATCAATCGAGAGTATTCAACATATATTTTTTTCCGATTTTACAGCGGAGTTTGTTTTATACACAAATGTCCCCACGTGTGACTTAGCTTGCGAGCAACATCAGTAAAGTTTTTTAGTCCATTTCAGCTATAAACACGCTTTCTGCACTTCATCTCCGGAACTGGAAATATGAAGTATACTGTTTTAACTTCGAACATATTTATAACTACTGAATGTGTTATGTATTCTGATCCCCCGTCAAAGCTACGCTGTTGGCACTGATTTGTTTCATAAATCTCTTTATTTTGTTCCCGAACATTAAACTCAAGCATCCCAGGAGCGCTTTTCAGCTTCTGTTTAGGAGACGTGAGGGGGAGGAACTCGCACACACAAAACATAATGGGACTGTTTTTCTTTCCCTCTTTGAGTGAAGCAGACGAGGCTGGGAATTCATCGAGGTGTAAAAAATGGTAAGAGCCTTATGTAGTGTGGATAGACAGAGACTTTTCCCGAAGGTCAAAGGGGCGATTACATACAGGATTAACCTTACGGCGAATCGAGGAAAGAAAAGGGAAGATATCAGAGCTGAGCCTTTCTTACGCAGAGAGCCGAGTAGTGTGCACGGAACGGCCTGCTACTGGTGCACATAGAGGGAGATACAGTAGGGACATGGATGATAGAAAAATAATGAATGGTTGTGCAGTCGCGAAAGATTGGACTGATAGTACAGTAGGTTAATGTGGTCGGCAAAACATGATGCGCCGAAGGAATAGTGTTTTGCTGTAATATTCTATGTTCTAAGTAACAATGCCAGACTCTGTTCATCCAGAGCGAATTGTAATGGGGTCCTTTATTTCTTATTGTCCTTTGTCTACTCATTTTTAAAATCTATATCCCAGGTAGTCTCTGCATAGATAATATATTCCTTTATTTGTGTAATTTTACATTGTGCCAAAAACTACTATACTAATACATATATTGTCTTATAGACAATTAGACTCTAACTTCAGAATCATTCACTCTATACTAAAGCACTGTCTATTTCTAATAAATCTAAAATGGATTCATGGCCTGTGTTTTTTAAAATTAAGGAGCTGTAACAAATCGTCTTAATCTTAAACAGACGTGATCACAACTAAAAAACAAAATCGTTAAATGATTTAAAACATCACCTTTGTGAAAATTTCTACGACCAATGAGTAGTTACATTCTGTCCGACATTCTTTGTGACTCACCAGAGCAGATGAGACCAGCGTCATTCCAATGTGAACAGTTAACCTGACCCCAGGCTGAGACTGGACAATCAGTTAATCGGGTCTCGTTCCCTATACAACGGTAGTCATCCTTCCACAATGGTCCTTTTCCTTCGCTAAAGGTAGCACCTCTAGGAGTTGCATTTACTGCTCCGCACTGTAGATGTTCACAAACCACGGCAGCATCTTCCAGGCTAAAGTATTCATCACAAAGTGTCCCCCACTTGTCGCCGTGCAGGACTTCCACACGGCCAGAGCATCTGCTCTTCCCATCAACCAAGCGTGGTCCATTCTTCCCTGTTTTAGTAATAATTGAAGGCAGTTAATTACTCTCAATAAAATCAGATTAAATAATAAAATTGAGAAACTGGTTGATTTTTCAACTTCTCCACATGGCTACCTGACAACGGTTTCTCCGCAGGAAAATTCATCGAAATTGAACGCACTGAAGGTACACACTATGCAGATACGTTCTTCACCTCGTTGAACCAGAACATTTTTTCTCCAATACATTATGAGATCCTATCATAAACATGAGAAAATCTATGGATGCTGGAAATCCAAGCAATACACGCAAAATGCTGGAGAAACCCAGCAGGCCAGGCAGCATCAATGGAAAAGAGTACAGTCCACGTTTCGTGCACACTTAGGGCGGCGTACTTTCATTGGGACTGGGATAAAAAGATGACGATTCAGGGTAAGAAAGTGTGGGGAGGATAAAGCACAATGAGATAGCAGCCACGAGTAGGGGGAAGCGGTGAAGTAAAGAGCTGGAAAATTGGCTGCATACAGGTCTAGAAAAAGGGGCAAGCTGATTACAGAGGACAATGGAAGAAAGCAAAGCGGGAGGATCATCCGAGAGAGGTGACAGGCATGCAGGAGGATAAAGTGTGAGAGCGTATTGGAAATGGCGAATGGTAAAGGGGAGGAGAACACATTAGCGGAAGTTCGAAAAATTCAATGTTCATGCCATCGGGTTAGGTTGGGGCTACCCAGACAAAATATGAGGGAATATTCGTCCATCCAGAGTGTGGCTTCATCGCGGCAGCAGGAAGAGGCTCATGGCAGAATGGGAATGGGAAGCAGAATTGAAATGGATGGCCGCTGGGAGACCCCACTCTTCTTTTTTTGAAGAACGGAGTGTACCTTCTCGCTGAAAAGGACTCCCGATCTACGCCGGGTCTTACTGATAAACAGCAGGACACATCGGAAGCACTGAATACAGTAGATGAAGCCAGCATACTCACAGGTGAAGTATTGAAGGACTGTTTGGGACCCGGAATGGGTTGTGGTAGATGTAGGGACAGGTGCTGCACTTCCTCCACTTACAAGGATAATTGCCAGGAGGGAGATCAGTGGGGAGGGAACAATGGACAAGGGAATCTTTCAAACCAGGCTGCCATGTGGAACCTCATCAATGCCTTTGCTGAAATCTCATGTACAACATCACCTACCTTCATTTACACATTTTGTTAAATCTTTTTTTAAAAACCTTACAAAGTTCTGTTAAACACAATTTCCCATTCACAGCACCATTCTGTCTTCTAATCAGATTCTGTTGATAAATAAACGGTAGATAATAGACAATAGACAATAGATGCAGGATTAGGGCATTCGACACTTCGAGCCAGCGCCGCCATTCACTGTCATTATGGCTGATCATACTCAATCAACACCCCTTTCCTGCCTTCTCCCCATATCCTTGACTCCGCTACCTTTAAGAGCTCTATCTAACTCTTTCTTGAAAGCAACCAGAGAATTGGCCTCCACTGCCTTCTGAGGCAGAGCATTCCACAGATCCACAACTCTCTGAGTGAAAATGTTTTCCCTCAACTCTGTTCTGAATGCCCTACCCCGTTATTCTTAAACTGTAGCCTTTGGTTCTGTACTCGCCCAACATCGGGAACATGTTTCCTGCCTATAGCGTGTCCAATCCGTTAATAATCTTATATATGTCAATTAGATAACATCTCATCCTTCTAAATTCCAGTGTATACAAGCCCAATCGCTCCAGTGTTTCAACATATAACAGTCCCGCTATCCCGGGAAAGAACCTCGTGAACCTAAGCTGCCCTCTCTCAATAGCAAGAATTTCCTTCCTGAAATTTGGAGACCAAAACTGCACACAATAGTCAAGAAGGACCTCTTTGCTCCTATACTGAACTCATCTTGTTCTGAAGGCCAACATGCCATTAGCTTTCCTCACTGCCTGCTGTACCTGCATGCTTACTTTCTGTGCCTGATGTACGAGGACACCTAGATACTTCCCATTTTCCTAACTTGACACCATCAAGATAGTAATCTCCCTTCCTGTTCCTGCCTCTCAAGTGGATAACCTCACATTTATCCACTTTAATCTGCATCTGCTAAGCATCTGCCCACTCACCTGTCCAAGTCACCCTGCATTATCCACTGCCACCCAGCTTAGTGTCATCTGCAAATTTGCTAATGTTACTTTTAATCCCTTCATCTAAATCATTAATGTATATTATAAATAGCTGCGGTCCCCGAACCAAGCATTGCGGTATCCCACTAGTCACTGCATTTCATTCTCAAAATGACCTGTTAATGCCGACGCTTTGTTTCCTATCTGCCAACCAATTTTCTACCCATGTCAGTATCCTACCCCCAGTACCATTTGCTCTAATTTGGCCCACTAATCTCCCATGTGGGACCTTATCAAAGGTCCTCTGAAAGTCCAGGTACATTGTATCCACTGGTTTTCCCTCGTCCATTTTCATAGTTACATCCTCAAAAACTTCCAGAAGATTAGTCAAGCGGGATTTCCTCTTTGTTAGTCCATGCTGACTCGGACCAATCCTGTTACTGCTATCCAAATGTGCCGCTATTTCAACTTTTATAATTGACTCCAGCATCTTCCGAACCACTGATGTGAGGATAACTGGTCTATAATTTCGTTTTCTATCTCGTTCCTTTCTTAAAAAGTGGGATAACATTACCTAAACTGCAATCCACAGTAATTGATCCTGAATCTATAGATCATTGGAAAATTATTACCAATGCGTTCACGATTTCTAGAGTCACCTCCTTAAGTACCCTGGGATGCAGACGATCCGGCCGTGGGGATTTATCAGCCTTCAGTCCATCAGTCTACCCAACACCATTTTCTGCCTAATGTGAATTTCCTTCAGTTCCTCCGTTACCCTAGGTCCTCTAGCCATTGATACATCTGGGAGATTGTTTGTGTCTTCCCTAGTGAAGACAGATCCAACGAACCTGTTCAATCCGCCTGCCATTTCCTTGTTCCCCAATAATAAATTCATCCGTTTCTGTCTTCAAGGGCCCAATTTTGATCTTAACTATTTGTTTTTCGTCTTCACATACCTAAAGAAGCTTTGACTATCTTGCTTTATATTCTTGATAGCTTACCTTCGTTCTCATCTTTTCTCCCCGTATTGCCTTTTTAGTTATCTTCTGTTGCTCTTTAAAAGTTTCCCAATCCCCTGGCTTCCAATTCATCTTTGTTATTTTATTCGTCTTTTCTTTTATTTTTATACTGTCCTTGATTTTCCTTGTCAGCCACGGTTGCCCCTTACTCCCCATAGAATCTATCTTCCTCTTTGGAATGAACTGATCCTACACCTTCTGTCTTGTTTCCAGAAATATCTGCCATTGTTGCTCCACTGTCATCCCTGTTAGGGTATCTTTTCAGTCAACTTTGGCCACCTCTTCCCGCATGGCTCCATAGTCCCCTTTGCTCAACTGTTATACTGACACTTCCGACTTTCCCTTCTCCTTCTCAAATGTAGATTAAAACTTATCATATTATGGTCACTACCACGAGTTCCCTTATCAAATCCTGTTTATTACACATAAATTCAGAATTGCCTTCTCCCTGGTAGGTTCCGGTACAAGCTGCTCTAGAATCCATCTCGGAGGCACTCCACAAACTCCCTTTCATGGGCTCCAATACCAACCCGATTTTCCCGTCTACCTGTATGCTGAAATCCCCCATTAACAACCGCAGCATTACCTTTGCGACATGCCAATTTTAACTCTTGATTCAACCTGCACCCTATATCCAGGCTACTGATTGGCGGCCTATATAAAACTCCCATTATGGTCTTTTAGCCCTTACAATTTCTCAGCTTTATCCATACTGACTCTACATCTCTATGTCACCCCTCGCAAGGGACTGAATTTCATTCCTCACCCACAGAGCAGCCCCAACCCGTTTGCCCACATGTTTGTCCTTTCGATAGGACGCATACCCTTGAATATTTTTTCTCAGTCCTGGTCGTCTTGCAGCCATGTCTCTGTTATTCCTACAAAATCATACTTGCCAAGTACCAACTGAGCCTCAAGCTCATCCACAGTTTTTTCTTACACTTTCTTTATTCACGTAGAATACTTTTAATCCAGTACTCCCCTCAACTTTCACGTCGAATCCTATTGCACTTGGCCATACTCTCCAATCCCTTCCTGAGCGTTCTGCCCCGTTAATATTGTTGTGTTCCTTAACTTTTCTTGTTCTGTCTTTCCCTTTAACTCCATCCTTATATTTCCCGTTCGTCTCCCCCCACCCACTACTTAGTTTAAACACCCCCGAGTAGCAGTGGCAAATCTGCCTGCCAGAATGCTGGTCTCTCGCCTGCAGATCCTGGCCATTAAAGTATCTTCCAGTAACTTCGCCACCTCTGAACTTCTCCACTTCTAGCTCTGAGGCTTAATGGCCTGTTCTAGGAAAATAATTCCGAGATTTAAAGGCTTATTATATGAAGAGCTTTTGATGGTTCCAGGCCTGTGCTCACTGAAATTCTGAAGAACAAGGGCTGACCCAAATGAAACCGATATTGAACATTCACGATAGAGTCGATGTCCAGAGGTGTGGTAGTCTAAGACCAGAAGACAATGCGTTGGCATAGAGGGTTGTCCTTTTAGAACGAAGATGAAAGAGAATTTATTTAGCTAGCGAGTGGACTTCGTTGCTTCAGGCTGCTGTGGAGTTCAAATCTTAGGGTATAATTAAAGTAAAGCTTGACATATTCTTCACGAGTCAGAGCATGAAGGGATATGGGGAGAAAGAAGGGGTTTGGGGAGAAAAAGGAAAATGGATCAGACATGATGAAATGGGAAAGCAGATTCGATGGACTGAATGGTCTATTTCTGTTCCTATATCTACTAGTTTCGACTTATGGTTTCGCAAAGACATTATCAATATTCCCCGGCCTGATCGTAATTTGCACGGAATTCATAAGGCATTTTGTGTTCCATTAACGGCTATGTTATTGGCTTCTCATTTTTTTGCCTCTATGCATGATCAATGCGGACATGTGTTCTGCTCGGTTCTGCAGCGGGAAACTCCGATCGTTATGGTACAGAGGGTTTCGACTTAATTGCATTCCTCACTAATGCAGTAGATTGATGCTTGGAAATGACGTGACATAAACAACGTCTTCAGTTTTTGACACATTTCTGAATAACCTATCTTTCGCGGTTCTTTTTCCAAGAAAGGGGTAATGTCTTCAACATTTTCCAAGCATCTAGATATTAACTATTAACTAGTAAATCATTTTTACTCGATTGTCGCAGTAGTGATGAAAGGCTTTGGTTGTTAAATGGCTTTGTCTCAAAAGAGTGACACAAATTGCTGGAGGAACTCTGCCGTCCAGCCAGCATCTATGGAAAAACAGTAAACATGGGACCTTTCCAGTCATGACCCTACGTGTATTTTGAGTGCATTCGCTTGATTTCCAGAATCTGCAGATGATATCTTCTTTGGACTTCAGCGTTTAATCTGTTTCATGTTATTTTTCAGCATTTTGTTAGAGTTTAGAATATATAGTTTTATTTGAACTATTTTATTGTTTTCTTTCATTCTAATTTGAATTCAATAGCCGTGAGTTAATGTTAAATCAATACAAGACAGTTAGGCCCCACTTAGAGAACTGTGTTCAGTTCAGGTCACATCATTGAACATAGCAAGTAGAAAGCCTACAGCACAATACAGGCACTTCAGCCCACTGAGCTGTGCCGAGCATGTCCATACTTTAAAAATTACCTACAGCAACCATAGCCCTCTATTTTTCTAATCTCCATATACCTATCCAGGAGTCTCTTAAAAGACCCTACTGTATCCGCCTCCACCACTGTCGCCAGCAGTCCAATCCATGCACTCACGACTTTCTGCGTAAAATCCTGAGCCCTGACATCTCTGTACCAAACTCAAAGCATTTGAGTGCCCTCTCGTGTGAGACATTTCAGCCACGGGAAAAAGCCACTCACTATCCACATGATCAATGCCTCTCATCATTTTATACACACTATATTACTGCAGGGAGTATGAGGCTGCAATAGAGAGAGTGCGGAGGAGATTTGCAAGAATGCTTCCTGGATTGGAGACCATGACTTATGAGATTAGGTTGAGTGAACTTATCGATTTCTCATTGGAGCGACCGAGGATAAGAGGTGACCTGACAGAGGTGTATAAGACGATGAAAGGCATTGATCGTGTGGATAGCCAGGCTTTTTCTCCCAGGGCTGAAATGGGTAGTAGTAAGGGACATAGATTTAAGCTCCTTGGAAGTGATCCTAGAGCAGTTGTTCCCAACGTGGGGCGTACGCCCCACGGGGGGTAATTTGATTTTTAAGGGGGGCAATTCGAGAATGAGTTATTAACAGTGATTTTTTTCTAGTAAGTCTGTGTGAGTATGAGTGTGTGTGCGAGTTAATACATATGTGTATATACAGTATGCATACATAAAAATACTTGTGTGTATGTACATGTGTAATTGCGTATGTACTGTATATATAGTGAATCACCATCATTACAACCATCAAATGGCTTTCATAATTAAATTACTGAATTGACTGATGTAGGAAGGGACGAATGAAGAAGTCCAAACGCGTAAGAAACTCGTACGAGGTCGCGCCAATGCTGCTTTTTGCATTAGGTTTCGGTTCTTGGTGGTGTGAAGGTGTCATTGCGTCATCACTTTTAAACGGTGTATCTGTCTTTGTATGCTGTAGAAACGAATCGGCATTGTTTTATAATAATAATAATAATAATAATAATAATAATAATAATAATAATAATAATAATAATAATTATTATTATTATTATTATTATTATTATTATTATTATTATTATTATTATTATTATTATTATTATTATTATTATTATTATTATATCACTTAATTTTCTTTTTTTTACAATTTCTTAATAATTTCTTCCCCAGAACTTTAACAGTCCTTTGGTTCTTTTATTTTTCTCTTTCATGAATGCCATATTCTTTGAAAGCTTGTTTAAACCAAGTTAATGGTATTTTAGGCTTCCTCCAGGTGAATAGGAGTGCACTTTTTGAATAATATTATATATCGCCACAGGGGTCATCAGGATTTTAGAAGTGATTAGGTGGGGCATGGCCAAAAAAATGTTGGGAACCACTGTCCTGGAGGATGTCAGAATGGGGTGAAAGAATGCACACGTGTGAGAGAATGGGGTGAATGAATGCACACGTGTGTGAGGGAATGGGGTAAAAGAATGCACACGTGTGTGAGAGAATGGGGGTGACAAAATGCAGACGTGTGTGAGAGAATCGGGATGAAAGAATACACACGTGTGAGAGAGAATGGGGGTGAAAGAATGCACACGTGTGTGATAGAATCGGGGTGAAAGAATGCACACGCGTGTGAGAGAGAAAGGGGTGAAAGAATGCACACATGTATGAGAGAATCGGGGTGAAAGAATGCACAGGTGTGTGAGAGAGAAAGGGGTGAAAGAATGCACACGTGTGTGAGAGAATGGGGGTGAAAGAATGCACAAGAGTGTGAGAGAATGAGGGTGAAAGAATGCACACAGCGTACCGGGTGAAGTGGAATGCACTATCTGCGATGGTGGTAGAAGGGGATACAAATAAGATATTTTAAGAGATTCTCAGATGGATCCAAAGAGGTTAGAGAAAGAGAGGGCCATGCGTTAGGAACATTCTATGCAGCTACTAGAGTCGGTTACATGGTCGGTATAACATTACGGGTCGAAGGGTATGCAATTGCCGTAGATTATTATGTTTATCTTCTATTACGATATCGTTTCTGATTTCATTTGAATGATGTTTTCTGAAAATATCGCCATTTGCCTCCCGTTCAATTTCAGAGTTCTTCTTGAACAACCTACTTGTCGTAGAGGGAATTTGTATCAGAACCCAAATACAGGACGCAGACTCTGCAGTGCTAGGAAAAGAGCAGGACGAGGGACCGAACAAGGAGCCTGGGGTCGACTCCGAGCA
The DNA here is from genome assembly GCF_030144855.1 of Hypanus sabinus. Classification (NCBI taxonomy): domain Eukaryota; kingdom Metazoa; phylum Chordata; class Chondrichthyes; order Myliobatiformes; family Dasyatidae; genus Hypanus; species Hypanus sabinus. The sequence goes on from NC_082706.1 coordinate 27,524,748, forward strand.
CTAGACTGGACAAGGATCCAGAACCTGTGTCTTGCCTCCGGCTCGGACCCACAAACCCAGGCGAAGACGTGACGATGCTTGGCGAGAGACTTGGTGTTCTTGAGGCTTGGCTAGAGACTTGAGGCTGGAGTCGAGGCTTGGCTTGAGGCTTGAAGAAGTAACGGCAGAATGGCCGGATTGACCCGACGGAGGCAAAGACAAGACAGAAACCCCCGCAGGGCAATGGCAGAACGGCCTGTCTTACCCCACGGAGGCGAGGACAAGGCAAGACAAATTTCCCCCGCAGGGTGACAGCAGAGCGGCCTGACTTACCACACGGGGCGAGGACAGGAAGAGACAAACAGTCTCTTTTGGACGACAGACAGTTCCATCTCTGCATCGGGTCTGCTGCTAGTAGACGTTACGGCCAGCAACCTTGGCTGGCTACGGAAACAAGCGGATCTCTACCTACATCGGAGTGGCCCAGCTGGCTCGGGAAACGGCCGACTCCATACCGCAACGACAGCGCCGACTACTGACAGCAAGGCGCCAAGAAGCAATGGTTCTCCAACGCAGCCTGAATATGGCAGGTGGCCGTACCATCCTTCGACAAGACATTTGCTCCATCAGAATCTTGCCAGGGAAGCTTCACAAGACGACTCCCCAACTACACTCAATCCCAGGGCCACTAACATTCCCAGCCAACCAGATGAGCATCAGGTGTTTGCGGTTTATTCCAACCGAGACAAGGGCCAGTCGGAGGACTGGGAGCCCAGAGCCAAAGGACTGCGAACCAAAATGCGGACCCAGGACCAGACCACGACTCTACTTCCTTACAAACCTATAAAATCACAACATATTTTGAGTACTTATCTTCATGTATTTTATTTGCATTCTTTTCTAAACATCATACCGCCTGTAGCAGGTTCTACCAAGTCGTCCGTCCGTAAGATCTGCTAGTCAATTTCCCTCCTCCGTGGTCCAATATTCCTTTTTTGTGCAGTTACATAACTAAGTAAATCGGTGAATAATGCCCAAGTACTTTGTTAATATGCTAACTCATTGATCAATGCCATCGTAATTTATCAGCCTATTACTTAAGTTTTGATAGGAGATTCTTTTCTTCATCCCTTCGAAAGTCTCCAATTATAGGTATTCTAAATTTCCTCCTTCAGAACCCCACATTGAACTCAGTCATTAATGTTGCTTTCTTGTAAATCTTCAATTATCTCACCCCCACCCCTCCTTTAATGTCGGTCAATTTTACATCAAAATAATATCGAATGATACTGCAGCAATGCAATTTATGAAACACTATTTGGAAGAGTTATTGATAAGCGAACTTTGCCTTCAAAATACCATCAAGGCTTAATATAGATTTATTTTTTTCTAAAACCCGACACTCACCAGAGCAGGTCAGACTGATATCATTCTTGTGGTTGCACTGATGATGAGTCCTTAAATAATATGGACAGTCGTACAGGCTCGACTCATTACCTTGACATGCAAGGGTTTTGCTCCATACGGGGTCTTTCCCTTCTCCGAAATAAGCTCCCCTCAGCACCGAAACAGCGGCTCCGCATTGAAGTTGATTGCACACCACGTTGGCGTTATTCATATCCCAGTGCAGGTCACACACGGTTCCCCAGGATTCACCAAACTGCAACTCTAGTCTTCCCGAACATTCGTCATTTCCGGACACCAATCTTGCAGTTCTGTGACCTGATAAAGATGTGAACAGCAAACATGGCAAAGAAAATTATAGCAATGTACAGGTAAACCATATTATGTTCAGCATTTATCAGGGTCTGATATCGTTGGGTTACAATCTGTTCTCCGAGGGATATCCTGGCTTTCCAACAACAGAATGCACCGTATTTATTCATTTCTGGTGAATTAATTTTTACTGAAGCTTTTGCACATCCATGTTGGAAGTTAATTGTATGTGCGAACAAAACATCTGGTAATAATAATGGATCAGGAATATTCTAAAGTCAGTAACAAACAAACTTTTGATCGCCAGGTGCATACTCTATGTTCGTCATTTGGTCCACATAATGCAAATTCCATAAATATTCCGTTTTCTCTGTTTCCATATAACCATATAATAATTACAGCACGGAAACATGACATCTCGGCCATTCTGGTCCGTGCCGAACGCTTACTCTCACCTCGTCCCACTGACCCGCACCCAGCCCATAACCCTCCAATCCTTTCCTGTCTATATACCAATCCAATTTTACTATAAATGACAATACCGAACCTTCCTCTACCACTTCGACTGGAAGCTCGTTCCACACAGCTACCACTCTCTGAGTAAAGAAATTCCCCCTCCTGTTACCCCTAAATTTTTGCCGCCTAATTCTCAACTCATGTCCCCTTGTTTGAATCTCCCCAACTCTCAATGGAAAAAGCTTATCCACGTCAGCTCTACCCATCTCCCTCATAATTTTAAATTCCTCTATCAAGTCCCCCGTCAACCTACTACACTCCAAAGAATAAAGTCCTAACTTGTTCAACCCTTCCCTGTAACTTAGGTGCTGAAATCCAGGTAACATTCCAGTAAGTCTTGTCTGTACTTTCTCCATTTTGTTGACATCTTTCCTATAATTCGGTGACCAGAACTGTGCACAATACTCCAAATTCGGCCTTACCAATGTCTTGTACAATTTTACCATTGCATCCCAACTCCTATACTCAATGCTCTGATTTATAAAAGCCAGCATACCAAAAGCTTTTTTCACCAACTTATCCACATGGGATTCCACTTTCAGGGAACTATGAACCATTATTCTTAGATCACTCTGTTCTACTCCATTCTTCAATGCCCTACCATGTATTTGCGAGCAGGGTTTCCTCAATAGTTAAGGCCAAATACTTGATCGTTCACTAAACAGGGTCCTTGCGTTCGACAATCCCATCTGCTGCTCGACGTGTGTGTGTGTGTGTGTGTGTGTGTGTGTGTGTGTGTGTGTCTGTCTGTCTGTCTGTGTGTGTGTGTGTGTGTGTGTGTGTGTGTGTGTGTGTGTGTTTGTGTGTGTCACGAAAACAAAATTCCCAGCAATAATGTCTGTGGCACACCGCTGGTCAGGTTTGCTCACAAGAAAATCTTTCCTCTATTTGTCTCCTTTATCGTGCAGGACATTATGTCATTATGTATACGCCCGAACTTTCTGAGATATTGGCATGCGAAGACATGGAAAAACGTTCCCAAAGTTTACTTGTATGTCTTCATTGATATTCTCAGCTGCTCTTCAAACACTCAACTGAATTAGTGAGACACGCTGACCCCACACAAATGTATGACCAATAATCTAACCTGCATCTGCTTTTCCAGTTTTTCTTCTTCTGGATGTGTACAGGTACAAATGTTTCGAATTCCATCCCTTTCCGCACTTTGTGAGAAGTCAACATTAAGGTCAGACGAAGGTGACCTCCAAATTCAATATTTTCAGAAAATTCCTTAATAGATGTTTTCCTATTTAAACAACGCTGAATTAAATGCATTACCTATTTTTTTTTTTTTTTTTTTTTGCAAACACAGACGCTAACAAACCTAATGTTCCGGAAGTATCCTGAAACATACTTGAGCTTTTGGATGCAAATTACGAGAAGACCGTTCCCCGTCAAACGGTAAGAATTCACAGCTCTACGTACTGTCCTATTGAACCCAGCATGCAATTGAGAAATGAAAGCTGTTGAGCTGTAAAACTGGGTTGCTGCCATGGGAACTGCATCGTTTCTAAAGGATGAGTGGTGTAAGTATGGTGAATACAAGCGTTCTTTACTTTCAGAAATAATTTATCAAATCCTGAAAGCATAGGTTTAGCGGAGATAGCAGATGTTTCACAAGGACCTGAGGGGCAAACTCGTCATCTACATGACGGTCTGTAGACGGAGAGCAGCATGAGGAAGTGGTTGAGGCATGTAAAGTGACAATATTTGAAAGCCATTTAGATTGGTAAAGGATAGGCATTGTTTTGAAGGATGTAGGGACTCGTGAGGACAAACAAACGAAATTTGTCATGGCCGATTATTGCCTGTTTTCTTTTGGTGGTGGTGGGGGTGGGAGAACTGTTTCCGTGCTGTATCACACTACTAATGAACAGCTGGAAATGCTGGAACCGGGAACATTTCGGCGGCATGAACATCATCTGTCAGGGAAGATAAATTCTCGGCATTAAGAGAAGAGCATTAAAAACTGAAAACATAGGTTTAACGTGAGAGACTAAATAATTCACAAGACCGGAGAGGGAACATTTATCGAGGTACTTGTATAGAAAGTGTTTGGCGGGCGATAGGACAGGATTGATTCAGTGACATTTTGCACTATTAATCAAAGGCTGCAAATGCTGGTTGCTGGAACAAATAAAAACAAACTATAGTAGTAAAGAGGGTGACAATCATCATCTGTGGGGAAAGAAAATTCTCGGCGTTTCTGGTCCTGATCTGTACAGTCCTGACGACATCTTTTTCTCTCACGCCACAAATGTTACTCGACTCTTTCGAGTAGTTGAGCTGACACCGGACTATATATGCACTTGTTGGTAGTATTTAATTAACATCACAGCAGAAGTACATAACAGGAAATGCAATTCCAACATGACGGGTATAATCCCGACGTGAATTGGATTTAGTTCGACATCACAAGCGAAGAGTGGTCCGCCCCGCTTATTTGCTATCGGAGTCATCCCGGACGACATCAAAATGGTGGGACCACAGGTATAAAAAACCTAATATTTACCTTCGCAAATAACGCCGACATCGTATGAATGTGAACCAGACTCAGCCCATTCATAGATTCTACACTCTTGCAGACTGGCCTCTCTCCCGCTGCACTCAACATTGTAATATAAAACGGGTCCGGATCCTTGCCCAAAGTGAGCATTGCCCAGGGTTTTCTGCGCCGCACCGCAGCCCAGCTCCCGACACGCCACAGCCGTCGCCTGCTCGTTCCAGCTATGATGTCCCACAGTCCACCAGTATCCATCGTGGAGAATCTCTACTCTCCCGGCGCATCGACTGCCACCATTCACCAATCTTAACTTTGAACTTTCTGAAAAATAACAGAAAATAAAATATCATAGACAGCGACGAGTTAAGACTCCTCAAACATTAAAACTATTCATGAACCACGTGATGATCAACGGGGAGATCAGGCTGTGGCAAACCCCCAATAAGCTGCTTAATAGAACGAAAGTAATCAAAGGGTCAGATAATGTCCAGAGAACAGAGAGTCAACCGGTCATTCTACGGAAAGACATGGGTGTCTCCGAGGAAAACAAGATGATCTGCTTCAATGTTCCCTCTAATTTGTTTTACGGCTTTGCGGACCTAGCATGCTATAATAAGAAAAGATTTACACACCCCTTAAAACTGTACACCATTTAAAATGTTTAAATGTAAAAAAAATCCAGCTCCGTGGCAACGAAGTCTAAGTGCGCGGCCGCGCACTCACAGAACTTTTACGGAACATTGACTCCTGTTTACTCTTCGGAGAGCTGCGGATGAACTGTTCTTTCCGTGCCTCCACTGTACTTAGTCCTCATCAATCAGGTAATCGAACACAAACATTAATGGAGGTGTGGAAATTTCCTGGAGAAAGAGTCGAACTGATCCTCCACGTGTCTTCAGCTCACTACTAAAAGGATGGAATGAAAAACTGGGAGTTTTCTTTTCACTTTCAGGAATTAATAAAGTCAGCTGAAAATACTTTTTCTGCTGACTGCTCTGCATGAAGTTTGGTGCTTGTCGTTCCATGAAAAGAGCAGACACTTCTCAGCCAGAAACTCCGTAACAATTAGTTTCAACAACACAGACCATCTCTCAGTGAAAATTAAGCGAGCTTACCTGACTGTTCGGTCTGACAATCCACTGGACGGCCTGAAATGAGAAATGTACAATTAGATTTCTCTTTGGAGTTACAGGACAGGGGTGGTACACCTATGGATTAGGAATTCATGGTAAGAGGGATATGAAATTAATATGTGCTCAATGATGAAAACATCCGCACCTCCCACCTTCCCGCCACCACCACATCCGCCTCCATCCCACGCTCAGTACCGCCCTCCGAGCTCTTAGTTCCGCTGCATTGCTTGACTCTGTGGCCCTAAAGACGCCGCTGCGATTCTCACAATAAATTTAAATTCAAAAGCAAAACAACATGATATGTTCCAGTTGGCAGAGTAATCCTTGCAATCACAAGTATTTGCCGCTCATGTATTTCCGGATATTACAAATGATGAGTTGTTATTGCTTCCACTAAACTTGCGAACACTCTCATTGCTTAACATTGCCTTCTGCCCAGAAGGCAACTTGAACGCAGACTAAAGGGGTGACTCTGCCCAAAAATAAACTTGTTCTCCACTCTCTCTATTTACCCACGACAAAGCTCATTTGTCTCTTCATATTCGTCTGTGACATTGTTAGAATGATAGTCTAATGTTTATGTACATTCGTTGATACACCGGGTTACGCACCTAAAACGGAAGACGATGTGCTCCCAGTCCGACTGCTCCGAACAAGTCTGCTCCTGTGACAGGAACCTTCTGACACATTGCTATGTTCATGTGATCGATTTTGAACAGGTGGAAAATGCATGGTTATGTTCATGAATACAAGGCCACTGTTATAATTTGTGAACGGTTTTCACGCCTTTTCCTCTGGTCCAGTTCGACCACACACATCAACTTATATCAGAATCAGGTTTATTATCACCGGCATATGTCGTGAAATTTGTTAACTTAGCAGCAGCGGTTCCATGCAATTCTCAATGCAGAAGAAAAGGAAATACAATAATATTAATAGCAATAGTAATAAAATAAAAAAATCAATTACAGTATACGTATATTGAATAAATTGAAAATGGAATGGATCCTCATCTTCACGGCTAGGTTAGACCTACCAGAGAATGAATCTAGACTAGATCTAGTAGCAGGATCGTGACTAGCTATGTCAAGGAGGTAAGCATGCCTTTGCCGCTTTGCAGGTTATGCCTCTTCAGGCAAAGGCAGCACCTAACGTGGACGCCGGCAGCAGAGCGTCTGATGGTGTCTGTGGCAGATGAATCCAAAAGAGTCAATGTTACAGTCACCTTGGTGACATGCGGATGAAGCAGAGTGTTGGTCAACGAATGGCATCACTAGACTAATTAGTTGTCACTGCGGGGCAGCTTCCTTATGCGCTAAGTCTGTTACGCTCCTGTGTACCACTTAGCATCAGATTTGGAAGCCCAGAGAGACTGTATGGTGGGGGCACGACACTGTCTGTCTTATTACTGTACAAGGGGCTTTGGAATAGAAATCGATGGACAGTCGAAGAAGAAGAAGATTAAAAATCATGGGGAAAAACAGAATTATATATATTTAAAAATTGAGGTGTTGTTCAAAGAGGCCAATGTCCACGAAGGAATCAGATGGCAGAGGGGAAGACGCTGTTCCTGAATCACTGAGATTGTGCCTTCAGGCGTTCGTACCTCTTAGCTAATGATAACGGTGAGAAAATAGCATGCCTTGTGTGCAGGAGGTCCTTAATAATAAAGCTGCCTTTCTTGAAGATGTCGTGGATATTTTGTAGGCTAGTACCCAAAATTAAGCCGACTAAATTTACAACCATCTGTAGCTTCTTCCGATTCTGTCCAATAGCCACTCCCCACCCGCTCCAAGTCCCATACTAGACAGTAATGCAGCCTCTCAGCATGCTCTCCACAGTACATCTATAGAAGTGCTTGAGTGTTTTTGTCGACATAGCAAGTCTCTTCAAACTCGGAATGATGTATAGTCGCTGTCCTGCCTTGCTTATAACTCATCAATATGTTCGGACCAGGTTAGGTCCTCATAGATCTTGCCACCCAGGAATTTGAAACTGCTCCCTCTCTCCACTTATGATCCCTTTATAAGGATTGATATGTCTTCCTTCATCTTATCTTCCTGAAGTTCTCAGTCGGCTCTTTCGTCCTACTGACGTTGAATGCCAGTTTCTTGCTACGACGCTACTAGACTAGTTGACATATCTCGCTCCTTTAGGCACTCTCGTCAACATCTGTGATTCTACCAACAATGGTCGTATCATCAGCACACTTATAGACAGTATTTCAGCTATGCCTAGCAAAACATTCATGGGTGTAGAGAGAGTCGAGCAGTGGGCCAAGCGCACATCCCTGAGGAGCACAAGTGTTGATCATCAGCGAGAAGAAGATGTCTTCCAGTTAGGAAGTCGAGGATCCAATTTTCTTATGTTGTCAATTGGCAATGTTGACGCTCATTATATTAGGTTTATGACTCATAAACAATAATATGAATAAATTAACTCAGCCTCAGAACTGGATAAAATAACGAGTGTTTTTTTTCAATCAGCGGCAGGTTACCCCCTTGCGCATCGATGTAGAGTGCCAGCTTGGGAACACTTCCCTCCTCAAAGGAGTTTTTACATTCGCTCTGTGGTTGTGTGGGCTTCCTCCTGTTTCCTACCGCATTCCAAATACGTATGCTTATGGCAGGTGAGTTGTTGGCGTGCAATGTTGTCACCATGAGCGTAGCGATATTTTTGCGCAGAGCAGCGCAAGCCTCGCTGATTGGATTTGACTCAAACATCATAGCTCACTGTATGTTTCGAGCTACATATGACAAATAGGTAAAGGTAATCATTTCTTTATTTTTCGTAACTGTTGAAACATTATCAATTTGCTGTTGTTTAAACCCATTCACTGTGTATTGAGAACTTTATTAAAATTATTTTCTTACCGGATGATAAAAAAGAAACCCACCAAAGTCTCTAATCGACGTACTTTTCCGAAAACAAATCAGTTTATTCCTTCTACTCATTATTCTCCTTCATTCTGCACTTATTAAATCTCACGAAATCCCATGAGCTGCCCTTTGCATCATCGTTAGGGTTCCACCAAGCAATAGTTCATGGTATCCAATTAAACTACCAACTTACAAGCCATTCTATGTGGGAAGGTATTAGAGTACCGGGAATAACAGGCTAGATCACAGGGAAACATACACTGCAGATCTCTCAAGACAGCACCTTCGAGTAGACAAAAGTGTGCGTTTCTGCAACTACACAGTTGCAGACGCATTATTACGACGCATATTACGTAAAGGATACTTCCAGTATGTTGCATTAATAGAGACATCGCACAGGCACAGGTGATCGGCGTTCAGTTGTAAACTCAATTTCTCCCTCTGTGGAGTAGCACGTACTCCATCAGAAACTCGGGCTTTGCCCACTTCCAAGATAGAGTTTAATTTTAAGTTAACTGGGAACTTTAAAATATTCCTGGAGTATGTCCACAAGCCAATAAGACATAGGAGCAGAATTAGGACCTTTGGCCCATCGAGTATGTTCCTCCATTTCATCACATTCCTCTTAGCCCCAGTCTCTTGCCATTTCCCTGTATCCCTTCATCCCCTGACCAATGAAGAATATAACAAGCTCTGCCTTTACTATACATAACGACTCTGCTTCCACAGCTACATCGATTCCCCATTCTCTGTGGAAGAAGGAAATAAATTACCCTCCATATGCGTTTTAAAATGACGCCCTTATATATTGAGGCTCTATCGTCTGGTCTTTACGACTTTACCACGACTGGAAACATACTCTACTCATCCGCTTTGTCAGGTCCTTTCTGTATCTGACAATTTTCGATTACATAAGATCACTATCTTCTGAATTATAGTGAATATTGTTTTGAATCTCCATTAACCCTTTGCAACTTCAGCATATCCTTTCGAATATAACGGGCCCAAAAATACTCACAATACTCCAAATAAGGCATCCCCTTTGCTTTATAAATTCTCACCATTAGATCGTTGTTTTTATGTTCTAGTCCTCTTGAAATGAATGTTAATATTGCAGTTGCCTTCGTCACCACATATTCAGCCTGCAAATTCACCTTTTGCGCCTCTGTTATTTTTTCGTATTTTCTTTTCATTTAGAAAGTAGTCAGCCTTTTCATCTCTTCCAGCAAATCTCACGAATCATTTACTTTCTGTTACATAAATCCCTTTGCCATATCTTTGCCCATTCTCCTCATCTGCCGAAGACCTTCTGTAGCCTCTCTACTTTCTCGAAACTACCTGCCCCACCAACTATATTCATATCATCTGCAAGCTGCAATAACACTATCAATACCATCATCTAAATCATTGGCATTAAACGCAAAAATAAACGGTCCCAACACAATCTCCTGTGAAATACCAAAGTCACCGGCAGCCAGCCGTAAAACGTTGCCTTTATTCTTACACTTTGCCTCCTGCCGATCAGCCATTTCTTTCTCCATGCTAAATTATTTCCTGTAAATCCATCGGCTCCTAACCTGTTATGCAGCCTCATCTGTGGCACCTCGCCAAAGGCCTTTTACAAATCCAAGTACACATCATCAACGATTTCTGCTTCACTTATCCTGCTAGTTATTTCTACAAAGAGCTCCAATAGATTTGTCGGGCAAGATTTTCTCTTGAAGAACTATGCTGACTGCCGCCTATTTTATTATGTGCTTTCAGTTACCTTGAAATCTCAATCTTAATAATCGACACGAACACCTTCCCAACCACTCAGGCCAGCTCAGTGTCCTATAGTTTCATTTCTTCTGCTTCTCTCCCTTTTTGATGCGTGGAGTGACTTTTGCAAAGTATCGGCCTTCCAGGATCTTGCCAGAATCTGGAGATCGTTGAATGATCATTAGTAATGTCGGCACAATCCCTTCAACCACCTCTTTCAGAACGTTTGGTGCCCATTTCAATTTTATTAGTCGGCTTACCTTCATATTCCCTCTTTACCTTTTACCGACTTTATAGTTGCCTTTTGTTGTTTTGAAATGCTTCTCAATCAGTTCACTTCCCTCCAGGTTTTGCCTTTTATATGCCCTCCCTTTGGTTTTATGCTGGCTTTGACTTCTCGTGTTAGCCAAGGTTGTATCATCTTTCCTTAAGAATACTTTTTCCTTTCTTCCTCTGCAGGATGTATTCATCCTGTGTCTTCCGAATTGCTTTCAGATCATTATACTCTGTCGGTAGCCCTGCCAGTATTATTTTCCGATTAATTCTGGCTAACTACTATCATGCTTCTGTAATTCCTTTACTCCACTATAATACTGATTCATCTGAGCTGACGTCCTTCTTCTCAAATTTCAGGTTAATTCGATTATATTATGATCACTTCTCCACTGAGGATTTTATTCTTCAAGGTCTCTGATAAACTCCAGTTCATCGCACAAAAGGCAATCCTGAATAGCTGATCACCAAGTGGGCTCAACTATGACCGGCTCTTAAAGCACTCTCGTAGGCACTCGATAAATCTCCCCTACTGGATTCCAACACAAACATAACTTTCTTAATCTACCTGCATATTCAAATCACCCATGACTATTGTAACCTTACCCTTTTGTCATGAATTTGCTACCTTACCTTGAAATTTTTAGGTTACATCCTTCATAACATAACAGCTCTGATGGGCAGAAGGATGAAGAGTTGCCGATGTCCACCCCCGCCCCGGGAGAATCACAATCAGTTACTGCTGCTATACTGCTCATGAGAGAGAGATGTAAAAGAAAACATGCAAGAACATCTGCTACAGATAACAGAGAGATATGAAAGGAGAAAGAGACTTGTGGATTCACCGTATTTTGACTGCATAGAGACGTATGACTTCTTCCAGGGTACTGAACTTAGTACTGAAACTCAGGAAAAGTCTGAGGTATCTGACTTAGTTGAGACGGAATGCAGTCCTTTTGGGTCAGATGGACTTGGTTCAGTGAAGAAAGGGTTAACCTTGGTACCAGTGGAAAGTGAGAATTCTCAGTTGTTTGTGTTAGAAGGTGTGTTAAAAGTTAGTGCGTAGATGAAAGCTGGAGATGTGAATATTATTGAAGGAGAAGAGAAAGATGTTGTTCCTAAATTGAATAAAGAAAATTTAAAGACTGAATTGGTTTTTGAAGGATTGACAAAAGGGAACAACTGAACAACGGCTTGTTTACAAGGTGCCTGTGAATCAATTACAGTTTGTTTTGGAATTTAAAGGTAAACAACTCGCTGATATTATTCAAGGAGGTGATTTGGAGAGACAGAACCAAAACTGTAGTTTTGATAAAGAGGAATCAATTGCAGATGTTGAACTGAAAACAAATAGAATGAAAGATCCTGCTTAAAAGACTTGCTTAAAAATAAAGAATTGTGTGGAAGTTCAGAAAATGGGCTTAGTTTGGAAAGCATTGGTGATAAGATAACTCCTGTGAAAGGAGTATGTGAAGGCCTATTCCACACTGGTGAGCAAGTTAACCACGTGAGAGTTAAGTGGAAAAGGGACAAAGGTTGACCAAATGCCACTTTGAATAACAGGATTGGTTTTGAGGGAATTTGACAAAGCATGTGAATAATAAAGGTAAAAACACCATGGAAGATTGACAGTTTGAATGTTAAATTTTAAAGTAAAATAAAGATCAGTATTTGCACAAACTTTTGTATTGTACTATATAATAATCACACATGTATGGTTCACATTTTGTAACATTTAAGCTAAGATCACAAACTTTTGGTATTTTTGGCTGATATGTAAACTAAAAATAGGAGGTTACTAAGTTGGAGTCTGATGCTATAGGAATTTGATATTAAGATACAACATATTAAAGGGAGTGACAATGTAATCGCTGACTGTTTATCGAGATGTTAATTTGAATGTGTATCTGTATTATTTTTGTAGTTAAGACCACTTCTGTATTTTGTTAGATTCTGTAATTCTGGAAGATGCTGTATTAGTTAATTTTCATCTTGGTGAAAATTCCCAGAAGGATGGGGGTGATATGAAGGATGAACAGCTCTTATGGGCAGAAGGGTGCAGAGTTGCCCATGTCCTCCGCCCCCGGGAGAATCATACACAGTTACTGTTGCTATACTGCTCATAAGAGAGAGAGATGTAAAAGAAAACATGCAAGAACATCGGCTTCAGATAACCCACGGAAAGGTGTGGGTCATCTGAGACCGAACAAAGTGATCGGTCAGGTAAACTCACAGCAGGGCCGGTGGGGACTTGTGTGTGTGTCCACTCATACCATAGTGACGAGTCCACCACAGAAGAACGGTCTAGCTGCAGGACAGAGGGGTCATTAACTGAATGGCCACAACAACGACATGACGGATCAAGAACGAAGAGGAAGGTTTGCCGGACTCTAGCTGTTACTGCTCGCTCGCTCACTCTCTCCAACGATTACAACACAACAATCACTATCTACCTCAGCACGTATGAACTGAACTGAACGTTATACTTTTATATGATAAGTCATTATCCCCTAAACATCGATAGAGCTTGTTTATTATTGCTTATTATTATTCCCACACTTTTAGGTTTATTATTGCTAACGTGTATTATCTATATATTTGCATTATTGATATTGATTTGCTTATTTTATTAATAAACACTTTTGAATATAGTACCACCAGACTCCAACGGTTTCTTCTTTCTCTGCTGGTTAGACACCCAGTTACAGGGTACGTAACACAACTGTTTGAAAAGTTCAATGCAACTCCCATCAGGGTCATTTTTCCCTTCCAGTTCTTTAACTCTATCCACAATAAGTTAACATCTTCGGATCTGATTTCAGTTCATTATAATTCTTGATTTTCTATTTTGTCATCAGAGCCTTGACGCCGTCTCTGCCCTCCTGCCTATCTTTTCGATACAATATATTTACCCTTGGGCATTTAACTCGCAGCTATAACTTTCATTCATCCATGATTCTGTGATGCCTACAATATCAGAATTGCCAATCTGAAATTGTGTTGCAAGTCCATTTAGTTCATTCCACATGCTGACCGCATTCAAATATTACACCTTCAATGCTGTATTTACTCTTTCTGATTTTGTCCGGTTTTTACGTTCCAACTCATCCTGTTGTCTGAAATTTTGCCCTATCAATAGCCTCTTCTCACTACACATTGCCACTATTTGTAAACCATCATCAGCACTATCATCGGATTTTCCTATGAATTTCCATGCATTGAAATACGCGTGACTCAGGACACTAGTGGCACCACGTTCAACATTTTGATTGCTAATTTTCTCTGAGATCATAACGACATCTCGCACCATATCAACTCCACTAACTGTCCTAATACTCAAGTTCACAACCCAATGCAATTCTAGTTTTAAGGCCCACCATGTATCATTAACAATTGTTCCCGCTAGGTGATTAAACACTCCCTTGTTCACGGCAAATCGTCCCTTCTGTATAGGTCCCATCATCTCTGGAAGAGATCCTAATGATCCAAGTATTGTATGCTCTCATTCCAATACGAACATTAGCCATGTGATAAATTGTTTAATATTCCCAGTTCTGGCTTCACTTACACGTGGTGCGGATAACAGTCCTGAGATTACAAACCAAAAGGTCCTGCCCATTAACTAAGCGCCTAGCTCGCTAAAATCCCTATGTAGAATCTCGTAACTTGTTCTACCTATGTCCATGGTACATATATGAACCACCACTTGTGGTTGTTCGGCCTCCCACTTAAGAATGCTAAGGACTCAATCAGAGCTGTTCCCGGATTCTGGCACCCGGGAGGCAATTTACGATCCGGTATGTTAGTGATTGGGAAAATCTATGGTTGGAGATTTAGAAAGAAGGAACATTTTAAAAAGCATTCAATTGTAAGTTGATGTTTGCCGCTCGGCACAGACTCGAAGGCCGGAAGGAGCGAATGAGCGTTTCTGTGTGTGTGAGTGACTATATGCGTGGCTTTCCTTTCCGAGAGAGAAATTAATTCATTTCCATCCAGAAATAACACGAAATAGTTTGCTTTCATTTAAGGGGTCGCGGAGAGAGTATATTTAAGTGTAAATGAATATTGAACTTTATGAAAATCTATCTATATTCAGTTCGCATAGTTATTAGCTTAATCAGAATTTCTGAACTAAATTTGTATTTTTTTAATTGGAATCTAATTTTCACCACAGATTCATGCCTGAATGTCTCATGTTATTATGATCTGATTTGTAAAACGTATCTATAAATAAATGATCTCGTACCCGATGGCAATTAGGATCCCATGAACCAAGTACTCAGGGAAACATACGGTCAAATATTTTAACTTTCCCCATGCTCTACACCATTTCCCTGAGTTTAAAACATATGCGAATAAAAATTGATATATGATATCCATTCATTTTTAAATAAATAGCAAACAAGTATTCAACAAACGAGATAAAAGTCAAGAACACGAGGCAGATTAGAATGTATCTGCGTAAAGAGAAACAGACAGTTTACTTCGTTGAGCATTCCACGAATACTGTGTACTCTGCTTTAATGTTAATTTATTTTGTCCGTCAATGCATCTTGATGTTCTCCTAGGTTTTTTTTTTCCGTTATACGGCAGTAACGCACTAAACATTTTACATGACTTAAAAAGAGATAAAGAAAACATTTACCACTAAAATTTGCACAACTGGTTTTACTTGGGAAAGAAAGGGAATGTAGAGTTCAAAATATTAGGAACGGCAAATTCTCTCATACTTGAAATGGAACACGGAAACACGCACTGCAAGAAAAATGTCCGGTACTTCTCTCCGGCCGCTCAAAAATACAAAATACAAAATATCGTATAACTGAAGATTCCAATTAAACTCATACACAATGATTTCAATAATATAAAATATGAAAATGATTTCCAGAAGCTGAGACTAAATCCACTAGAAAAACTTGTTCACTTAACTGTGCAACAGAGTGTTTTGAAAGAACTGATAATTACCAGCGATAGGAATGAGTACGAGCGTCAAACAAGAGCAGCAGCTGTAACTTTGGTTGTTGCTCGCATTCACTGAATTATATACTGTGAAATCAGATTGGCTGTTTCCCAAGTGTGCCCACTATCCAACATCGATTACTAATTTGTTTAGAATATAAAATGACAACAGCCGCGTGTTTTCTAAAGCGAGAATTTTCGAGCTAAAACAATCAATCTACCCTTCGTTGCAAATTTACAGTGAAGTATTTGACAGAAACTCAGTGGGAACTCCATGTAATTAACAGAAGCACTTATACTGCAAATGATAGAAATGGAAATTTGCTTACAGAACGAAAACACAAAATGCAAATTCAATGCCAAATTCCAACGGAGCATTTCCGTCATCGTTTCTTGGAAACAAATCGGCCGATTCCTGATCTATTCAACCAGTACGCTCCAAATGTTGAAGCAAATGAAATATTGATTTCGTCGGGAATTCGCAGGCCGACAGATATGTTCCTCTGCTTTTTGTTTACCACATCAACATTAATTTATCAGAAAGTTAGAAAGGGAAACGGAACATTTATTTTTACCGTTTTCTTTCCATTTCACTCAATTTTCTGTAACAATGTTGTAAAATTACGCGTGATTGGACATTACTGTTAATGACCATGTCAATAAATGATCTAATATTTTCAATATTCTTAATGAACTCACAATTCCAGATCTTCAACACCATCAGTGCCAAGATAGTCAACAGCAATCCCTCGGTCGTCATTTTGAGCGATCAGACCTGTATGTTCAACGAGCAGTCACAACAATATCTGAATAATTGATCTGAAGGCAAATTCTTCGAGAAATTTTTGAGTATTCAATATTTCTCTCTCAACACCCAATAGCTTTCCCCTCAATTGACGCATTTATTTTATTTTGCTGAAACGCACCAATGGGAAAGGACTTGTCCATTAAAGGTATTGATGCGTTCTGCATTCTGAGGAAGCAATGAGCTGAGATAATGTGAAAAAACAATGATGCAACGACGCGGTATCTACAACCTAAAAAAAATATTCAGTCATAGAAGATAACTGCGAAGGAACAGGTTATTCAGATTATTGCAAAGGCTGTTTCTTATTCGGTGAGCTTTCGCTGAGACCACATTTCATATCTCCCCCTTTCACAATATCAGGCAGTTGGACACTTTGGCGATTTGGTCAGCGATCTTTCCCGGACTCCCACTTTCATTAAAAAGAGCAAATCAATTTTATTTTCTTGTCTATATTACCAATCAATATTGTTCGTCGTCGCAACAAATCTGTTAGGTTATTTCCATCCGAAAAGTCTAAACATTTAAACCAAAATGATGTTTTATCTCTCGGTGCTTCTCCAGTATTCACTACCATTTTTTTTTTTTGCCTGAAATGTATGGTTGTTCCATTATCGTGTTATTTTAGTACCTCTCCTCTTCTTTTGATGATTTTGTAATTTCTCAGAAATATTTATTTCAATGATATTCCCACTGGCTCATACTGGCACTCAACCTAGTGAAAGTATAGCATCATCCCCACCACACCACGCAACACACACACACACACACACACACACAAACACCGTTCACGGAGTTCTCGTTCTTCCTATTTTCGTGTCAGATTAGAGAACCTGATATGTGTAAGAACATTTTCCAATATTGTTGCAGTGCAGGGAAATAAACGTGCTTGCAATGTGATGTACAATGGCGACTAGGAGGCAACATGCAGCAAGCACTTGTTTGAAGTGAAAATATGGAAGATCCGCAATATCGCGGCAACCATTTTCATTGTGACGACTTGGGGGTGAAAATGCGGTATTTGGGTTAAGCAGTGGACTATGAATATATCAGACTTCTGGAATAGGACGAAGAACAACAGAACAAGTCGAAGTTAAGTTACTTGTTTTCTTCTGCTTAATGAATACTTTGCTTCAGTATTCACTGCGGAAAGGGATCCTGGCGATTGCAGTGGATTGAGAACCTTCAGCATGTATATATTAAGGAATAAGATGTGCTGGAGAATTTGGAAAGCGTCAAGTTGGATAAGGCATAGGGACTATACGGGATGTACTCCAGGCTACTGTTGGAAGCGAGGGAGGAGGTTGCTGAGCAACTGGCGAAGATCTTTGCATCATCATTGTGGACGGATGAGGTTCCGGAAGATTTGAGTGTCGGGGAAGTTGTTCCCTTATTCCTGAAAGGGAGTAGAGATAGCCCAGTGAGTCTTACTTGAGTGGTTGGTAAGTTGATGCAGAAGATCCTTAGAGGCAGGAGTTATGAACATTTGCAGGGGCATTATATGATTAGGAATAGCTAGCATAGCTTTGCCAAAGGCAGATGGTGCCTTCCGAGCTTAACTGAAATTTTTGAGGGTGTGATTAAACATTGATGAAAGTAGAGCCGTAGATGTCGTGTATATGGATTTTAGCAAGGCATTTGATAAGGTACACCATGCCAGTCTCATTGAGAAAGTAAGGAGGCATTGTGATCCAAGGGGACATTGCTTTGTGGCTCCAGAACTGACTTGCTCACAGAAGGAAAAGTGTTGTTATACACGGGTAATTTTCTGCATTGAGGTCGGTGACAGGTTGTGTGTCTTGCTGATCTGTTCTGGAACGCTTAATCTTGGTGATTTTTATGAAAGTGACCTAGATGAGGAAGTAGAGGGATAAGTTAGTAAATTTGCCGATGACACAAAGTTTGAGGGTGTTGTGCATAGTGCGGAGAGCTGTCAGAGAGGCATTAACAGGGTGCAAAGCTAAGCTGAGAAGAGGCAGATGGATTTCAACCCAGTTAAGTGTGAAGTGGTTCATTTTGGTAAGTCCAATATGACGACAGAATATAGCATTGTGGAGGATCAGGGGAATCATGGTGTCCTAGTCCAAACGACACTCAAAGCTGCTGCACAGGTTGACTCTGTGGTTAAGAAGGCATACAGTGCATTGGCCTTCATCAATCGTCGCACTGGGTTTAGGAGCCGAGAGGTAATGTTGCAGCTACAAGGGACCCTGGTCAGACTCCTCTTGGAGTACTGTGCTCAATTCCTGTCGCCTCACTATAGGATTGATGTGGAAACCATAGAAAGGGTGCAGAGGAGATTTACAAGTTTGTTGCGTGGATTGGGGAGTATGACTTACGAGAATAGACTGAGTTAGCTCGGCCTTTTGTCCTTGGAACGATGGGGGAGGCGAGGTGACCTGCTAGGATGTAGAAGATGATAAGAGGAATCCATCATGTGGACAGTCAGAGACATTTCTTTCCCAGGGCTGAAATGTCCAGCACTTGAGGGCATAATTTTAAGGTGCTTGGAAGTAGATACAGAGAAGATGTCAGGGGTTATTATTTTACGCAGAGAGTGGTGAGTGCGTGGAATGGACTGCCGGCGGCGCTGGTGGACGCGGAAACGGTAGGGTCTTTTAAGAGACTCCTGGATAGGTGCGTGGAGCTTAGAAAAATATAGGGATATGGCTCCCCTAGGTAATTTCAGAGGCAGCAACATGTTCGGTACAGCGTTGCGGGACAAATGGCCTGTACGTATTATAGGTTTTCTTTTTTTCCGTGTTAACTTCCAGCCATATTTTATTATTGGGTGTGCAGCAATACCATTCAATAGAGTGTGGTTCCAGTTATGGAAAATCAGTGGACAGTCCATGGTCCCCACGATTCTGTCGGCAAGAGATGTGTACAGTTGCTGTTCCTGTGAGGAAGAATGATTTGTTTGGAGTAACACTGAGCCCATTGATCGTCATACAGGAATTAGATATTTTTGTAGAAGACAGTCAGCCATCTAGATAAGTAACCGAAAGGGAAGCATTGAGTGAATCCTCAGGGCTAACCAGATATGAAAGCACCATTTAAGAGATGAGTTGGGGTGTCCCCTCAGGAAAATATAGTAGCAGCAGCCTGAAAGATCAATACAGACTACCGCTGTTCAATCGTGGGGCACTGAGGCAATAGGAAGTTGTTAACGCAAAGGTACAGGAAGCTGTTTCTGTGGTTCCAAAACAGAATCCATAATGCTATTTATCCTCACTGGTCCCAAGGTCAAGTACTTCTCTGAGCGGGCACAGTTCATTCTGATGGAGAGACTGTGTAGCGATTAGTCGTGCATCATTTGGCACCAAATAATTTGTAGATCTTCAAACAGAATTTGTGACTCAGGCAGGAGCTAAAAAAATATCAACGCTTGGTTTGTCGTTGGAAGCTTACTGCTTGTGGCATATAATGCTGAGGTATATAATTGAAAGGGAGTGCAGTTCATTGCATGTGTCAGCAGTTGGTGGAGTCTGCAGGCTTTAGAGATGTTTTTTATTTGGAGTTCCTCTGGGGCTGCTGCAACCCATGTAGAAAGATGCGATGCTGCAGGACACATAAGGCACCGAATCCCTTGTCGTAAGGTTCACAATTTGTACACGGGTGGGATTAAACCAGATTAACAGACGGTGCGAACCTAAATTGTACCTGAGATAGAGAAAGTGATAGAAGTGTAAAGTTCTGATCAGTATGTCTGAAAAGAAAACAGGCAGGGAGAGTTCAGGGAAATGATAGGACAAAAATTGTGTTTGTTCCAACTCAGTGAGATTTAGAAAAACGGACGATGGACTTGGAGTCTCGATTACTGCATTAAACTATGATGGTGTTTCATTGGGAGAGAAGTGGTTGCAATTGGGCAGGACTGACTGCTCACCGGGATTTCAACAAGCCAAAAATAATATAAATGGAAGTAAAATGATGGGTGAGTTCTGTGTCAAATCAAGGTAATGTCACAGCTCTACTCAGAGCAGACAAACAGTCAGCGATGCAAAAATGGGTAAGGATGAAAATATGAAGTCATACTGGAAGTATTCTGTTAATTGCTCTCGGCAGAAAGTAAAAACAAGCGCAGATAAAATTACAGAAAATGCAATTGGAGAGGCCCTTTTAGGGATATATTGAAAAACCTAAACTTAGGAATAGAAATGCCAACAGCGTATAAACATGAACTTTGCAAGTTAGGTTAAAAGAACGACAATCTATTAAGAGGTTGAATAGAGTGATGGATTGACTGTTCAAGTATGAGAGAATTAGTGCGTAGAACTAGACGATATGGGAAAGTACCAAATAAGTAGACAAGATTGTAATTTGTAACCAAGACAATTGATGGTGGTTATGCTTGGATGTTGTGCATTTATAAATGTACTTGAAAATATCCATTTTGCTGGATTGATCAGGAAGACGAACTTGCATAGAAAGCACAGTTACATGATAGTTTGGAGACTGAAACGGGTTGCACATAAATGGCATATTGTAGTGCTGAAAGGGATTATCTAGCTGGATATAAGTATCATGGTGTCTGCAGAATGTCTGTTGATTTAGATATATGTTTTTATATTTTCCTTGGAGGATGATATAAAAATGGTGGATGTGTGCAGGTGGAACAATATCATCGCTGATGCAACAGGATATGGATCATTAACAGTTGCTTGCGGAAAATGGCAAATCGTGTTTCATTTCTTGTGCTTCTCTCCCTTTTTGATGCATGGAGTGACTTTTGCGAAGTATCGGTCTTCCAGGATCTTGCCAGAATCTGGGGATCGTTGAATGATCATTACTAATGCCTCCACAATCCCTTCAGCCACCTCTTTCAGAAAGTTTGTTACCCATTTCAATATAATTAGTCGGCTTACTTTCATATTCCCTCTTTACCTTTTACCGACTTTATAGTTGTCTTTTGTTGTTTTGAGATGATTCTGAATCAGTTCACTTCCCACCAGGTTTTGCCTTTTATATGCCCTCCCTTTGGTTTTTATGCTGGCTTATACTTCTCGTGTTAGCCACGGTTGTATCATCTATCCTTAAGAATACTTTTTCCTTTCTTCCTCTGCAGGATGTATTTATTCAGTTTCTTCCGAATTGCTTTCAGAAATGCTTTCAGATCGTTATACTCTGTCGGCAGCCCTGCCAGTATTATTTTCCAATTAATTCTGGCTAACTATTATCATGCTTCTCTAATTCCTTTACTCCACTGTAATACTGATTCGTCTGAGCTGGACTCCTTGTTCTCAAATTTCAGGTTAATTCAATTATATTATGATCACTTCTCCAATGAGGATTTTTTCTTCAAGCTCTCTGATAAACTCCAGTTCATCGCACAAAAGACAATCACGAATAGATGATCACCAAGTGGGCTCTAAAAGCCCTCTCGAAGGCACTCGATAAATCTCCCCTACTGGATTCCAACACAAACGTAACTTTCTCGTTCTACCTGCATATTGAAATCACCCATGACTATTGTAACCTTACCCTTTTGTCATGAATTTGCTACCTTCCCTTGAAATTTGTAGATTACATCCTTCATAACATAACAGCTCTGATGGTTAGAAGGGCGAAGGGTTGCCCAGGTCTACCCCCGACCCGGGAGAATCACAAACCGTTACTGTTTCTCTTCTGCTCATGAGAGAGAGGTGTAAAAGAAAACATGCTAGAACATCTGCTACAGATAAGAGAGAGATAAGAAAGGAGAGAGAGAGACTTGTTGATTCACAGTATTTTGACTTCTGAGAGACTTATGACTTCTTCCAGGGTACTGAACTTAGTATGGAAACTCAGGAAAAGTCTGAGGTATCTGATTTAGTTGAGAAGGAATGCAGTCCTTTTAGGTCAGATGGACTTGGTTCAGTGAAGAAAACGTTAATCTTGTTACTAGTGGAGAGTGAGAATTCTCAGTTGTTTGTGTTAGAAGGTGTGTTAAAAGTTAGTGAGTAGATAAAAGCTGGTGATGTGAATATTATTGAAGGAGAAGAGAAAGGTCTTGTTCCTAAATTGAATAAAGAAAATTTAAAGACTGAATTTGTTTTAGAAGGATTGACAAAAGGAAAGGGACAGTTAACTGAACAACGGCTTGTTAACAGGGTGCATGTGAATCAATTACACTTTGTTTGGAATTTAAAGGTAAAGAATCCGCTGATGTTATTCAAGCAGGTGAGTTGGAGAGACAGAAACAAAACTGTTGTTTTGATTAAGACGAATCACTTGCAGATATTAAACTGAAAACAAATAGAATTAAAGATCCTGAAGATAAAATTAATGACTTGCTTAAAAATAAAGAATTGTGTGGAAGTTCAGTAAATGGGCTTAGTTTGGAAAACATTGGTGATAAGATAACTCCTGTGAAAGGAGAATGTGAACGCTTATTCCGAACTGGAACCACGTGAGAATTAAGTGGAAAAGGGACAAAGGTTGACTAAATGCCACTTTGAATAACAAGATTGCTTTTGAGGGAATTTGACAAAGCATGTGAATAATAAAGATAAAAACACCATGGAAGATTGACTGTTTGAATGTTAAGTTTTAAAGTAAAATGAAGATTAGTATTTGCACAAACTTTTGTATTGTACTATTTTATAATCACTCATGTAATGGTTCACATTTTGTAACACTTATGCCAACATCACAACACTTTGGTTCTTTTGGCTAATATGAAAAATAAAAATTGGTTACTAAGTTGGAGTCTGATGCTACAGGAATTTGATATATATTAAAATACAACATATTACAGGGCGTGACAAAGTAATCGCTGACTGTTTATCTAGATGTTAATTTGAATGTGTATCTGTATTATTTTTGTAGTTAAGTCCACTTCTGTATTTTGTTAGATTCTGTAATTCTGTAAGATGCCGCATTAGTTAATTTTCATCTTAGTGAAAATTCCCAGAAGGATGGGTGTGATATGAAGGATGAACAGCTCTGATGAGCAGAAGGGTGCAGAGTTACCCATCCCCCCCCCGGGAAAATCACAAACCGTTACTGTCTCTCGGCTGCTCATGAGAGAGAGAGAGAGATGTAAAAGAAAACATGCAAGAACATCGGCTACAGATAAGAGAGAGGTAAGAAAGGGGTGAGAGACATATTGATTCACCGTATTATGACTTCTGAGAGGGTTATTTATCTTATACCATTCTGTTCATTAAAATTCTTCAGTGGACAGCCGGAGTGGGATGGTTTGAAGGACACAGCCATTCAAAATTGATTGACAACTGAGTCTAGAGTGAGGTCTGGAGAAACACCCTTCAGACACACCAGGCGACACACTAATGAGGACTGATTGAGTGTTGGAACCCACGGAAAGTTGTGGGGCATCTGAGACCGAACAAAGAGATCGGTTAGTTCAACTCACAGCAGGGCCGGTGGGGACTAGTGTGTGTGTCCACTCATGCCAGAGTGACGAGTCCACCACAGAAGAACGGTCTAGCTGAAGGACAGACGGGTCATTAACTGAATGGATACAACAACGACATGACGGATCAAGAACGAAGAGGAAGGTTTGCCTGACTGTAGCTGTTACTGCACGCTCATTCGCTCTCTCTCTCCAACGATTACAACACAACAACCACTACCTACCTCAGCACAGATGAACTGAACTGAACGTTATACTTTTATATGACAATTCATTATCTCCTAAAGATCTATAGAGTTTGTTTATTATTGCTTATTATTATTCCCACACTTTTAGGTTTATGATTGGTAACGTGTATTATCTACATATTTGCATTATTGATATTGATTTGCTTATTTTATTAATAAACACTTTTGAATATAGTACCACCAGACTCCAACGGTTTCTTCTTTCTCTGCTGGTTAGACACCCAGTTACAGGGTACGTAACACAACTGTTTGAAAAGCTCAATGCAACTTCCAGCAGGGTCATTTTTCCCTTCCAGTTCTTTAACTCTATCCACAATAAGTTAACATTTTCGGATCTGATTTCAGTTCATTATAATGCTTGATTTTCTATTTTATCATCAGAGCCTTGACGCCGTCTCTGCCCTCCTGCCTATCCTTTCGATACAATATGTACCCTTGGGCACTTAACTCGCAGCTATAATCTTCATTCATCCATGATCCTGTGATGCCTACAATATCAGAATTGCCAATCTGAAATTTTGCTGCAAGTCCATTTATTTCATTCCACATGCTGACCGCATTCAAATATTACACCTTCAATGCTGTATTTACTCTTTCCGATTTTGTCTGGTTTTTACGTTGCAACTCATCCTGTTGTCTGAAA
This sequence comes from Hypanus sabinus, assembly GCF_030144855.1. Lineage (NCBI taxonomy): Eukaryota > Metazoa > Chordata > Chondrichthyes > Myliobatiformes > Dasyatidae > Hypanus > Hypanus sabinus. Next base: position 27,549,520 of record NC_082706.1, read on the forward strand.
TTTTGCCCTATCAACAGCCGCTTCTCAGGACACATTGCCACTATTTGTAAACCATCATCAGCACTATCATCGGATTTTCATATGAATTTTCATGCATTGAAATACACGTGGCTCAGGACATTAGTGGCACCACGTTCAACTTTTTGATTGCTAATTTTTTCTAAGGTCATAACGACATCTCACACCATATCAACTCCACTAACTGTTCTAATACTCAAGTTGTCACCCCAATGCAATTCTAGTTTTAAGGCCTACCATGCGTCATTAACAATTGTTCCCGCTAGTGATTAAACACTCCCTTGTTCAAGGCAAATCGTCCCTTCTGTATAGGTCCCATCTTCTCTGGAAGAGATCCTAATGATCCAAGTATTGTATGCTCTCCTTCCAATACGAACATTAGCCATGTAATAAATTGTTTAATATTCCCAGTTCTGGTTTCACTTACACGTGGTACGGATAACAGTCCTGAGATTACAAATCAAGAGGTCCTGCCCGTTAACTAAGCACCTAACTCGGTAAAATCCCTATGTAGAATCTCGTAAGTTGTTCTACCTATGTCATTGGTACATATATGAACCAGCATTTGTGGTTGTTCGGCCTCCCACTTAAGAATTCTGAGGACTCAATCAGAGATATTCCCGGAATTTGGCACCCGGGAGGCAATTTACGATCCGGTTTGTTGGTGAATGGAAAATCTATGGTTGGAGATTTAGAAAGAAGGAACATTTTAAATAGCATTCAATTGTAAGTTGATGTTTGCCGCTCGGCACAGACTAGAAGGCCGGAAAGAGCGAATGAGCGCGTGTGTGTGTGTGTGTGTGTGTGTGTGTGTGTGTGTGTGTGTGTGTGTGTGTGTGTGTGTGTGTGTGTGTGTGTGTGTGTGTGTGTGTGTGTGTGTGTATGTGTGTGTGTGTGCGTGAGTGACTAGATACGTAGCTCTACTTTCCAAGTGAGAAATTAATTCATTTCCATCCAGAAATAACACGAAATAGTTTGCTTTCATTTAAGGCGTCGTGGAGAGAGTATATTTAAGTGTAAATGAATATTGAAGTTTATGAAAATCTATCGATATTAATTTCGCATAGTTAATAGCTTAATCAGAATTTCTGAACTAAATTGTTTTTTTTTTAATTGGAATCTAATTTTCACCACAGATTCATACCTGAATGTCTCATGTTATTATGATCTGATTTGTAAAACGTATCTATATATAAATGATCTAGTACACGATGGCAATTAGGATCCCATGAACCAAGTACTCAGGGATACATACGGTCAAATATTTTAACTTTCTCCATGTTCTACTCCATTTCCCTGAGTTTAAAACATATTCGAATAAAAGTTGATATATGACATGCATTCGTTTTTAAGTAAATAGCAAACAAGTATTCAGCAAACGAGATAAAAGTCAAGAACACGCGGCAGATTAGAATGTATCTGCGTAAAGAGAAACAGACAGTTTACTTCTTTGAGCATTCCACGAATACTGTGTACTCTGCTTTAATGGTAATTTATTTTGTCCGTCAATGTATCTTGATGTTCTCCTAGTTTTTTTTTCCGTTATACGGCAGTTACGCACTAAACATTTTACATGACGTAAAGGAGATGAAGAAAACATTTCCCATTAAAATTTGCACTATTAGTTTTACCTGGGAAAGAAACGGAATGTAGAGTTCAAAATATTAGGAACGGCAAATTCTCTCATACTTGCAATGCAACACGGAAACACGCACTGCAAGAAAAATTTCTGGTACTTTTCACCGGCCACTCAAAAATACAAAATACAAAATATCGTTTAACTGAAGATTCTAAATAAAATCATACACAATGATTTCAATAATGTAAAATATGAAAATATTTTCCAGAACCTGAGAATAAATCCACTGGAAAAACTTGTTCACTTAACTGTGCAACAGAGTGTTTTGAAAGAACTGATCATTAGCAGCGATAGGAATGAGTACGAGCGTCAAACAAGAGCAGCAGCTGTAACTTCGGCTGTTGCTCGCATTCACTGATGTATACACTGTGAAATCAGGCTGGCTGTTCCCCAAATGTGCCCACTATCCAACATCAATTAATAATTTGTTTCGAATATAAAATGGCAACAGCCGCGTGTTTTCTAAAGCGAGAATTTTCGAGCTAAAACAATCAATCTACCCTTCCCTGCAACTTTACAGTGAAGTATTTGACAGAAACTCAATGAGAACTCCATGTAATTAACAGAAGCACTTATACTGCAAACGATAGAAATGGAAATTTGCTTAGAGAATGGAAACACAAACTGCAAATTCAATGCCAAATTACAACGGAGCATTTCCGTCATCGTTTCTTGGAAAAAATTGGCCTATTCCTGATCTATTCAACCAATACGCTCCAAATGTTGAAGCAAATGAAATATTGATTTGGTCGGGAATTCGCAGGGCGACAGATATGTTCCTCTGCTTTTTGTTTACCACATCAACATTGATTTATCAGAAAGTTAGAAGGGGAAACGGAACATTTATTTTTACTGTTTTCTTTCGATTTCACTCAATTTTCTGTAACAGTGTTGTAAAATTACGCGAGATTCGACATTAATGATAATGACCATGTCAATAAATGATCTTATATTTTCAATATTCTTAATGAACTCACAATTCCAGATCTTCAACACCATCAGTGCCAAGATAGTCAACAGCAATCTCTCGGTCGTCATTTTGAGCGATCAGACCTGTATGTTCAACGAGCAGGCACAACAATATCTGAATTATTGATCTGAAAGCAAATTCTTCGAGAATTTTTTGAGTATTCAATATTTCTCTCTCGACACCCAATAGCTTTCCCCTCAATTGACACATGAATTTTATTTTGCTGAAACGCACCAATGGGAAAGGACTTGTCCATTAAAGGTATTGATGTGTTCTGTATTCTGAGGACGCAATGAGCTGAGATAATGAGAAAAAGCAATGATGCAACGACGTGGTATCTTCAACCAAAAAAAAAAGTATTCAGTCATAGAAGCTAACTGAGAAGGAGTAGGTTATTCAGATCATTGCAAAGGTTGTTACTTATTCGGTGGGTTTTCTGTGAGACCACATTACATATCTCCCTCTTTCCGAATATCAGGCAGTTGGACACTTCGGCGATTTGGTCAGTGATCTTACCCCAACTCCCACTTTCATCAAAAAGAGTAAATCAATTTTATTTTCTTGTCCGTTTTACCAATCAATATTGTTCGTCGTCACAACAAATCTGTTAGGTTATTTGCATCCGAAAAGTCTAAACATTTAAACCAAAAAGATGTCTTATCTCTCGGTGCTTCTCCAATATTCACTACCATTTTTTTGCCTGAAATGTATGATTGTTCCATTATCGTGTTCTTTTAGTACCTCTCCTCTTCTTTTGATGATTTTGTAATTTCTCAGAAATATTTATTTCAATGATTTTCCCACTGGCTCAGCCTGGCACTCAACCTAGTGAAAGTTTACCATCATCCCCACCACACGCAACACACACACACACACACACACACACACACACACACACACACACACACACACACACACACACACACACACACACACACACACACACACACACACACACACCGTTCACGGAATTCCCGTTCTTCCTATTTTCGTGTCAGATTAGAGAACCTGATACGTATAAGATCATTTTCCAATATTGTTGCAGTGCAGGGAAATAAACGTGCTTGCAGTGCGATGTACAATGGCGACTCGGAGACAACAAGCAGCAAGCGCTTGTTTGAAGTGAAAATATGGAAGACCCGCAGCATCGCGGCAACCTTTTTCATTCTTACGACTTGGGGGTGAAAATGCGGTTTCTGGGTTAAGCAGTGGACTATGAATATATCAGATTTCTGGAAAAGGACGAAGAACAACAGAGCAAATCGAAGTTAAGTTACGTATTTTCTTCTGCTTAATGAATACTTTGCTTCAGTATTCACTGCGGAAAGGGATCTTGGCGATTGTAGGGATAACCTACAGTGGACTGAAAACCTTCAGCATGTATATATTAAGTAAGAAGATGTGCTGGAGATTTTGGAAAGCATCAAGTTGGATAAGACACCGGGACTAGACGGGATGTACTCCAGGCTACGATGGGAAGCGAGGGAGGAGGTTGCTGAGCATCTGGCGATGATCTTTGCATCATCAATGTGGACCGATGAGGTTCCAGAAGATTTGAGTTTCAGGGAAGTTGTTCCCTTATTCCTGAAAGGGAATAGAGATAGCCCAGTGAGTCTCACTTGAGTGGTTGGTAGTTGATTCAGAAGATCCTTAGAGGCAAGAGTTATGAAAATTTGTAGAGGCATTATATGATTAGGAATAGCCAGCATGGCTTTGTCAAAGGCAGATGGTGCCTTCCGAGCTTAACTGAAATTTTTGAGGATGTGACTAAACATTGATGAAAGTAGAGCCGTACAGGTCGTGTACATGAATTTTAGCAAGGCATTTGATAAGGTACACCATGCCAGTCTCATTGAGAAAGTAAGAAGACATGGGATCCGAGGGGACACTGTTTTGTGGCTTCAGAACTGACTTTCCCACAGAAGGAAAAGTGTTGTTATACACGGGTAATTTTCTGCATGGAGGTCGGTGATAGGTGGTGTGTCTTGGTGATCTGTTCTGGAACGCTTACTCTTGGTGATCTTTATGAAAGTGACCTAGATGAGGAAGTAGAGGGATAAATTACTAAATTTGCCGATGACACAAAGTTTGAGGGTGTTGTGCACAGTGCGAATAGCTGTCAGAGGATACAGTGAGGCATTAAAAGGGGGCAAAGCTGAGCTGAGAAGAGGCAGATGGATTTCAACCCAGTTAAGTGTGAAGTGGTTCATTTTGGTAAGTCAAATATGACGGCAGAATATAGCATTGTGGAGGATCAGGGGAATCATGGGGTCCTAGTCCGTACGACACTCAAAGCTGCTGCACAGGTTGACTCTGTTGTTAAGAAGGCAAACAGTGCATTGGTCTTTATCAATCGTCGCACTGGGATTAGGAGCCGAGAGGTAATGTTGCAGCTACAAGGGACCCTGGGAAGACTCCTCTTGGAGTACTGTGCTCAATTCCTGTCGCCTCACTATAGGATTGATGTGGAAACCATAGAAAGGGTGCAGAGGAGATTTACAAGTTTGTTGCGTGGATTGGGGAGTATGACTTACGAGAATAGACTGAGTTAGCTCGGCCTTTTGTCCTTGGAACGATGGGGGAGGCGAGGTGACCTGCTAGGATGTAGAAGATGATAAGAGGAATCCATCATGTGGACAGTCAGAGACATTTTTTTCCCAGGGCTGAAATGTCCAGCACTTGAGGGCATAATTTTAAGGTGCTTGGAAGTAGATACAGAGAAGATGTCAGGGGTTATTATTTTACGCAGAGAGTGGTGAGTGCGTGGAATGGACTGCCGGCGGCGCTGGTGGACGCGGAAACGGTAGGGTCTTTTAAGAGACTCCTGGATAGGTGCGTGGAGCTTAGAAAAATATAGGGATATGGCTCCCCTAGGTAATTTCAGAGGCAGCAGCATGTTCGGTACAGCGTTGCGGGACAAATGGCCTGTACGTATTATAGGTTTTCTTTTTTTCCGTGTTAACTTCCAGCCATATTTTATTATTGGGTGTGCAGCAATACCATTCAATAGAGTGTGGTTCCAGTTATGGAAAATCAGTGGACAGTCCATGGTCCCCACGACTCTGTCGGCAAGAGATGTGTACAGTTGCTGTTCCTGTGAGGAAGAATGATTTGTTTGGAGTAACACTGAGCCCATTGATCGTCATACAGGAATTAGATATTTTTGTAGAAGACAGTCAGCCATCTAGATAAGTAACCGAAAGGGAAGCATTGAGTGAATCCTCAGGGCTAACCAGATATGAAAGCACCATTTAAGAGATGAGTTGGGGTGTCCCCTCAGGAAAATATAGTAGCAGCAGCCTGAAAGATCAATACAGACTACCGCTGTTCAATCGTGGGGCACTGAGGCAATAGGAAGTTGTTAACGCAAAGGTACAGGAAGCTGTTTCTGTGGTTCCAAAACAGAATCCATAATGCTATTTATCCTCACTGGTCCCAAGGTCAAGTACTTCTCTGAGCGGGCACAGTTCATTCTGATGGAGAGACTGTGTAGCGATTAGTCGTGCATCATTTGGCACCAAATAATTTGTAGATCTTCAAACAGAATTTGTGACTCAGGCAGGAGCTAAAAAAATATCAACGCTTGGTTTGTCGTTGGAAGCTTACTGCTTGTGGCATATAATGCTGAGGTATATAATTGAAAGGGAGTGCAGTTCATTGCATGTGTCAGCAGTTGGTGGAGTCTGCAGGCTTTAGAGATGTTTTTTTATTTGGAGTTCCTCTGGGGCAGCTGCAACCCATGTAGAAAGATGCGATGCTGCAGGACACATAAGGCACCGAATCCCTTGTCGTAAGGTTCACAATTTGTACACGGGTGGGATTAAACCAGATTAACAGACGGTGCGAACCTAAATTGTACCTGAGATAGAGAAAGTGATAGAAGTGTAAAGTTCTGATCAGTATGTCTGAAAAGAAAACAGGCAGGGAGAGTTCAGGGAAATGATAGGACAAAAATTGTGTTTGTTCCAACTCAGTGAGATTTAGAAAAACGGACGATGGACTTGGAGTCTCGATTACTGCATTAAACTATGATGGTGTTTCATTGGGAGAGAAGTGGTTCCAATTGGGCAGGACTGACTGCTCACCGGGATTTCAACAAGCCAAAAATAATATAAATGGAAGTAAAATGATGGGTGAGTTCTGTGTCAAATCAAGGTAATGTCACAGCTCTACTCAGAGCAGACAAACAGTCAGCGATGCAAAAATGGGTAAGGATGAAAATATGAAGTCATACTGGAAGTATTCTGTTAATTGCTCTCGGCAGAAAGTAAAAACAAGCGCAGATAAAATTACAGAAAATGCAATTGGAGAGGCCCTTTTAGGGATATATTGAAAAACCTAAACTTAGGAATAGAAATGCCAATAGCGTATAAACATGAACTTTGCAAGTTAGGTTAAAAGAACGACAATCTATTAAGAGGTTGAATAGAGTGATGGATTGACTGTTCAAGTATGAGAGAATTAGTGCGTAGAACTAGACGATATGGGAAAGTACCAAATAAGTAGACAAGATTGTAATTTGTAACCAAGACAATTGATGGTGGTTATGCTTGGATGTTGTGCATTTATAAATGTACTTGAAAATATCCATTTTGCTGGATTGATCAGGAAGACGAACTTGCATAGAAAGCACAGTTACATGATAGTTTGGAGACTGAAACGGGTTGCACATAAATGGCATATTGTAGTGCTGAAAGGGATTATCTAGCTGGATATAAGTATCATGGTGTCTGCAGAATGTCTGTTGATTTAGATATATGTTTTTATATTTTCCTTGGAGGATGATATAAAAATGGTGGATGTGTGCAGGTGGAACAATATCATCGCTGATGCAACAGGATATGGATCATTAACAGTTGCTTGCGGAAAATGGCAAATCGTGTTCCACTTGGACATGAAGCAAGACGATGGGAAGGCAGTCCGTCAATGATAGATGGTCAGGTGAACTATTATACCGAGAGATCTTGGGGTTCAAGTCCATCCCTTCCTGAAAGTGAAAATGTAAATTCAGTGGATGGAAAGGATGAAACCCTGCACTACAACAACATTACAGAGGCCACCGAGGATAAGAGTCAGGATTACATGGTGTAGCTGTATAAAGTGTATGTTTGGCTGCACTTGGATACAACTTTCCATTTTCATCAACGATTTCTGAAACATGTGGAAGTTTTGTAAATGGTGCAGAAGGCTCTTAACCGGATGCTACTGGGATTATGGAGCTTTACTTGTAAGGATAGGCTAGATAACCTAGGATTATTTCAAGGAGGGACAAGATAAAAATTCATCAACTTATATGAGACAGGTGATAAGTGAGACAGATAGCCAGAATTTCGTCCCGATGTTAGAAAGTCAAATACTACGCTGCATAGCTTTAAGCAGAGGGGAGTGAATGTTTAAAGGCAGTCTGTCGGGCACAACGAAGATGAGTACTTATAAACGTTGCCAGGGCTGCCACTGGAAGCAGATGTGGTAGTTGCATTTAGCAGACATTCATCTGGGCACCTGAACAGATAAGGGGCGGAGAAACGGGAAATGGGCAAGCAGAATTCATGAGTAGTACTTGATGTGGTGTTCCGCACAGATATTATGGGAACAAGGGTTGTTCCACTTCTGTACCATTTTATATTCGATGCACCTGCAATTCTCTTCAATGTTTAAGGTATATTTACTTTCAAAGTGTTTCTCTTTCAGCATATAGAACGCTAAGATTTTTTTTCAGGGACACAAACATTAATCCAAAAATCACAATACTAGACAGAAAAAAAAACTAGCGTGCAAAAGACAACCAATTGTGCAAATGCAAAAGATAATAATAATAATGACTACAAACAATTAGCGATACATTTTAATAACATCAAATGAAAAGCCCTTGATTAGTCATTGTTAAAATGAGTTCATAGGCTGTGAGAGCAGTTCAGCGATTGGACGAATAAAGTTGAGTGAGGTTATCCTCTCTGATTCAACAGCATGATTGATAATGGAAAACAAACATTCCTGAAACTGATGGTATGTGTCCTGATGCTCCTGCAGTGCAGTTCCTAATGGCAGCAATGTGAGAAGAGCATGACATGGACCGTGGATGTCCTTGATGATGGAAGAAAGTGCTCAGTAATGGTTAGGGCTTTAGCATTATTGGTACCAATACGGACTGGGCTGTTTCGCGTATTGGATGCCGGATATTCCATTCAAGAGCATTGGTAATAACATACCAGGCCGCGATGCAATTAGTCAATATACACCTCTCTGATCATCTGTGGAAGATCATCAAAGTTTTCAATATCATGCCAAATCGTTGGGAACAGAGATGCTGCTGTGCTTCATCACAAAGGCCCTTATATCCTAGGCCCAGGACAGATCTTCTGAAATTATGACACCGAGGAATTTAAAATTGCTAATCCTCTCAGCCTCAGAATACCCGATGTGGACTAGCTCATGGACCACTGGTTTCCTCCTCCTGAAATCAGTAATTCTGCTGACAATGAAAGGATGTTGTTGTGCCACCACTCAAACAGAATTGTAATCTCCCTTCTATATTCATTGACATATCCCACTTACAGTGTGTTTGTATGCGCTCGATGTGTTCTTTGTCATCATCATTGTGTTCCTTTTTACGGACTTGTTTACAGACATGTATCCCAAGAGTGTATTCTTTGCCTGGTTAGGAGCCTTCTCCTCGCTGTGCGTTAAATGACTGTCCTGAAGATAGTGGGAATTCCATCTCTCGAAGGTGGCTGGCAATCAACTTTTCTCTGGAAATTAGAACTGAATAATACATACTCACGTACCTAGAAGTAATCACAACACAAACTGAAAGGAGAATATAGAGTTTAAGTGAAAGACACTGCAAGTTAAAAGAAGAACAAATCACATATAAAATTCTAGTAGCACTCAACAGACCACTTAAAGACTCTTTCAACTGTCACAAATGTCATGAATATGAAAAGGTTACAAGTAAGTGCTCTAATGAAAGACCAAAGTTTAAAGAGAAGAACAAAGAGGCTTACTGGAATGTGGAGCACAACTCTGAACCTACAAACAGAATAACATAATCTTTTATCTTTTTTTAAAGTTGATCTCTGTTTACAACATAAACTTCCTGAACTCAATGCTGATTTAATAAAAAAAAAGTCTGACATACTCCCATTGAAGGGATGGAAATATACAGATAAAAATTGAAGACAGAAGAGCGATGAAGAACAGGACAGAAATTACTTGTTACGAAATTCAGTGTGCCAACTTTCAATAACATCAGCTAGGTCTCAAAATTTTGCCTACTCTCTTTTTTGTATCAATTTTCACATCACCATCTTGCATGCCATCTTGGACAATGACTCCCATCCACTCCATAATGTACTGGTTAGGCACAGCAGTACATTCAGGCAGAGACTCATTCCACCGAGATGTAACGCTGAACGTCATAGGAAATCATCCCTACCTGTGGCCATCAAATTTTACAACTCCTCCCTCGGAGTGTCAGACACCCTGAGCTAATAGGCTGGTCCTGAACTTATTTCCACTTGGCTTGATTAACTTAATATGTTTTAATTATTTATGGCTTTATATTGCTATATTTCTTCACTATTTTTGGTTGGTGCGGCTGTAACAAAACCCAGTTTCCCCTCGGGATCAATAAAGTATGTCTGTCTGTCAATGTGAATCAGATATGTTCTATTAATTTAGTATAACAATTTGGACTATGTTGTAGAAGTTGTCCATTTGGAGTGAACTATTTGTTTCTTTGTAAGATTTTATACTCGAGTTTGCTCTGCTCTGCTGTTAGCAGAGATTGTTGTGGTTCTAAAACTTCCCACACTAATTGATTTTGCCAGACAGTTGACTCTCAGAACATCTTCAAAACAAGACAGATGTACATATTTTGTGTACTTGTGGTCATTCCCAAGTATTTTAGGAAATGCAATCACCCACACAATTGCTTTACAGTATTGAAAGTTTTTCAATATAAGATAACTGAGTATTGTTTTCCTTACCAACTATATGCAAGGAATTATTGTGGCATTAATAACTGAACATTGTGCCTAATACTTCTTTTCATTTCATTCACTGTATACAGAGACTGCTGCAGCATTCTGCAGCAGCACAGCAATGTCTCTACAAAACTGTTATCGGTAGCTCTTAAGCTAACAGGAAACACCTGCTATGGCAGATTTTATTTTTCTTCTAATCTGAAATATTGAAATGCCAACTCTATATTTGGTAGCATGTTGTATTCTGACTCAAAAAGGTTTTTGGATCCATTTTCTGATCCAGATACTTAACACATGAAGCCATTGCTAAAATGTATATTTTTGTGAACAGAATAGTAGGATGTAAATACTGACAAACTTCAAATCACGAACTGAATAATAACCCTTATCATCCCAACTCTGTGGTCCTTAACACTAATACAAACATCCTCTCATATGATTTCACAGAAGAGGGGAATAGGTAGACACATGGCAGGACTAAAATTGACATTTGATCAATATTATAAACCCATACTGAGTTTTTCCAGTCTTTCCTATGTAGAAATGCTGAGCTGGTAGTGCTCCTTCGTAATTAGTAGAGTCAGTCTGGAACCTGAAATGTTACTTTCCATTCTTTTTATTTAATCTATTTTATTCCTTTGCTCAGCATAACAAAACTTCCAATTTCCAGATACAGTTGCATTTATATTTCTTCCCCTCACAGATATCAGGTATCAGAACACATCCATCAAAATATATATATCACCACAACATCCTATACAAAAGCCCTTATTAGTATAGCAGACAGGTTTACATTTATATACTGCAGAAAAGCTTGCCATGATTTATAAAAACTATTTGTTTTTGAGTGTACCATACATGTCAAAAAGTCCAAAGGAATGTATTCTGTGATTAATTTTTGCCAACCAAAAAGTCAAGGGGCCTTATCAGATATCCAACAAAATAAAATGTTCTTCCTCGCACAAAAAGTCAGGATGTTTACAAGTTTCTTCTGATGTGCATAAATAATACACCTGCTGGGTAAGCCTAAGAGAAAAGACATTGGGTCCAGTTCAAGTTCCATCTTCAGAATCTTTTCCATTTCACCCTGATTATCACTCAAGTATGCCTGAAGTTCGGGACAAGTCCAAAGACAATAGGTGAAGGTTCCAGTATTTATTTTATATTTAAAACACTTTGGAGAAAACCCCATCTTAAATTTTGAGAGCCGATCTGAAGCCAGATGGGTTCTATGCAGAATTTTGAGTTGCAATAGTTTAGTTCTATTGAAAACTGAAATATTCTTTGCATTAACACAGTTGTCTTCCAAGCTTTCAGCTGCAATTTCTACTCCCAACTCTTCCTCACAGAACCTTCCCAGCAGCTGAGCCTCTCCACAAGAACATTCCCTCAGGATGCTGTAAAAGGTACTAATGGATACTTCACTCTTAGAATGAAACACTCTCTTTTCTATGTCAGAACTATAGAAATCAGTTACCGATGATTTTTTTTTCAGTTTATAGTCTCTTATCTGAAAGAAACAAAAAAGATTCTTGTTGGTATGTTAAATTTCTGTACTATTTGACTAAAAGACACCATCGTTCCTTCATCAAACAAATCTCCTAGATGGAAAATACCCTTAGAAATCCAAAGCTAAATCCAGACTCCATTATGCCAGGCTAAAATTCTGGACTGCCAATTAGTGGAGTGAAAGGTGATATTTTCGCTGCGGTGCCCACAGTATGTCACACCACCCTCCAAGCCCTGACTGTAATAATTGTTACTGGATTGCGACAATATTCCTAAAATAGTTCCATCTTATTCAGGAAAAGCACATTAATAAGAGGGCATTTTGCTAGTGAAGCTTCAATGTCTACCCAAATTGAGGAGGGGCCCCTGCAATCCCAGTCAACCACATAAAATAAAAAGGAACTTAATTAATACTTTTTGATGTCTGGAAAATCCAGACCCCCTGGACTACTAGGAAGATGTAACTTAGACTTTTTAATATAGGGTTTTATTTTTGCTCTAGATGAAAGAAAAAAAAAGTCATTTTTTAAGCATTTGTTGGGGAAAAATGACTGGGATCATTTGTATTGGGTAGAGTAGATGAGGAAGACTGTTCATTTGAGCAAGGATATTCGGCCAAGCCAAGAAGTGCGAAGAGTGCATTGTTCAAGGTCCTGTTTGATTTTGTCAAATAACTGTGTAAAGTTAGCTTTGAACAATTGATCAAATGTAGGTGTGACAAATATGCCTAAGTAAACAACACAACTCTGCGACCAGTGGCAGGCAGGCAAATCCAGGGCAAAATCAAAAAGACTTTTCAACATAATTGTATAAGGGCTAAGAGTGTGGTGAAAACAAGCCTGAAGGCTTTGTGTGTCAATGCGAGGAGCATTCGTAACAAGGTGGATGAATTGAATGTGCAGATAGTTATTAATGAATATGATATAGTTGGGATCACAGAGACATGGCTCCATTGGTGACCAAGGATGGGAGCTCAACATCCAGGGGCATTCAATATTCAGGAGGAATAGACAGGAAAGAAAAGGGGGTGGGGTAGCATTGCTGGTTAGAGAGAAGATTAACGCAATAGAAAGGAAGGACATTAGCCTGGAGGATGTGGAATCGATATGGGTAGAGCTGCATAACACTAAGGGGCAGGAAATGCTGGTGGGAGTTGTGTACAGGCCACCTAACAGTAGAAGCGAGGTTGGGGATGGCATAAAACAGGAAATTGGAAATGCGTGCAATAAAGGAACAGTAGTTGTAATCATTGACTTCAATCTACATATACATTGGGTGAACCAAATTGGTAAGGGTGCTGAGGAAGAGGATTTCTTGGAATGTATGCTGGATGGTTTTCAGAATCGACATGTCGAGGAACCAACCAGAGAGCAGGCCATTCTAGATTGGGTATTGAGCAATGAGGAAAGGTTAGTTAGCAATCTTGTCGTGCGGGACCCCTTTGGTAAGAGTGACTATAATATGGTGGAATTCTTCATTAAGATGGAGAGTGACATAGTTAATTCATAGTTAATTAATAGATAATAGTGACATAGTTAACAAAGGTTCTAAACTTAAAGAAGGGTAACTTGAAGGTATGAGACGTGAATTAGTTAAGATAGACTGGCAAATGATACTTAAAGGGTTGACGGTGGATATGCAAAGGCAAGCATTTAAAGATCACATGGATGAACTACAACAATTGTTCATCCCAGTTTGGCAAAAGAATAAACCAGGGAAGGTAGTGCACACGTGGCTGACAAGGGAAATTAGGGATAGTATCAAGTCCAAAGATGAAACATAGAAATTAGCAAAAAAAAAAAAGTGGCAGACCTGAGGACTGGGACAAATTCAGAGACCAGCAGAGGAGGGCAAAGGGCTTAGTTAGGAAAGGGAAAAAAAGATTATGAGAGAAAGCTGGCAAGGAACATAAAAACTGACTGTAAAAACTTTTATAGATCTGTGAAAAGAGAAAGATTGGTCACAGGTCCTTTACAGTCAGAAACAGGTGAAGTGACCATTGGGAACAAAGACACGGCAGACCAATTGAATAACTACTTTGGTTCTGTCTTCCCTAAGGAGGACATAAATAATCTTCCGGAAATAGTAAGGGACCGAGCGTCCTGTGAGATGGAGGAACTGAGGGAAATACATGTTAGTAGGGAAGTGGTGTTAGGTAAATTGAAGGAATTAAAGGCAGATAAAACCCGAGGGCCTGCTGGTCTGCATCCCAGAGTGCTTAAGAAAGCAGCCCAAGAAATAGTGGAAGCATTAGTGATAATTTTTCAAAATTCCTTAGGTTCTGGATTAGTTACTGAAGATTGGAGGGTGGCTAATGTAACCCCACATTTTAAAAAAGGAGGGCGAAAGAAACAGGGGAATTATAGACCGGTTAGTCTCATCATGGTGGTGGGGAAAATGCTAGAGTCGGTTATCAAAGAGGTGATAACAGCACATTTGGAAAGAGGTGAAATCATCGGACAAAGTCAGCATATATTTGTGAAAGGAAAATCATGTCTGACGAATTTTTTGAAGATATATCTAGTAGAGTGGATAGGGGAGAGCCAGTGGATGTGGTATATTTAGATTTTCAAAAGGATTTTGCCAAGGTCCCACACAAGAGATTAGTGGCAAACTTAAAGCACACGGTATTGGGTGTATGGTCATGATGTGGATAGAGAATTGGTTGGCAGACAGGAAGCAAAGAGTGGGAGTAAACGGGACCTTTTCAGAATGGCAGGCAGTGACTAATGGGGTACCGCAAGGCTCAGTGCTGGGACCCCAGATGTTTACAATATATATTAATGATTTAGACAAGGGAATTAAATGCAGAATCTCCAAGTTTGCAGATGATAGGAAGCTGGGTGGCGGTGTTAGCTGTGAGGAGGACGCTAAGAGGATGCAGGATGACTTGGATAGGTTAGGTCAGTGGGCAAATTCATGGCAGATGCAATTCAATCTGGGTAAATATGAGGTTATCCACTTTGGATGCAAGAACAGGAAAACGGATTATTATCAATGGTAAAATATTAAAATTATCCGACCTCATAGCATTAGTGGGAATCGCAGCCAAAGGTTCTTTGTAAAGAACCTTCACTCACTTATAAAATTATTGCCCAAACCAAATCGTTCTAAAGTAAAAAAAAAATGATACGGCCATTCGACACAATCAAAGGCCTTTTCTGCATCTGAGGAAACCATGAAGCCTTCCACTGCCTGTTGCTGACATGCCTGAATCACATTAAGTAATCTTCTGATATTGTTAGATGACCTACGGCGTTTTACAAGACCCATTTGATCCTCTTTTATGATCAAAGGTAACATAGAGTTTCATCTTAACACTAAGGTTTTAGATACGTTTTTAAAGTCAACATTTAACAATGAAATAGGCCTGCAGGAAGCTCTATCTTCAGGGGTCTTTCCTTTCTTAAGAATTAGGGAGATATAAGCTTCTCTCAATGATGGTGGGAGGAGAAAACAATTAAATGAATGGTTGACAATATTTAGCAAAGGCTCTAAAAATAACCCTGTGAACTCTTTATAGAATTCACTCATTAGTCCATCAGGACCAGGTAAGGACTACATCCTAGGTTGTCCATCAATACATTGCTCAGATTGATACTGTTTAGAATAGAAATTCTTTAACACAACATTAATCATTTTAGAATTACTAGTGAGGAATCCAGTCCCATCCCTAATTGAAGCAATAGTCCGGGAGGTATTTTTCTTTCTAGATTAATAAAGCCAAATATCTACCTGGTTTTTCACCACGTTCAACCATTGTATAGCAAAACTCAATTTTCTTTTGGCTGCTTGTGTGTTTAGTGTACAGTGTAGGGTTGTGATATTCTGTAACTTGGCTGCAGAAGGCTTATTAATATAATCCTTTTCAGCTGCCACAAGCCTTGATTCCACAAGACGCTGCTGTTCCACAGCTTGTCGTTTCTTCCAAGCAGAGTAAGAATTGTTAATATTCTTCACTAGGCCTTAGTGTTTTCCCAGTGCATCGATGGACTGCTAGCTTATTTGGAATTAAGAGAGAGGGAAGTTTTGAATTTGGAAGTAAAGTAGTCTATAAATTTATTATCTTTTAAAATAAAAGTATTCAGCCTCCATTGTCTAGATCGTGCTGAATTATCTTTGGGCTTAATATTTCAACATACTGCTGCATGGTGATAAATAGCGATATTTCCAATTTTGCAGGGTACGTCTAAATCTAGGAGCATTTTAGCGGTTAGAAAAAAAGTCTATTCTTGTGTGGATTAGACAAACAATGTGAAGTCTTTGTCCGAGGGATGGAACAACCACCAGTCATCCACAAGTCCTAATTTTCCACATAAGCCCATGATTTGTTTGGACTGTGATGACAGCAATAGGGACGATTAGACATTCTGTCCATCAATGGGTCTATGAGACAATTAAAATCCCCACTTACAATAGTGTTTTGTATTGAAAAGCTTGTAAGTTTGGAAAAAGCATCTGTTAGGAATTTGAGAAGATGAGCTAGAGAGCAGCAAGGATTGAGAATACCATATTCCTCTCCATATATTGAAGCCTTTACAACCACAAATCTTCCATATTTATCCTTAAAAGGTAAGTTATTCCTAATTAAAATGACCATCCCCTGGTATTAAAAGATGAAAAATAGACTTGATCAAACCCACTGTGTTGTAGTCTTAGATGTTCTTTATCATTTAAACGAGTCTCCTGCAATATGCTCTTGTCGGATTTATGACATGAACATTGATGAGCATTTTAAAAGAAAAACTTGAAACGGATAGGTTTATATGCGAAATTATCAGTGCTGCGGTGCTGAGCTCAGCAAAGCAGACTTTTCACTGCGCCGCCATCTTGAAACCCTGCGAAATGTTACTATTCTTTGAAAGTATGGCATTGCAACCTGTGTTGCTTCTGCGGTTAAGTGTCTTAGATTGAAGACACAGAACTGGAAAATTGTATTATATTTCTATCCCTTCACCTGGGTCATTTTAATACTGATTATTTTGTAAAGGTAGACTGAAAATTAAGTCTCCGTAATGAAAATCATGCACCACAATGATGTTTGTGATACCCATATGATTCGCCGATGTCCAAAATCCATCATCTTTCAGTTTCTTGTGTGATTTTGTGTCAGGATGCTTTCGTGAATCTGAAAGGTAGATTTCCATGCAACAGCTAGTAAGCGCTCAGTAATTAAACTGATTACGAACGCACGCATGCTTTCTAAATCCAGATACAAACATCTATGCAAAATGTTTTTTACTTTATAATCTATGTAAAGCAATTCGAGGCTGCATGCGGATATCTAAAGGTTGCTATATAATAGTTATTATCATTGCTGCTGTATTTTTCTCACTCACGCTGGTTAAACCTCGGAAACTGTCATAGCCAAGTACAGTCGCTTTTCAAATGTTGTAAATCTTCCGACTATTTCTTTGTTGATTTAATATTGTCGCTTTCCGGAAATTTACATAGACATAGCTGCTTCGATTTAATGTGCAATGATTTTTGGATCATATCAGTTGTGGATATTACTCTTGGGAGAATGTATACAATGTTCATGTTCCATAATCTTTAAATTTCCTCTAATAATTCAGTGAATTTATGGTGTATTTCAATTACTGATTTCTGTAAATCATGTGTGTTTGGAATGGCTGTATCTATTAAATTAATTGTTCTGTAGCCAGTCGCACACGCTTGTCAATTTTTAGGAACTTTCGGGCTGTTCTACAATTCTACGGTGTTTAGCCTTGAGGCTTTCTGAAGATTTACGTAGTTACTACTGTGAAACTGTTGATGAAGTGTCCACTCTATCCTGTCATGTCCATCTCGAGTTCCGTTGCTCGGTAATATATACGCATTATGAATGTGTTTATTTCTAATGACAATTCTATGCATGCCTTTCTTCTCATTACTGCTTGAGTGATCACAGTTGTAACTGGACCGCTCCATTGAGAAAACTTGCAGAAGTCACAGCCGGTGATGTTGATGGACTACTTTGAATGTTAGCACGATATTTCTCAGGTTTACTGGTGCCTGCCCGCCTGTTGAGCAGTACACCATGTCTGCTCAGATCGTGTGGATGTTCTGAATATAGGACCAGGTTCTTCCATTGGATAACTTTTTCTCACCAGTGATCATCTCTTCATATATCTGCGTTGCGCTCTCATTTAAGTTAAGTGACGTATACTTTGGATCAAAATTGCATATATCTGTGAGGAGAGCTGATTCCTGTTTCCGTTGATGGAACTATATCCTTAGAAGTTTTATTTGACGGGTGTCTAAAATTTAAGGGACTGTTATGCATTCTGTCATAGGTAATGCTAATCTAAGCGCATTCGAATTTATATGATGTTATCCGAAATGTGTCTTTTCATTTCTTCTTTTTGTAAATTTTCCAGATTTTCAGAACCAAGATATTATGCAAAAAATACATTAATATAGGTGTAGAGAAACGGTTTATTTCATTTGTTATATTTTTAATATTGAGCTCCGATTGGAAGATTTTTTAATCCTTGAAGTAAATTCTGTTGAACGTTTTTCATTTATTGCACCATGATCTGTTTTCTTTCCTTGTTGATCACTAGATACTTAGATGTTGCATATTCATCCATCGGTTTTATTGTGTCTTGAACTCTATTTTGTATTCCACTCACACTACTGCAGATTTCCTTATGTTTAATGTCTTGCATGTATCCAGTTCAAAGTTCATGCTTATGAGTCCATGACACTATCAGATATAGAAGCATAAGTTGGCCATTTGGCCAATCCATGAAACATAGAAACGTAGAAAAGCTATAGCGCAATATAAGCCCTTCGGCCTAAAAGGTTGTGCCGAACATGTCCCTGCCTTATGAGGCTCACCTATAGCTCTCTATTTGACTAAGCTCCAAGTAGCTATATAAAAGCCCCTTCCAATATTCTATCGTATCCGCCTCCACCACCGTTGCCGACAGGCCATTCCACGCACCCACCACTCTATCAGTAAAACACTTACTCTGACATCTCCTCTGTACCTACTCCAAGCACCTTAAAAGTGTGCCCTCTTGCGTTCGCCATTTCAACCATGGTAAAAAGCCTCTGACGATCCACATCATCAATGCCTCTCATCATCTTGTACACCTCTATCAGTTCACATCTCATCCTCCTTCACTCTAAGGAGAAAAGGCCGTGTTCACTCAACCTATTCTCATAAGGCATGCTCCGCAATCCAGTCAACATCCTTGTAAATCTATTCTGCACCCTTTCTATGAGTTCCACATCCTTCCTACATTGAGGCGACCAGCAATGAGCTCAGCAGTCCAAATGGGGTCTGACCAGTATCCTGTAAAGCTGCAACATTATCTCACGGTTCCAAAATTCAATTCGCCGATTGATGAAGGCCGATACACCATACGCCTTTTTTACCACAGTGTCAAACTATGCAGCTGCATTGAGTACTCTATGGACTCGGACTCCAACATTCCGCGATCCTCCACACTGCTAAGAGTCTTACCATTAATACTATATTCTGCCATCATATTTGACCGATCAAAATTAGTCACTTCGCACTTAAGTGATTTCGAACTCCATCTGACACTTCTCAGCCCACTTTTGCACCGTATCAATCACCTGCTGTAACCTCTGACAGCTTTCCACTATGCACAACATCTCCAACATTTGTGTCATCAGCAAACTTACTAGCCCATCCCCACTTCCTCAAACAGGTCATTTATAAAAATCACGAAGAGTAAGGTTCCCAGAACAGACTCCTGAGGCACTCCACTGGTAACCGTGCTCCATACGGAATATGACCCGTCAACAACCACTCTTTGCCTTCGGTGGGCAAGCCAGTTCTGGATCCACAAAGCCATGTACCCTTGGATCCCATGCCTCCTTACTTTCTCAATAGGCTTTGCATGGGTTACCTTAACAAATGCTTTGCTGAAGTCCATATACACTACATCTACTGCTCTTCCTTCATCAATGTTTTTAGTCACATCCTCAAAAGAAATTCAATCAGGCTCGTAGGGAACGAACTGCCCTTTACAAAGCTATGCTGACTACTCCTAATCATATTATAACTCTCCAAATGGTCATAAATCCTGCCTCTCAGGACCTTCCCCATCGTCTTACCAACCACTGAGATAGGACTAACAGGTCGATAATTTTCTGGGCTATTTCTACTCCCTTTCTTGAATAAAGAAACAACATTCGCAACTTACCGATCCACTGGAACCTCTCCCATCCCCATTGATCTTGCAAAGATAGTTGCCAAAGGCTCCGTAATCTCCTCCCCTCGCCTGCCACAGTAGCCCAGGGAACATTTTGTCCAGTCCCAGCAACTTATTCAACTTGATCCTTTCGAAAAGCTCCAGCACATCCTCTATTTTAATATCAACCTTTTCAGTCTGCTGAAAGTCATCACTGGAATGTGAACTGAGATGATGTTTTTTTCAGGAAAATGTACTGTGGACACGCGGTCGATGTTTAAGGATCTATTGCAGGAAGTTAGGGGTAAATTTGTCCCGGTGAGGAAGATAAAGTATGGTAGGGTGAAGGAATCATGGGTGACACACTGAAGTGTAAAATCTAGTCAGGTGGAAGAAGGCAGCATGCATGAGGTTTAGGAAGCAAGGATCAGATGGGTCTATTGAGGAATATATGGTAGCAAGAAAGGAGGTTAAGAAGGGGCTGAGAAGAGCAAGAAGGGGGCATGAGAAGGCCTTGGCGAGTAGGGTAAAGGAAAACCCCAAGGCATTCTTCAATTATGTGAAAAACAAAAGGATTAAGGTAGGACCGATTAGAGATAAAAGTGCTAAGATGTGCCTGGAGGCTGTGGAAGTGAGTGAGGTCCTCAATAAATACTTCTCTTCGGTATTCACCAGTGAGAGGGAACTTGATGGCGGTGAGGACAATATGAGTGAGGATGATGTTCTGGAGCGCGTTGATATTTGGGGAGAGGAGTTGTTGGAGTTGTTAAAATACATTAGGAAAGATAGGTCCCCTGGACCTGACGGAATATTCCCCAGGCTGCTCCATGAGGCAAGGGAAGGGATTACTGATCCTCTGATTAGTATCTTTATGTCCTCATTGTCCATGGGATGGTACCGGTGGATTGCAGGGAGGTGAATGTTGTCCCCTTGTTCAAAAATGGTAGTAGGGATAGTCCAGGTAATTACAAACCAGTGAGCCTTACGTCTGTGGTGGGAAAGCTGTTGGAAAAGATTCTTAGAGATAGGATCTATGGGCTTTTAGAGAATCATGGTCTGATCAGGGCCAGTCAGCATGGCTTTGTGAAGGGCCTAACAAGCCTGACAGAGTTCTTTGAGGAGGTGACCAGGCATATAGATGAGGGTAGTGCCGTGAATGTGATCTACATGGATCATCGTAAGGCATTTGACAAGGTTCCACATGGTAGGCTTATTCAGAAAGTCAGAAGGCATGGGATCTAGGGAGGTTTGGCCAGGTGGATTCAGAATTGGTTTGCGTGCAGAAGGCAGAGGGTCGTGGTGGAGGGAGTACATACAGATTGGAGGGTTGTGACTAGTGGTGTCCCACAAGGATCTGTTCTGGGACCTCTACTTTTTGTGATTTTTATTAACGTCCTGGATGTGCGGGTAGAAGGGTGAGCTGGCAAGTTTGTAAATGACACAAAGGTTGGTAGTGTTGTAGCTCGTATAGAGCATTGGCGAAGATTGCAGAGAGGATGCAGAAGTGGGCTGAGAAGCGGTAGATGCAGTTTAACCCGTGGAAGTGTGAGGTGGTACACTTTGGAAGGACAAAATCCAAGGCAGAGTTCAAAGTAAATGGCAGGATACTTGGTAGTATGGCGGAGCAGAGAGATCTGGGGGTACATGTCCACAGATCCCTGAATGTTGCCTCACGGGTAGATAGGGTAGTTAATAAAGCTTATGGGTGTTGGCTTTCATAAGTCGAGGGATAGAGTTTAAGAGATGCGATGCAATGATGAGGCTGTATAAAACTCGAGATAGGCCACACTTGGAGTACTGTGTCCAATTCTGGTCACCTTACTATAGGAAGGATGTGGAAGCATTGGAAAGGGTACAGAGGAGATTTACCAGGATCCTGCCTGGTTTAGAGAGTATGGATTATGATCAGAGATTAAGTGTAAATTGGCTTTACTCTTTGCAGGGAAGGAGGATGAGAAGAGACATGATAGAGGTGTACAAGATAATAAGAAGAATAGACAGTGCGGACAGCCAGCGCCTCTTCCCCAGGTCAACACTGCTCAGTACAAGAGGACATAGCTTTAAGTTAAGGGGAGGGAAGTTCAAGGGGGATATGAGAGGAAGTTTTTTACTCAGAGAGTGGTTGGTGCGTGAAATGCACTGCCTGAGTCAGTGGTGGAGGCAGATACACAAGTGAAATTTAAGAGATTACTAGACAAGTATATGGAGGAAATTAAGGTTGGGGGTTATATGGGAGGCAGGGTTTCAGGGTCGGCACAACACTATGGGCCGAAGGGCCTGTAATGTGCTGTACTATTCTATGTTCTATGTTCTATCACAACAATCACTGATATCCTTTTCCATAGTGAATACTGAGGTAAAGTATTCATTAAGTACCTCTGCTATTTCTTCCAGTGCCATACACACTTTCCCACTTTCCCTATCATACTTGATAGGTCTTACTGTTTCCCGTCTTATCTGCTTGTTCTTCACGTACTTGAAGAATGCTTTGGGGTTTTAATTAAATCTGCCCGCAAAGGCCTTCTCATGGCCCCTTCTGGTTTTACTCATTTCCTTCTTAAGCTCTTTCCAAGTAAACAATATACAAGCAACAGTACGTGCAGGTGCAGGCCATTCGGCCCTTCTAGCCAGCACAGCCATTCACTGTGATCATGGCTGATCATACACAATCAGTACCCCGTTACTGCCCTCTCCCCACTATCTATAAGAGCTCTATCTAACTCTCACTTGAAAGCATCCAGATACTTGGCCTCCACTGCCTTCTGGGGCAGAGCATTCCACATATCCACCACTCTCCAGCTGAAAAAAAGTTTTTCCGTATCGTTGTTCTAAGTGGCCTTATTCTTAAACTGTGGCCTTTAGTTCTGGACTCACCCGTCAGCGGGAACATGTTTCCTGCCTCCAGCTTGTCCAATCCTTTAGTAATCTTATATGTTTCAATCAGATTCCCTCTCACCTTCTAAATTCCAGTCGCTCCAATCTTTCAACATATGACAGTCCCGCCATTCCAGGAATTAACCTTATTAATCTATAATGCACACCCTCAATAGCAAGAATGTCCTTCCTCAAATTTGGAGACCAAAACTGCACACAATACTCCAGGTGAGGTCTCACCAGGGCCCTGTACAGCTGGTGAAGGACCTCTTTACTCCTATACTCAATTCCTCTTGTTATAAAGGCCAGCATTCCATTAGCTTTCTTCACTGCATGCTTGCTTTCATTGACTGATGTTCAAGAACACCTAAATCTCGTTGTACTTCTCGTTTTCCTAACTTGACTCCATTTAGATAGTAATCTGCCTTCCTGTTCTTGCCACCAAAGTGGATAACCTCACATTAATCCACATTAGAGTGCATCTGCCATACATTTGCCCACTCACCCAACCTGTCTAGGTCACCCTGCATTCTCTTAGCATACTCCTGGCATTTCACACTGCCACCCAGCTATGTGTCATTGGCGAATTTGCTAATGTTACTTTTAATCCCTTCATCTAAATCATTAATGTATATTGTAAACAGCTGCGGTCCCAGCACTGAACCTTGCGGTTCCCCGCTGGTCACACTCTGCCGTTCCGAAAGGGACCCGTTAATCGCTACTCTTTGTTTCCTGTCAGCCAGCCAACTTTCAATCCATGTTAGTACTCGTGCCCCAATACCATGTGCCCTAATTTTGCCCACTAATCTCCTATGTGGGACTTTATCAAAAGCCTTCTGGAAGTCCAGGTACACAACATCCACTGGCTCTCCCTTGTCCATTTTCATAGTTACATCCTCAGAAAACTCCGGAAGATTAGTCGAACATGATATTCCCTTCATAAATCCATGCTGACCGTTCGTTCTACTGCTATCCAAATGTGTCGTAATTTCCTCTTTTATAATTGACTCCAGCATCTTTCACCACTGACGTCAGGCTGGCTGGTCTATAATTCCGTTTTCTCTCTCTCTCCTTTCTTGAAAAGTGGGACAACATTAGCCACCCTCCAATCAGCAGGAACTGTTCCTGACTCTATAGAACATTGGAAAATGATTACCAATGCGTCCACTATTTCTAGATCCACCTCCTTAACTACCCTGCGTTGCAGATGCTCAGGTTCTGGGGACTCAAAAGCCTTCAGACCCAACAGTCTATCCAACAACATTTCTTGCCTGATATAAATTCCATTCAGTTCATCCATTACCCTAGTTCCTGGGGCACTATTACATCTGGGAGATTGTTTGTGTCTTCTCTAGTGAAGACAGATACAAAGTATCTGTTCAACTCATCTGCAATTTCATTGTTCCGTATAATAAATTCACCCGTTTATGACTTCAATGGCCCAAATTTGGTCTTCACTTTTTTTTTTGCTTTTCACATACCTAAAGAGGTTTTTGCTATTCTCCTTTATATCCTTGGCTAGTTTACCTTAGTACTTCATTTTTTTTTCTCTGCGTATTGCCTTTTTTGTTATCTTTTGCTGCTCTTTAAAAGCTTCCCAGTCCTCCGGCTTCCCGCTCATCTTTGCTATGTTATAATTCTTCTCTTTTCTTTTTATACTCTCCTTTACTTCCCTCGTCAGCCACGGCCGCCCCTTACTCCCCTTAGCATCTTTCTTCCTCTTTGCAATGAACTGATCCTGCACCTTCTGCATTATTCCCAGAAATACCTGCCATTGTTGTTCCACTGTCTTCCCTGCCGGGGTATTGTTCCATTGAACTTTGGCCAGCTCCTTCCTCATAGCTCCATATTTCCCTTTGTTCAACTGTAATACTGACGCATCCGGTTTTCCTTTCTCCTTCTCAAATTATAGGTTAAAACATATCATATTATGGTCACTACCTCTTAATGGCTCCTTTACCTCGAGGTCCCTGATCAAATCTGGTTCATTGCTTAACACTAAATCTAGAATTGCCTTCTCCCTGGTAGGCTCCAGTACAAGTTGTTCTAAGAATCCATCTCGGAGGCACTCCACAAACTCCCTTTCTTGGGGTCCAGTGCCATTCTGATTCTCCCAGTCTACCCTCCTGTTGAAGTCTCCCATGACAACTGTACCAATACCTTTGCAACTCTTCATTCAACTCAGACCCTACATCCAGACTGCTGAGTATTATCAGTAGACTTATAATATACTAGATCTCTAACATTACCAAGCTCCCTAAACCTTTTGTAAGCTTTTCGTTTCTTCTTGACCAGATTTAATACAGCTTTGTACACCACGGTTCCTGTACCCTACTATAACTTCCCTGTCCCATTAGGAACAGGGAACTTCCCTGTTCCCTTCCCTGTCCTGTACCTATACAGAACTCTACACAAATATCCCCTGAATGTTTGCCGCATTTCTTCTGTACATTTCCCTGAGAACATCTGTTTCCAATTTAAGCCTCCAATTTCCTGCCTGATAGTCTTATAATTCCCCTTATTCCAGCTGAACGCTTTTCTAACTTGTCTGTTCCTATCTCTGTCCAATGCAATTGTAAAGCAGTTAGAATTATGATCACTTTTTCCAAAATGCTCTCCCACTGAGAGATCTGACACCTGTCCAGGTTCATTTCTCAATACCAAATCAAGGACAGTCTCTCCTCTTGTAGGCTTATCTAAATATTGTGTCAAGAAACTATCCAGAACACACCTAACAGACTCCACCCCATCTAACCCCCTTGCTCTATGGAGATGCCAATCGATATTTGGGAAATTAAAATCTCCCATCACGACAATTACACTTTTCCAGGATCTATTTCCCTATCTGGTCCTCAATACTCCTGTTACTTTTGGGTGGCCTATAAGAAACAGCCAGTAAAATT
This sequence comes from Hypanus sabinus, assembly GCF_030144855.1. Lineage (NCBI taxonomy): Eukaryota > Metazoa > Chordata > Chondrichthyes > Myliobatiformes > Dasyatidae > Hypanus > Hypanus sabinus. The sequence goes on from NC_082706.1 coordinate 27,575,589, forward strand.
ATTGAACCTTTCCTGTTCCTAACCTCCACCCACAGAGAGTCCGGAGAGAATCCCTCCATGGTGTCCAACTTTTCTGCAGCCGTGATACTATTTCTGATCAACAGTGCCAACTTACCACCTCTTTTGCCTCCTTCCCTGTCCTTTCTGAAACATCTAAAACCGGCAGTTGAAGTAACCATTCCTGTCCTTGAGCCATCCAACTCTCTGTAATGGCCCCCATATCATAACTGCAAGTACTCCTCCACGCTCTAAGCTCGTCCGCTTTGTTCACAACACTCCTTGCGTTAAAATAGACACATCTTAAGACTTCAGCCTGAGTGCGTCCCTTCTCTATCAGCTGCCTATCCTCCCTCTCGCACTTTCTACAAGCTTTCTTTATTTGTGGGCTAACCTCCTCTTCCACAGCCTCTTCAGTTCTATTCCCATCTCCCCTCACCCCCCTCCCACCCCCAGCAATTCTAGTTTAATCTTCCCCTGTAGCCGTAACAAACCTCGTCGCCAGGATATTGGTCCCCACGGGATTCAACTGCAACCCATCCTTTTCGTACAGGTCACACCTGCCCCAAAAGAGGTCCCAATGATCCAGAAATCTGAATCCCTCCCCCGGTCCAATCCCTCAGCCACGCATTTATCCTCCACCTCATGCTATTCCTATTCTCACTGTTGTGTGGCATAGGCAGTAATCCGAGATTACTACCTTTGCGGTCCTGCTTCTCAACTTCCTTCCTATCTGCCTGCAGTCTTTTTTTTCAGGACCTCTTTTCTTTTTCTACCTACGTCGTTGGTACCAATATGTATCATGACCTCTGGCTGTTCTCCCTCCCACTGCAGGATATCTTGGACGCAATCTGAAACATCCCGGACCCTGGCACATGGAACGCAAACTATTATCCGAGTTTCTTTCCTACGTCCACAGAATCACCTGCCTGACCCCCGAACTATACAGTCCCCTATCACTACTGCCTTCCTCTTCCCTTCCCTAACCTTCTAAGCTTCAGGGTCAGATCACTGCCGCTTCCACCAGTTAGGCCTCCCCTCCCCAACAGTACTCAAACAGGAATACTTATTATCAAGCGGTGCAACCACAGGGGCACTCTCTAGTACCTGACTCTTCCCCTTTCGGCTCCGGACTGTGACCCATTTGTCTGTCTCCCGTGACGCTGATGTGACCACTTGCCTATAACACCTCTCTAACAACTCCTCGCTCTCCCTCACTAGGCGGTTGTCATCAAGCTACATCTCCATTTCCCTAACTCAGTCCCTCAGGAGCTGCAGCTCGACACACCTAGTGCAGATATGGCCGTCCGGGAGGCTGGGAGACTCCAGGACCCCCTACATATTGCACCCAGCACAATTCACTGTTCTCACACACATACATCCTACCTCGCCTCGACCCGTTACCGCCTAATCTCGTTGATCCAAAGCCCTATCATGCTGCTGCACGCTCCGACGCTGCCTGCTAGATACGGCAGTCTTCTTTTCCAACCTTCCGCGCTCTACTGGCTGACATCACGCGCCTGTGCAGTCTCGCCACTCTTGAACCCAAGTAGTAAAAACTCGCTTCGCTCTGAAAAAACAGTCGTTCTCCCGCAGTCTTCTTGCTCCAAATGGTGAAGTCTGCTTTGTCTTTTGGGTAACTGATCTAAGCTTCCTCTCAGACCTAATGTCCTGTTTTCTCCCTGTATCATATCAAACCCTTACAAATCGAAGGTTCATCAACTCTGCTTTAAATATGCATAATGACTTGGACTCCACAGACACCTCTGACAAATAATTCCACAGATTCACCACTCTCTGGTTAAAGAAATTTATTTTCATCTCCCTTCTAAAAGGATGGCATTTTATTCTCCGGCTGTATCCTGTGAGACTCTCCCACCATAGGAAACATACACTCCACAACCACTCCAGCAAGGCCTTTAACCATTCCATTATTTTGAATGAGTGCATCCTTATTCTTCTTAGATTTATTCAATATAGGCCCATAATTATCAGATTCACAATCCTGGAGTAATTTTCATGAACCTCCTTTCACGGACCTCTCTAGATTCCACACATCCTTTCTAAGATAAGGGGCCCAAAACTTCTCACAATACTGCAAGTGAGGCTCAGAATATTTATCAATAACCATATTAGATCGTTGTTTTTTTAATATATTTTAGGACAGATGAAATGAATGTTATCATTGCATTCGCCTCCCTCACCATAGACTCGACCTGCAGATTAATCTTTAGAGAATCCTGTACCAAGACTCCCAGGTCCCTTCGCACGTCAGATGTTTTTTTTTTGTATTTTCTATACAGTCAAATAAAGGCTCGCTTCATTCCAACTCTTTGTCCCTTGCCAATCAGCACTACTTTATTCATGCTTGAATATTTCTGATAATTTTTTGAATCGGGAGCTAGTTACAGCTTGTGATTCAGCTGGGAGCTCAGAGAATTCGACCGTGTACGTAGGATTTAAGCCTACCTGGTCAATACCTGTGGAGGAGGGGGAACTGCGCAGGTGCGAGGACGTCAGCGTCTGAAAAAGCAGGGCTTCTTTTCAGAGCGGGCAGCGGAGTCCGTGGAAGCAGAGTCCTGTGCTTTGGCTAAGTGGGCTTCGGCTTAAGGGGACTTCGGTAAGACTGTGTGATTGCTTGCTGAGTTGAAGAAGGTAAGGTCGCTAGGTGCTTTTTAGACATTCTATTAATTCAGTTCAGGTATGGGGGAGACAGTCAGAGCAGTGGTGTGCTCCGTATGCAGTATGTGGGAAGTCAGGGTCAAAACAGTTGTCCCTGATGACCACACCTGCAAGAGGTGCGTCCAGCTGCAGCTCCTATCAGCCCGAGTTAGGGAGTTGGAGCTGGAGCTGGATGAACGACGGATCATTTGGGAGGCAGAGGCAGAGATAGATAGGAGTTATCAGGAGGTAGTCACACCAAAGAACCAAGATTTAGGCTGATGGGTGACGGTCCAGAGAGGCAGGGGGAGCAGGCAGAGAGAGCAGAGCACCCCTGCGGCCATTCCCATTAACAATAAGTATACCGTACTGGATACTGTTGATGGGGATGACCTACCAGGAATGAGTTGCACTAGTCCTGCCTCTGGCACAGAGGTTGAACCCTCAACTAGAAAGGGGAGGAGGGAAGAGAAGAGAGCGACAGTTTTAGGGGATTCTATAGTTAGGGGGGCAGATAGGAGATTTTGTGGGGCAGATCGGGAGTCTCGGATGGTATGTTGCCTCCCTGGTGCCAGGGTCCGGGACATCTCAGATCGGGTGCAGGCTATTCTTGAGAACGAGGGCATGAACCCAGATGTAGTGGTCCATGTAGGGACCAACGATGTAGGTAAGGTGAGTGAGGGGGCCCTGCTTAGAGAGTTCAGGGAGTTAGGAGTGAAGCTGAAAGGCAGGACCTCCAGGGTGACAATCTCGGGATTGCTACCTGTGCCACGTGCGAGTGAAGCGAAGAATATAATGATTATGCACATTAATACGAGGCTGAGAGCATGGTGCAGGAAGGAAGGGTTCAGGTTTTTGGATAATTGGTCTTTGTTCCAGGGACATTGGGATCTGTTTCGAAGGGACGGTCTACATATGAACCGGAGGGGTACTAACATTCTTGCAGGAATGTTTGCCAGTGCTGCTCGAGGGGGTTTAAACTAGATGTGCAGGGGGCAGGGATCCAGATCCAGAGGGTTGGTCAGAAGGAGCATGGGTTAAATGTGTAGAAGGTTTCGGTGATCTTGAGAAGGACATCAAAATTCAGGGTGCAATTAGCCCGATGGAAGTTCAAGGAGCTGGGTTAGGTACAGTAGACAGTGTTTTAAGCAAAGAGAGGAGGAATGGGCTAAGAATTCTATACTTGAATGCACGTAGTGTCAGAAATAAGACAGATGAGCTTGAAGCTCAGATGAAAATGGGGAACTACGATATTGTTGGGATAACGGAGACATGGCTGCAAGGGGATCAGGCCTGGGAATTGAGTGTACCAGGGTATATGTGCTATCGTAGAGACAGAAATATGGAGAGAGGGGGTGGGGTGGCCCTGTTGGTGAGGAATGAGATTCAGTCCTTAGCAAGATGTGACTTGGGAACAGGGGAAGTAGAGTCTGTGTGGATTGAGCTGAGGAACAGTAAGGGTAAAAAGACCCTAATGGGTGTTTTGTACAGGCCACCAAACAGTAGCGTGGATATTGGGTACAAGTTGATTAGGGAGTTAACATTGGCATGTGCTAAAGGTAATGTAGTCGTTATGGGAGATTTCAACATGCAGGTGAACTGGCAGAATCAGGCTGGTGCTGGACCCCAGGATAGGGAGTTTGTGGAGTGTTTAAGGGATGTATTTTTGGAACAGCTTGTGCTTGAGCCAACCAGGAACGAGGCTATTTTGGAGTTGGTGATGTGTAATGAACAGGAATTGATAAGTGATCTTGAAGTAAAGGAGCCATTAGGAAGCAGTGATCATAACATGATAAGTTTTTATCTACAATTTGAGAGGGATAAGGGCAGATCAGAGGTGTCAGTGTTGCAATTAAATAAAGGAGACTACGGAGCCATGAGGGAAGAGCTGGCCAAAGTTAAATGGGTGGATGCCCTGGCAGGAAAGAGAGTAGATCAGCAGTGGCAGATATTCTTGGGCATAATACAAAAGATGCAAAAGCAGTTCATTCCAATGAGAAGGAAGGATTCAAAGAGGGGGAAGGGGCCACAGTGGTTGACAAAGGAAGTCAGAGATTGTACAGCATTAAAGAAAAAGAAGTATGACAGGGCTAAGATGAGTGGGAATAAAGATGTTTGGGAAAGTTTTAAGGAGCAGCAGATCTTAACTAAAAAACCAATACGGAGAGAAAAAATCAGGTATGAGCTCAGTCTAGCCAGGAATATAAAAGGGGATAGCAAAACCTTTCTTTAGCTATGTGAAGAGAAAGAGGATAGTTAAGAACAATGTTGGCCCCTTGAAGAATGAATTGGGAGAAATTGTTATGGGAAACAGGGAAATGGCAACAGAATTTAATGCGTACTTTAGATCTGTCTTCACCAGGGAGGACACAAGCAATCTCCCAGATGTATGGATGGGCCAGGGTCATAAGATATCAGAGGAATTGAGACAGATTGACATTAGTAAAGAAACTGTGATGCGTAGACTTGTAGGACTGAAGGCTAATACATCCCCGGGTCCAGATGGTCTGCATCCGAGGGTTCTAAAAGAGGTGGCTCAGGAAATTGCGGATGCATTGGTAATCATTTTCCAATGTTCCTTGGATTCAGGATCAGTTCCTGAAGGTTGGAGAGTGGCTAACGTTATCCCACTTTTCAAGAAGGGAGGGAACGAGAAAAAGGAGAACTATCGCCCTGTTAGCCTAACGTCAGTCGTGGGGAAGATGCTTGAGTCCATTATTAAGGACGAAATAGTGGCACATCTAGATGGCAGAAATAGGATTAGGCCGAGCCAGCATGGACTTACCAAGGGCAAATCATGCTTGACTAATCTGTTGGTGTTTTTTTAGCGTGTAACAAGGATGTTAGATGAGGGTAAGCCAGTGGATGTTGTATACCTAGATTTTCAGAAGGCATTCGATAAGGTGCCACATAGGAGATTGGTGAGTAAAATCAGAGCTCATGGCATTGGGGGCAGGGTTTCAACATGGATAGAAAACTGGTTGGCAGATAGAAAGCAAAGGGTTGCAGTGAATGGGTGTTTCTCAAACTGGCTGGAGGTGACTAGTGGGGTACCACAGGGCTCTGTATTGGGACCACAGCTCTTTACGATTTATGTCAATGATTTATATGAGGGCATTGAAAACTATATCAGCAAGTTTGCTGACGATACTAAACTGGGTGGCAGTGTGACATGCGAAGAGGACGTTAGGAGAATACAGGGAGACTTGGATAGGCTGGGTGAGTGGGCAGATACTTGGCAGATGTCATTCAATGTGAGTAAATGTGAAGTTATCCACTTTGGAAGCAGGAACAAGAGGGCAGAGTATTGTCTGAACTGTGTAGAGTTAGGTAAGGGAGAAATGCAAAGAGACCTAGGAGTCCTAGTTCACCAGTCAATGAAGGTGAATGAGCAAGTCCAACAGGCAGTGAAGAGGGCAAATGGAATGTTGGCCTTTGTTACAAGGGGAATTGAATACAAGAGCAAGGATGTCCTTTTGCATTTGTACAGGGCCCTGGTGAGACCACACCTGGAATATTGTGTACAGTTTTGGTCTCCAGGTTTAAGGAAGGACATTCTGGCAGTTGAGGAAGTGCAGCGTAGATTCGCTAGGTTGATTCCTGGGATGGCAGGGCTGTCTTACGCAGAGAGTTTGGAGAGATTGGGCTTGTACACGCTGGAATTGAGGAGATTGAGAGGGGATCTGATTGAAACGTTTAAGATAATTAAAGGATTTGATAGGATTGAGGCAGGAAATATGTTCCAGATGTTGGGAGAGTCCAGTACCAGAGGGCATGGATTGAGAATAAGAGGTCAGTTATTTAAAACAGAGTTGAGGAAGAGCTTCTTCTCCCAGAGAGTTGTGCAGGTGTGGAATGCACTACCTCGGAAGACGTTGGAGGCCAATTCTCTGGATGCTTTCAAGAAGGAGCTAGATAGATATCTGATGGATAGGGGAGTCGAGGGATATGGGGACAAGGCAGGGACTGGGTATTGATAGTGAATGATCAGCCATGATCTCAGAATGGCGGTGCAGACTCGAGGGGCCGAATGGTCTACTTCTGCACCTATTGTCTATTGTTTATTGTGTAATACAATAGGCTCGAAGCTTGTTAAGTAGCTTCATGTGAGGCACCATTTCAAAGATCTTCTGAAAATGCAAGTAGACAACATCAAGGGTTTATCTTTTGTCTGGCCTGCTTGTTACTTCTTCAAAGCATTCCAATAAATTCTTCAGGCAAGATTTCCCCTTTAGAAAACCATGCTGATTGGGTCCTATTTTATTATGTACCGCCAGATACTCTGAGTGCTCATCCTCAATTATCAATTCCAACATCTTCCCATCTATTGAAGTCAGAAAAACTAGCCTAACTTTTCCCTTCTTCCATCTCTGTCCCTTAGGATCATTACTAATGCCTTTTCAATCCCTTCCGTAACCTCTTTCAGAACTCTGGGGTGCACAACATCTGGTCCAGGTGGCTTATCTGCCTTCAGACCTTTTTCGGTTTTCCAAGAAACTTTTTCGCAAGTTATGATACCTTCATACATTTCCTGTCCCTTAAGTCATGCACTTCAATCATACTGTTACTCTCGTCTACAGTGAAGACTGATGCAAACTACTTATTCAGTTAGTCCACTTTTTTATTGTCTCCCTTTTACACTTTATGTATATGAAGAAACTCTTGGTATCCTGCTTGATATTATTGACTACCATACATTTGCATGTCATCTTTACCTTCTTAATGGATGTTTACTTGCATTCAGTTGATTTTAAAATCTTCCCAATCCTCCAACCTACCATTACTTATGGCTCTATCTATTGACATTACCCATGACTGTTGCAACATTGCCCTTTTAGCATTCATTTACTATTTCTCTTTGTAACGTGTCGGGCACATCTTTACTACTGCTTGGAGCATCTATATACGACTCCGATCAGGGTATTTTTATCCTTGCAGTTCTTTCGCTCAATCCACAATGATTAAACACCTTCCGATGCTGGGTTACTTCTTTCTAAAAAAATGATTTCATGTTTTACCAACCGGCAAAGCCGCCCCCTGTGCCTACCAACATAATTTTGATACAACGTTATTCCTTGAACGTTAACGTTCGAGCAATAGTCTTTCAGCTCTGATTCAATGACATGTACGATGTCATTCTTACCTATCTGCAACTTTGCTGCAAGTTAATCTACCTCATTCTGTATCCTGCTCCTATTCAAATCCAACATCTTCAGTCCTTTATTCGCGCTTTTCGATTTTGTCAGCCTTTTACATTGTAACTCATCCTGCTGACTGCATTTGTGCACAATCAATAGTTTATCCTCCATACACATTGCCTCTATTTGTAAACCAGCTACCTCATCTTTAGAAATATCATCTGCATTTCCTTCCATACTTAATACATTTTAATATATTGGCAGCTCAGGACAAATGTCACACAATGCTCAACATTTTCATTCCTAATGTTCTTTAAGGTCTTACCAACATCTGCTCCTACAAACTCCCCACTAACTCTTCTTGCACTCGGGTTCCCATCCTACTGCAATTCTAGTCTAAACACCATTGTGCAGCATTAGTAAATCTTCAGACTGTGATAATAGCTCAGCACCAGCTCAGGTGCAAACAATCGCTTCTGTACAGGCCACGCAATCCCTGGAAGAGAGCCCAGTGATCCAAAACTCTTATGCCCTCCCTTCTACTCTAGCTCATTAGCCAGGTATTAAACTGTATAGCTGTTCTAGTTCCGGCCTCACTAGCAGGTGGTCTGGGTAGCAACTCGGAGATCACAACCCTGGGTTTAACTTGCAAGTAACTCTCTGATTTCCCCACGCTGAACCTCGCCCATGAATGATCTTCATTGTTAGTACCTAAGTTGTCCACAATGTCTGTCTTTCCATCCTACCTGTTAAGAATTCTAAGGATTTGATCCGTGTTTTCTGGGAACCTGGCAACCGAGAATTAACACGCCATTCGGGTATCTCTTTCTCACCCTCAGAACTTCACGGCCATTCCCATAACTAATGAATTCCCTCTCACCATAGTATGCCTCTTCTCCCCACGTTGCTTCTGAGTCACAAGGCAGACTCTCTGCCAGAGAGCCGATCAGTGTGGCTTTCGTTTGTTCGTTCATCACCATACCCCAATATCCGGCATTATCTAACTGCTATCTGTGATGTTGGGAGGGGTTGGTGAGGGATGGCCAGAGGGTTGCCATTTATTTTTGAGGGAGATAGTTCCCTAATCACTTTCTCCTTTCAGACTGTCACTCAGATTCCTTTGTCTGCACCTTGGGAGCAACAACCTCTCTATATGCTGTATCTTTCACACCTCCAATCTCTCGAATGATTCGGAGTGTCATGCGGTTCGAGATCCAACTCCTTAACGCTGTCTGTTAGAAGGTGCAGCTGGACGGACTTCCAGCTGTTGTAGTGGTTAGAGACACTGGAGGTCTCCCTGCCTTCCCACATCCCTCAAGGGGAGTCATTTAACAACGTTACCTGTCATTCCTAATGTCCTAGCTGAGCAGATATAAAGAAGAGAAGGGAACAACTTGAGATGCTCTTTCCTCTGCCTTCTCTGAGGGAAGCCTCTCTTTGCTGAAGCCTCCAAGAGCTGAACCTTAGAATTACCACTCTGAAACAAGAGAAAACATGCAGATGCTGGAAATCGAAGCTGTGCACTCAAAAAGCTGGAGGAAGTCAGCAGGCCACGCTGCATCCATTCGACTTCTCTGGCTGAGGCACTTCGGCAGGACTGGGGGGGGGGGAGTAAAAACAAGCTGATGAGCAGATTTAAAATGCAGCGGGAAGGGAGAGAGAAACAGAAAGTGATAGGTGAAACATAAAAGTGGAGTGTCTCAACCGACATGATGAGGTCACACGCAGGCTGGAGGAACAACACCTCATATTCCGTCTGGTTGGCCAGCAATCAGATGGCCTGAACATCGGGTTCTACAACTTCCTGTAGTGCCCCCCACTACCCTCTACATCACGTTTTCCATTCCTCTTTCCCACTCTTACCTTATCTCCTTGCCCGCCTATGGCCTGCCTCCAGTGCTCCACCTGCCCTTTTCCTTTTCCTATGGTTTTATGTCGATGTTTTCTGCCAACTGCCTAGTTCTTTATTTCATCCCTCTTCATTCATGTTTCACTATCACCTTGTGTTTTTATCTCACCCTGCCCCCGCCCCCCACACATACCATTTATATCTACTCCTCTGTTATTTTTCTCCTGTACTGCCGAAGGAATTCAGCCCCAAACATCGCCTGTACTCTTTTACATAAATGTTGCCTGGCCTGCTGAAATTACCACTCCGGCTATGCCAATTTGAATGATGGCCACTACACATGCCCTTATCTTCTTTCAATGTGCTCTTACAAATCAATCGTAAACGCCGGTTGGCCGCTGGTCAAAGTTCTATTACGCGGCGATGAGCCGCACCTGCATTTTATCCTCTGTCAGTGAACCTCATTGAATTCCCCTTCTCTCTAAACTCCGAACTGGCTGCTGGTCAATGGTCCAATAAATCTTCCGAAAATAATTTACTATTTACATTAATTGTTTTAGCTTAACTAATGAAGGAGCATATAATTCTAAATAATCCAGGTATCGCGGGAATGTTAAGATGTGTCTCATTTCTTTCTGTTTCATTTAATACTTGATTTATCGGATTCATTAAATTAGTGAACAGGTTTAAAGTTGGACAGAACCAATTTTTTTCCAGATTTTTTCCAGAAAATTTTTGATATGCATTCATATGTATCGCTGAAGGGAAGTGAATTTATTATACCAATAATTATGAACATTATCACATCCAGTGCTCTTCCAGTTGTCGGTATTTTGTAACCTATTTCAATATATCCATTTTAACTTTGGATATTTGCATTTCTTCTCCTGTTGTTATTATCATTATCATGATGTCTCTCTTCTCAAGGCATGTATCTTCTGAAGAATAGGTGAAGTTCTTTGTTCATAGTTATGCTATAGTCAATATCTCATGGCCGGAATTCCTCAGTGGACTGCCCTCTGTACAAATTGGAGGTCCCAGTGTCAAGTCATTTTACATCTCCTATTATTCAGAATAATATATTAATTGAAAGTCTTTTCCAAGCACGTACCAGAGGAGCAGACCTCATATAGCCCAGGGTGGAATTCAAGCTGAGGATAGGAAGAAAATGCTTCTACAATTACAAGTAATTTCATCCCACTTCATTTTCTGTGCTTTTTTTAAATTTTCATTTGCTCAGCACAGCAGAATTTTCAATTACCAGAAACATTTAAATTTACATTTCACCCCCACAGATATCAGCTGTCCGAACAATTCCATGAAAATTTAGACATCATCACTGCATCCTATAAAAACCCCTTATTAATATAGCAGACATGTTTACATCAACATATTGCAGAAAGTCTTGCCATGTTTTATGAAAACTATTTGTTCTTGAGAGTAACATACACATCAAAAAATCCAAAGGAATGTATTCCATGATTAATTTAAGCCAAACAAAAAGTCCAGGGGCCTTATCGGATATCCAAGTTCTTCCTGGCACAAAAAATCAGGATGCTAAAAAGTTTTTTTGTGAAGTGCATTAATACCTCGACTGCTGGGTAGGCTTAAGAAATAAGACACCGTCAAGCTCCATCTTCAGAATCTTTTCCAATTCACTCAAAATATCACTCCAGTACGCCTGATGTTTGGAACGTCCAAAAATAGTGGGTGAAAGTTCCAATATTTACTTTACATTTGGAACACAATGGAGAAACCCCAATCTTAAATTTTGAGAGACGATCTGGAGTCAGATGGGCTCTGTGCGGAATTTTGAGTTGCAATGCTTTAGTTCTGCTACATACTGAAATTTTGTTTGCATTATCACAAATGTCTTCCCATGTTTCAGCTATAACTGCTACTTCCAGCTCTTCCTTCTAGACACTCCCTAGCTGCTCAGCCTCTCCACCAGAATATTCCCTCAGGATGCTGTAAAATGTACCGAGGGAGACTTCACCTTTAGAGCAAAACATCCTCTGTACTATGTCAGAACTATAGAAATCAGTTATCAATGATGTTTTCTTTTCTGTACATAATCTCTTATCTTCAGATATCTCTCATCTGAAAGAAATGAAAAAGATCCTTGATGGGTATTTGACTAAAAGACATAATCGTTCCTTCATCAAACAAATCTCCTAGATAGAAAATACCCTTAGACATCCCAAATTTAAATCCACAATCTATTTTGCCAGACTGAAAAGCCGGATATTGGAGTGAAAGGAGAAAATATCATTGCAATGCCCTCAATTTGTCACATTGCCCTCCAAGCCCTGTGTGTTAATTGTTATTGGGTTGTGATAATATTCCTTACATAGTTTCATCTTATTGAGGAAAAGCAAATTAATAAGAGGGCATTTTGCTTGTGAGGCTTCAAAGTCTACCCAAATTGAGGAGGGGTCCCTGCAAACACAGTCAACCACATAAGATAAAAAAGGAACTTAGTAGATATTTTTTGATGCCTGGAAATCCAGACCCCCCCCACCCCCCCCCCCCCCCCAAACTACTGGAAAGCTGTAGATTAGTCATTTTATTACAGGGTCTTTTTTGTTCCAGATGAAAGAAACAAACCTGCCAGTTATTTTTTTTTTAAGTATGTGTTGGGGACAAATAACTGGAATCATTCACACTGGGTAGAGCAGATGAGTAAGAATGTTCATTTTGAACATGAATATTCGCCCAAGCCAAGAAATGGGAAGAGTGCTCTATCGCTCAAGATCCTGTTTGATTTTGTCAAATAACTGTGTAAAGTTAGCTTTGAACACTTGATCAAATGTTGGTATGATAAATATGCCTAAGTACCCAAAACCTGTTTGTGACCATTTAAACAGGAAAACACCCTGAGTATCAGGTATCTGCTGCAGATTCCCCAGAGGCATAGCCTCTGATTAGGTAAAGTTGATTTTATAACCTGAAAAGGTGCTAAATGAATTAGTGCATTGTATAAGGTGGTGCACTGATATTGCAAGGTTTGATAAGAAAATTAGATCATCATCCGCATACAATGTAATTTTATGTGACTTTACTTCTATGTCTGGAGCAGATATTTTGGGGTCTCGCCGAAAAGCCTCAGCCAATGGCTGGATCACTATTGTGAAAAGTAGGAGTGATAAAGGGCAGCCCTGCTGGCTGCCCCTCAGAATACTGAAATTATTTGACGTAATACTATTAGTGAGAATTGCAGCCAAAGGTTCATTATAAAGAGCCGTCATCCACTTAATAAAACTAATGTCCAATCCAAATCGTTCTGAAGTGAAAACAAGGTACGGCCATTCGACACAATCAAAGGCCTTTTCTGGATCTAAGGAAACCACCAAGCTGTCTTCTGCTTGTTGCTGACATGCCTGAATCACATTAAGTAATCTCCTGATATTGGTAGATGATCTTCGGCCTTTTCCAAAACCCATTTGACCTTCTTGTAAGATTTTAAAGTTAACATTTAACAATGAAATAGGTCTATAGGAAGATTTTCTCCTGTTCCAGCCAGTTCCTGCCACACATATACACCAGGCCCGTTATTGCACAGATGTCCCTCTTTTTTTTTCAACTGAACCTTCTCCAATTACCCAAATACATTTGCCACTGCAGGTCCCCTGCTCTTGTTCACATTAGCCACTCTATCTCCCTCAGGAAGCACGCCTTATCGTTTGGTTGACAAAAACAAAACAATGCAGATGAGTTTAGATGCATTGTTGCATTTATCAGAACCAATGTCACCATATGACAATAAGGAATAGGAGCAGAATTAGGCCAATCATCCATAAGATAAAGGAGAAGAACTCTGATAACTAGTCCATCGAGTATTCTACACTATTTCATCGTGGCTGATCCAATCTTTCTCTCAGCCCAGTCTCTTGCTTTCTCGCTGAATCATGCCCTGACGAATCAGGAATCCATCAAAATCTGCCTTACAGACTTGGCATCAACAGACTCTCCCACCAGAGGAAGCAACCTCTCTGCATTCACTCTCCCAAGGCCTTTCATCATACGATAAGTTTCAACTAGGTCATCGCTCATTTTTCTGAATTCTAGTGAGAATACTGAGAGCCATATAACGCTCTTCATCTTAAAAGTTATTCAATCCTGGAAACACTTCTCTGAAACTCCTTTGAAGCCTCTCCAGTTTCAACACATACTTTCTAGGATAGGAGGCCCAAAATTGCTCACAGTACTAATAGCGAGCCCTCACCAGTGTTTTATAAAGTCTTAACATTACATCCTTGCTTTTATAATCTAATCCTCTTAAGTGAATGTGAACATCGCATTTGCCTTCTCATCACAGGTTCAGTCAGCAAATTAACCTTTACAGAACCCTGCACGAGGTCCCTCATCGTCCCATGCCTCTTAAATGTCTGAATTTTCTTACCATTTAGAAAATAGTCTCCGCTTTTATTTCTTCCACAAAAGTGCATGACCTCGCATTTAACGACACGGTATTCTATCTGCCTCATCGTTACAGAGTCTCCAAATCTGTGTGTCATTCTGTAGGCTCTCTACTTCAAAACTGCCTGCCATACCAATTATCTTCATATCGTCTGCAACCGTTCCAAATAAGCCACCAAATCCATAATCCAAATCGTTGACATACAAGGCAAAACGGATAGGTTTAATACAGACCTCTGTGGAATACAGACAGTAACCTGCCGCCAGTCAGAAAGAGATCCCTTCATCACCTCTCTGTTCCCTGCCACTCAGGCACTGCTTTCTCCATATTAGAATCGCTCCTGTAATACCATGGGCTCATACCTTGTTAAAAAGCGTCATGTGTAGCACCTTGTCAAAGCGGACATTTCCCAGATTTGGCCAGTTTAATGTTTTATTCAGCTGCAACCAGAAATTCGAACAGTGATACTCAGTGCCAAGTTGTATCGAAACATATGACATAAGGCATAGGAGCAGATTTAGGGTATTCATACCATCGAGTCTGCTTCACCATTCAATCATAGCTGATTCCTGATTCCACTACTCGCCATATCCTTTGATGTCCTGACCGATCAGGAAATTTTCAACTTCCACTTTAAATATAGCCACGGACCTGGCCTCCATCACAGTCCACAGCACACAGAACCACAGCAGATTCACTACTCTCTGGCTAAAAAAGGATTCTCCCTTACATCTGATCTAAAAGGTTGCTCCTCACAGGAAACCCACCATAGGAACATACTCTACACATCCACGTAATCTCGTCCTTCCAACATCTGGTACGTTTCGATGAGAAATCCCATATTCTTCTTAATTCTAGTGAATACATAGAAACAACGAAAGCCTACAGCACAATACAGGCCTTTTGGCCCACAAAGCTGTGTCGAACATGTCCTTATCTGTAAAATTATCTAAGGTTACCCATATCCCTCTGTTTTGCTGAGCTTCATATACCTGTCTGGACGTCTCTTAAAAGACCCTATTCGCTTCCACAACCGTCACCGGCAGCCCAATCCATGCACTCACCACCCACTGCTTAAAAAACATATTTCTGATATTTCCTCTGTACCTACTTACAAGCAACGTGCCCTCTCGTGCGAGCCATTTCAGCCCTCCATCGCTCCAAGGAAAAATAGCCGAATTCACTCAACCTGTTTCTCATAAGGCATGCTCCCCAATCCAGACAACATCCTTGTAAATCTCCTCTGCACCTTTTCTATGGTCTCCATGTCCATCCTATAGTGATGTGACCAGAACGGAGCACAGTACCGCAAGTGGGGTCTGACCAGGATCCTATGTAGCTGCAGCATTACCTCTTGGCTCCCAAACCCAATCCGACGTTTGATGAAGGCTAAGGAACCGCGTGCTTTCTTAATCACAGGGTCAACCCGCACAGCAGCATTGAGTGTCCTATAGATTCAGATCCCAAGATCCCTCTCATCATCCACACAGCCAAAAGTTAATACTATATTCTGTCATCATATTTGACCTACCAAAATGAACCACCTCACACTTATCTGGGTTGAACTCCATTTGCCACTTCTCAGTCCGTCATAGGCCTATGGTCCACTGGGAGCTGAAAGTACAGGAAAAAATAAGAGCATAGCTTTGTAGCAACTCCCACTGGACTGATGTCTTTATCTGTCTTGATGGAAATTCCGGAAAATAGAAAGTGTTTAACTTGCTTTGAACACAGACATATGTGAATCACACTGCTGTTCCATATTCTACCAGTTGAGGGCAGCTCCAGTCTGTGAGAATAAACCAGGACAATAACTAACATCAGGTTATAAAAAAACAGAGCTCTCTCTGTTGCAAACAAATTGAATTATGTTGAAGTGAAAAGCAATATAAATTCGGTGTTCTTCAGAATATATTCAAGAATGTAATGGTGATTTTGTTCTAATCAATACCTTCCAGTATCTGGACTTCGGAATTAACTCCCAAAATTGCATTAAAGCATCAGTAAAATAGCAACATACACTTTTTCTTCATATCAGAGTATAGGATTACAGC
Organism: Hypanus sabinus; assembly: GCF_030144855.1. Lineage (NCBI taxonomy): Eukaryota > Metazoa > Chordata > Chondrichthyes > Myliobatiformes > Dasyatidae > Hypanus > Hypanus sabinus. The sequence goes on from NC_082706.1 coordinate 27,591,708, forward strand.
ACATCATGTGAATTAATCATTACTTTTCACAAGGAGATTAGTAGTCCTTTCCCAAAGTCCAACGGACATACTTCAGAGATTTATTAACTGCACTCTTTCAAGGTCATTTTGTAAGATCAATACGTAGACTGTGACCCCAATGTCGACATCCTGTAATATCAACAACTCCATTAGATGCAGTTGGATATAATACTTCTCGGAATTTTTCAACATCCTGGTTCAAGTACATCATCGGACAATAAGGATTTCAGCAAATGTGTTACCACTCTTACTTCACACTAATTGGCAATAGTGGCAAAGCGACATCAGATCTGTCAAACTAGATTCGAACTCCAACAATCACAAATGACTTAATATCAAATATTAGAATCGCTGGAGCCAGCGGGATTTAAAATGGGACGAGTGGTCATTGCTGCAAAGACAATTATTGGGCGATTGTCAGAAATTTCATCTTTTCAGTATATTTTGTTTCGGTTGTTTACGACTACAGAAGTAACAGGTCTAAGAGGGCGTGCAATCTGCCCAAGCACATCCACCTGAACAAACGACATGAACATCTTTCTTGTGATTAGCGTGAATTTGAACCAGTGGAGAGTAAAGATAAGTGGGCAGAAAAGATCTACCTCCTCGGCTTTTCACCTTTTTTATTATGTCGGCGATGTGGTGTTTAGAGCACCTCGTGGTTGAGCCCACTAAGGGAAAAGTTATTCAGTTGTGCAATGACCTGGAATAGATAATAGAGCTTAAGTAAAATAACCCTCAGGGGAGGTGATTATAACATAATAGAATTCACCCTGATATTTGAGAAGCAGAATCTAAAATCAGTTGTATCAGTATTACCAAGGAGTAATGGAAATTACAGAGGCATTGGAGAAGAGTTGGCCAGAATGGATTGGATATGAACACTGGAAGGGATAATGGCAGAGCAGCAATTGCTGGAATATCTGGTAGTAATTCGGAAACCACTGGATATATACACTCCAAAGTGGAAGAAGTATTCTACAGACAAGGTGACATAACCATGGCTTACAAGGGAACTCAAACTCAAGATAAAAGCCAAGGAGAGGGCATATAACAGAAGAAAAAATAGAGGGAAGTTAGGAGATTGGAATTTTTTAAATGCCAAATTAAGGCAAGTAAAATGTCATGGGGAAGACCTAGATGCAATACGAGTGTAAGCTAACCAGTAATATTGAAGATGATACCGAAAGTTTCCAGAGATACATAAGGTGTAAAATGGAGGTGAGAGTCGATAACGGACTACTGGAAAAGGATGCTAGAGGGATGTAATTGGGGACAGTGAAATGGCAGATGACCTTAAGACTTCAAGACCATAAGATACAGGACCAGAGGTTGGTCATTCAGCCCATCGATTCTGCTTCGCCATTCAATCATGGCTGATCCAATTCTACCAGTCATCCCCACTCCCCTGCTTTCTCCCCATTCCCTTTGATGCCCTGTCAAATCAAGCAACTAAATGCACCCAGTGACTTGGCCCGCACAGAGGCTCGTGCCAACAAATTCCACAGATATATCAACCTCTCACTAAAGTAATTTTTCCGCATCTCTGTTATAAGTGGACGTCCTTCAATCCTGAAGTCGCGCCTTCTTGTCCTAGAATGCCCTACCATAGGAAATAACTTTGCCATTCCTAATCTGTTTAGGCCTTTTGACATTCGGAATGATTTCTATGAAATCCACTCCCCCCCCACCAACCCCCGTTCCCCTGAACTCCAGGGAATACAGCCCAAGAGCTGCCAGACGTTCCTGATATGGTAACCGTATCATTCCTGGAATTATTCTCGTGAATCTTCTCTGAACCCTCCCCAATCTCAGTATATCCTTTCTAAAGTAAGAAGCCCAAAACTACACACAATACTCCAAGTGTGGTGTCACAAGTGCCTTGTAGAGCCTTAACAACACATCCCTGTTCTTATATTCTATTACCCTAGAAAAGAATGCCATTAAAAAATTATTTCCATCAATTCTCTATGTGGAAAATACAAGCATCATGGTGAAAGTTCCAGATGCCCGGGTCATAAAGTGTGTGAAGTTACGATTACTATAGAGAATGTTCTTGGGAATCCTGGAAGTCTGCAGTTAGACAGGTCGCCCAGATCAGATGGTGTACACACCAGTGTTCTGAGATATGTGGCTGAACAGAGTACGGAGGAGTTTACAATGATCTTTCAAGAATGACAAGAATCTGGAATGCTTCAAGAATACTAGAAACTAGTAATGGCCACTTCACTGTTCAAAACAAGAGAGAAGCAGAAAACGGATGACTGTTTTGGGACCAATACTTTTTCTGTTATAAGTCAATGATTGAATGATAGAATTGATGGCATTTTCACAATGTGTGCAGAGGATGCAGAAATAGATGGAGGGGCAAATAGTTTTGCTAAAATGGAGAGGCTACACGATGACTTAAACAGATTAGGAGAATAGACAAAGGAGTGGTAGATGGAATATGGTGTCGGAAAGATTATAGTCATGCAATTTGATAGAAGTAATGAGATAATTATCTGTTGTCTAAATACAGAGAAAATGCAAAAAAAAAATAAGGATTTGGGAAACAGTGTGCAGGATTCTCTACGTACTAATTTACAATTTCAGTCTGTGCTGAGAAAGGCAAATGTAATGTTAGCATTCATTTCAGGAGGACTAGAACATAAAGGCAATGACGTAATGTTGAGAATTTATAAAACACTGGTGAGGCCTTACGTGGAGTACTGTGTGCAAGTTAGGGATCCAGTCTTAGAAAGGACGTGCTGAAACTGAAGCTGGACAGGGTTCAAAGGAGGTTCCTGAAAATAATTCCAGGATTAAATGGCTTGTTATATGAAAATCGTTTGCAGTCTGTGGGAGTATATTCACCAGTTGAGATTTTAGATTGGAAAAAGGCTAACATTGTGGAGATGCGAAAGGATTTAGAAGGAGTGGATTGGGACAATTTGATTTATGGGAACGATGTAATAGAGAAATGGAGATCATTTAAAGGTGAAATTTTGAGGGTTCAGAATCTTTACGTTCCTGTTAGGTTGATAGGACAAGTTCAAAGTTTGAAAGAGCCGTGGTTTGCAAGGGATATTGGAAACTTGGCTCTGAAAAAGAGAGAGATCTACAATAGTATAGGCAGCATGGAGTAAACGAGGTGATCGAGGAATATAAAGAACATAAAAAGAATCCTAAGAAAGAAATTAGAAAAACTTAAAGAAAATATCAGGTTGCTTTGGCAAGTAAAATGAAAATAAATCCAAAGGGTTTCTACAGTTATATTAATAGCAAAAGGATAGTGAGGGATAAAATTGTTCCCTGCGAGAATCAAAGTGGACAGCTATGTGTGGAGCCAAAGGAGATGGGAGAGATTTTGAACGATTTCTTTTCTTCAGTATTCACGAAGGAGATGGATATTGAATTGTGTACGGTAAGGGAAACAAGTAGGGCAGTTATGGAAACTATGATTATTAAAGGAGAGGAAGTACTGGCGCTGTTAAATAATATAAAAGTGGATAAGTCTTCAGGTCCTGACAGGATATTCCCTAGGACCTTGAGGGAAGTTAGTGCAGAAATAGCAGGGGCTGTGACAGAAATATTTCAAAAGTCATTAGAAACATGGGTTGTGCCAGTGGATTGGCATATTGCTCATGTGGTTCTTTTGTTTAAAAAGATTTCTAAGAGTAAACCTAGCAATTATCGGCCTGTAAGTTTGAAGTCAGTGGTGGGCAAATTAATGGAAAGTATTCCTAGAGATGGTATACATAAATATCTGGATAGAGAGGGTCTGGTTAGGAACAGTCAACATGGATTTGTGCATGGAAGTTCATGTTTGACAACTCATTGAATTTTTTGGAGAGGTTACTAGGAAGGTTGACGAGGGTAAAGCAGTGGATGTTGTCTATATAGACTTCAGAAAGGCCTTTGACAAGGTTCCTCGCGGATGGTTAGTTAGGAAGGTTCAATCGTTAGGTATTAATATCAAACTAGTAAAATGGATTCAACAGAGGATGGATGGGAGATGCCAGGAAGTAGCTGTGGATAACTGTTTGTCAGGTTGGAGGCCGTTGTCTAGTGGTGCGCCTTAGGGATCTGTACTGGGTCCAATGTAGTTTGTCATATACATTAATGATCTGGATGATGGGGTGGTAAATTGGATTAGTAATTTTGCAGATGATACTAAGATAGGTGGTGTTGTGGATAATGAAGTAGGTTTTCAAAGCTTCCAGAGAGATTTAGGCCAGTTAGAAGAGTGGGCTGAAAGATGGCAGATGGAGTTTAATGCTGATAAGTGTGAGGTATTACATTTTGGTTGGACTAATCAAAATAGGACATTAAGGAATGGTAGAGCATTGAGGAATGCAGTAGAACAGAGTGATCTAGGAATTATGATGCATAGTTCCCTGAAGGTGGAATCTCATGTGGATAGGCTGGTGAAGAAAGCTTTTGGTATGCTGGCCTTTATAAATCAGAGCATTGAGCATAGGCGTTGGGATGTAAAGTTAAAATTGTGCAAGGCATAGGTGAGGCCAAATTTGGAGTATTGTATACAGTTCTGGACACCGAATTATAAGAAAAATGTCAACAAATAGAAAGACTACAGAGGAGATTTACTCGAATGTTACCTGGGTTTCCGTACCTAAGTTACAGAGAAAGGTTGAAGCAGTTCGGCATTTATTCTTTGGAGCGTTCAAGGTTGAGGGGGGACTTGATAGAGCTATTTAAAATTATGAGGGAGATAGATAGAGTTGACGTGGATAGGCTTTCTGCATTGACAGTCGGGGAGATTCAAACAGGAGGACAGGAGTTGAGAGTTAAAAGGCAAAAGTTTAGAGGTAACACAAAGGGAAACTTCTTTATTCAGAGAGTGGTAGCTGTGAGGAATATGCTTCCAGTAGAAGTGGTAGAAGCAGGTTCGATATTGTCATTTAAAAAAAATGGATAGTTATATGGACAGGAAAGGAATGGAGGGTCATGTGCAGGTCGGTGGGACAAGGTGAGAGTAAGCGTTCGGCACGGACTCGAAGGGCCGAGATGGCCTGTTACCGTGCTGTAATTGTATATGGTTATATGGTGTTTCAAAAGTTATCCCACTGGCACTGTCATAAACGTCCACTCGGCTGTCGCAGCTGTATGGCACATTAGAAACATAGAATACATACCGAACATGCACTGACCTTTGAAATTACCCTGGGTGACCTATAGCCCCCTATTTTTCTAAGCTCAATGTACCTGTTCAGGAGCCATTTAAAAGAATATATTGTATCTGTCTCCACCATTGTCACCAACAGCCCATTCCATGCACTCACCACTCTGCATAAAAAAAAAACTTACCCCGACATCACCTCTGTACCTAGTTCCAAGCACCTAAAAAATGCGCCCTCTCGTGTTAGCCACTTCAGCCCCGGGAAAAAAGCCTCTGACTATAGAGATGATCAATGCCTCTCGTCACCTATCAGGTCACCTCTCATCCTCTGTCGCTTCAAGAAGAAAAGGCCAACTTCACTCAACCTATTCTCTGCAAATTTTCTGTAGCTTCCACATCCGTCCTGTAGTGAGGTGACCAGAACTGAACACAGTGCTCCAAGTGGGGTCTGGCCGGGGTTCCATACAGCTTTAACATGACTTCTTGGCTCTTGAACTCAATCCCACGGTTGATGAAGGCCAAAGCACTGTATGCCTTCTTAAACAAACAGTCAACCTGCGCAGCAGCCTTGAATGTCCTGTGGACTCGGACCCCAAGTTCCTCTGATCCTCCACACTGCCAGGAGTCTTACCATTAATACTAAATACTGAAATCATATTTGAACTACCAGGATGAACCTCCTCACAGTTATCTGGGTTGAACTCCATCTGCCACTTTCAACCCTATCGATGCCACGTTGTAACCGCTGACAGCCCTTCACACACTATCCGCAACACTTCCAATCTTTGTGTCATCAAAGTTGCTCAGTCTGAGACCAATTTTCACGTACTATGCACTTCTTTTTAATTTGTTTTTCACTTTCTTTTGAATGGCTGCTGGATATATTTGAATGTTTTACACCTTGGCCCCTGAGGAACGTTGTCTCGTTCAACTATATCTATGTATGGTTTCAATGAAAACTTCTCTCTCTCTCTCTCTCTCTCTCTCTCTCTCTCTCTCTCTCTCTCTCTCTCTGCCTCTCTCTCTCTCTCTCTCTCTCTCTCTCTCTCTCTCTCTCTGCCTCTCTCTCTCTCTCTCTCTCTCTCTCTCTCTCTCTCTCTCTCTCTCTGCCTCTCTCTCTCTCTCTCTCTCTCTCTCTCTCTCTCTCTCTCTTTCAAACTGTCACATTATGGAATATCCATCTGTTTTTGTGGATGTGTGCGAAGAACAAGAAAATAAGGTTGTATATTGTATACATTCTCCGACATTAGATAGAACATTGAACTATTGAACTGTAATAAGCAACGTTGCATCTATACATATTATCAAGTAGTCAAGAAAATTCAATAAACTTTATCAGTCCATTTTCCAGCAATACATGCTATTTCAGTGCGTCGTCTTGGAAAAATAGACGAGAAATACCAGGCAGACAAACTAAGTGTTCGTTTTGTCATTTTTGTACCTAATGATAAATAAAGAATGTATTTCACCTTCTGACACCTGTCTTGCGCCACTCTTTAAGCTCGGGAGTGGTCTTTCCGAATTACAGCATCCTGCAAGTAGGTAGCAATTTTTCCCTACTTGCAGAAGGGCAAAAACACAGAAAAAGAAGACTGTGGATTTTCTCTTTGGAGCGCAGCAGGGAAAGTGGACACTTAATAGAAGTGTACAATATGAATTTTATAAAGTATGTGTGGCCAGAGACTTCCCAGGGTCACAATGGCCACGACGTGCAAGCGTAATTTTAAGGTGATTGGAGAAATGTATTAGTCAGGGAATCGAGGGTGCATGGAACAATTTTTCCTAGGGGTGGTGATAGAGGCAGAAGCACGGCGGAAATTTTGGACACTCTTAAATGGGTAATGAAATAAAATATGGTATGCAGGAGAGAAGGCTTATATTGATCCTAGTTAAATTAAAACATCGTTGATGAAGCCATGGAAAACGGCAGGAGCATTAGCAAGGCCAAACGGCATTACGAGATATTCAAAATGGCCCAGAAGTGTGTTAAAGGCTGTCTTCCACTCATCCCCTTCCCGTACCCTAACGGGGTGGAAGGCATTCCATAGGTCCAGCTTGGAGAAGATGGTAATTCCGTGTAAGGGGTCGAAGTCTGCACTATTAAGAAGTAGTGGGTACTTATTCTTAATAGTTATATTGTTCAAGCCTCGAAAATCGATGCAGTGGCAAAGCGATCCATCTTTTTTTTCCACAAAAAAGAACCGGCGGCCACAGGAAAGGAAGAGGGCCTGATGAGGCACGCTGCGAGGGACTCGCCCACTTTTATCTCCAGGGCCTCCCTCTCTGGTCGCGATAAATTTTAGAGGCGACTGGTGGGTAGCGGGAACCCAGGAAGAAGGTCGAAGGCACAGTCATAAGGGTTGTGCGGAGGCAGGGCAAGTGCTCGTTGTTTGCTGAACACTTGTTCCAGGTCGTGGTATTCAGCAGGTACCCTGGAGAGGTCAGGGTCTTCGGTCGTCTTTCGCTGACAGTTCGTCCTTAATCTTTTCTGAGAGACCATATCGGAACACCTCCCCTAGGGCTTCGTCGTTCTGCTGCTGAGTCGGCTGCTGGGGTGGCATTCGATGGCCTATTTAGTCACATTCCGTGGACCCTGACTCAGGGTCAGCAAGCGTCTGGCGGCGTCCGTTCCGCGAAGGGGCTGTTCGAAGACCTTGTCTGGTTCATGTGTGGACCAAGGATAACGCCGTACAAGCTGAATGGCATTATCTGCACAATGTTCATATCCTTCGTTCCGTCCATACACATAATTCTTTCCAATTGATTGATGGGTATATGCACTTCACCTTTCCTCAACAACACATTCTGGCGGCATTTTGTAGCCACCTTGTAAATTCTGTGCAATCCGGTGTACTAATTATCTTTGCCTCATTTATCTGAGCTAAACTTTCTTCATCTCATTTTAGTCCTACGCTTTCTTAATCCTTGACATTTCCCTTTCAATACCTACTCTGTCTAAGTCATCAAGAAAAGGACATAGTACTCCAATTATGGACTGCTCAAAGTTTTATACTGCCACAAAATTACTTCCCAATAGTCTTACTCATTACCCCGTATGATGTAGGAAAGCACACTGCTCACGCGTTGTTAGAAATCTACCTTCGCTACATTTTATGTCTAAGAAATAAAGCACAGAACACAACTATTACTACAATGGATTCTACAATGGAGCACACCAGTAAGGGCGACATTATTACAGTTTGATTCGGAGTTTAATCCCGACATATTCTGGACAGAGTCTCGATAAATCCTCCCCTTGAAATGCGTGGGTATTCTCCGGATGCTGCGCTTTTCTCACACAGCCCAAAGAAATATCAGCTTGTTTAATTGGACATTGGAAATTTTTCCCTCAATAGATTTAGTTTCAAATCGGGTTGTACGGGTTAACTGGTGGTGCGTCTCGACGAGCCGGTGGGGAGGGGTGGGGTGGGGTGGTGGTTATTCCGAGCCGTATCTCTAAACAACGTAGAGGAACTACTCGTGTTGGAATGAGATGCGGAGTTGAATTGCTCTTAATGACAGTGATTTAGAAGAACGGCAGGGATGTTCCAAAACATATTACTTCTTGCTATCATAAAATACTATGCATGTACTTTAAGGAAAGACAGCACAATTACCTTAGATTTCTTTCAGATTTTTTTTTCACTCCAGTATTTAGATTTCATTAGCTGACAACAATCAATAACAGAGTTACTTAAGGTGAAAAGAAGTACAAAATATACAGAATTTTCTCTGGGTGCTTATGGACAATAAACGTTCGAAAGCAATATCTGTGACGGTAATAACGCCAAATTAAATTAACTCCATGTTGTTGCATGATCTTTCCCCCTCGATCCCAGTTTTGCTTTGCATATTCCTGTCTAAAAGCTTCTTAAACCGTCAGATGGTACCTGCTTCCAGCGTCTCCTCTGGCAGTATATTGAAGGCAACTGCCACTTCCTGTATGAAACAAAACATATCACACACATCTTTTTGAAATTCCAGACTCCTCCCCCATCGCACAACCAACTCCACCACCACCAAATTAAGTGCCACCACCACTTTGAATTATTGCCTTTAACCTGATATTTCCACCCAAGGAAAAAGATTCTGCATGTATATATCTCATCCATGCCGCTTGTGATTATTTCAGAATAATTTTATTGGTAGCATGTGAAACATACAGTACATAAGCAATTTGATTCTGGTGTGGTGCTACGCATAAGACACGGAAAAAATATAGCATAATAGACGACACAATAGCACCCAACCATGTAGAAGAAAATCGTACAAGCATCCACAGACAGTCAAAAATTAACAGTATTGTCACGTGCTTAATTACCCGTCGTCAACTTCACTAAATTTGAACATATGAACGGACTAAATAATCATCACCAGAACAAGGAGAGTAGAAGAGACATCTAAACGGATATTGTGCGGATACAATCAAGGATTTACACCTGAGTAGGATTAATTGGAAGCTGGATAGCTTGAGGAAGGAGGTTTTGGAGATGACGTATAGTCCTGGAGGTGATTGACATGTAGCGTCTCTCTGAACGCAATTTGGTGACGAGGTGGACTCTGTAGTACCTTTTCTCAGCTCCTTTCCTTCGGCCGAGTGAGGGACAGGTCGTTAATGACAGTGGCAGACCGCCACAGATTTTCTCCGACGAGTATTCCTCTCTCTGGAATCTCGACTTGGAGAGTGAGGAGGTGGCAGGAAAGCAAACGCTGATAGAGGTGGTCAAAGCACTCTGAATACTGGTTGAGTTCCGGCACCATGACTTTTCAATTTATCTGGGCCGATGTTAAATCGTCCAAACATTGGGATTTTCCTCGCTTTCAGAACACTAACCCGTCGCTTCGAACCGCTCTGGGCCTGGAACCACTCTGGGCCTGGATCTGCTGCCACGTTTCGACCTGATCTTTCAAAATCAGCCCGGTGCTTAGATTGATCAGGCCTCTGTTTAGGAGGACCGTCCTCACATCTGCCTCTTCTCCGTTCTGGCTTTGGTCTTCCAGGTTCGACCCGACTTTGCAAAGTATTCACCTCAACCTCGACCCGACCTTGCCGCATCATAAGCCATTGAACTACCTACGCCTTCACTCGCTTTTTCATTGGTAGCGATAATTGTTTTTTTTTCATATATTTTTTCTCAGAAAAAAAGTGTTATTAAGAAAATTTGTCTGGTTGTATTCCTTATATTATTGTCCGCCAGTACGTAGTCGTTGGATTTCAGCAGTGCGAAATCAAACCTTGTTGTCGGAGAATTAACTGTCATAACAATAAGAGCTTTAAGAGCACTGAAGAAGCTGTTCTATGTCCACGGAGAATCTTCGATTAAAGATTTGTTAATATACTTCTGACTGTCTAACGGAAGAATGCCGAGGTCCTCCTGACGCTGAGTGCAGTGCAGATTTGGAATTGTCAGTTGATTGAGAATATTTGAAGTATTCGGAAGTCAGCTAATATTCTGAGATCAAGTGTAATGTGGTGAATCTATGAGGACGGTGAAAATGAGGACGTCACGATCAAGGGGCCAATAAGAATTTGACGTCCTGACGTAAGGGTGGATGTTCATGCTATCTGAGTAACATTCTATTTCAGCAGTCAACGTCCAGCTTCAAAGGCTGCATCTACCAGTGCGTAGACAGGAAGAGATATCTTCCGAATGGGCATCTACATTATCTGCCGACAGGAGAGCCACCAGAAAGAGAACTGTCAGGAAAGCAAATGCTGCAAAAAAGTCTGCCCAAAACGTGCTGGTACCTACGTACAGACAATAGCAAGTGTAGCTGGCACTGATATTGATCGGACAAACGTGACGCGGCCTTCCCCAGTGTAGAGGCCACGTCCGACACCGTGTCAAAAACTGCTCCTCCAGAAAGGCCGACCACATCGAAATTCCACTTGCAGCCGAAACACCCCAGTCCAAGCCATAGGACCAGAAAGACTCTGCGGAGGAGGTAAGGAGGGAAAGGCAGGAATAATGATGGCGACCAGTCAAGACGAAGAAGACTGACAAGACACCGTCCAAGAGACTACTGGCTGCCGAAAATAAAAGGAACTGGAAATAAAGGGCAGACCGTCAAACAAATAGCAACAAGAACGGAACATCGGAGACAAGAACAGAGGAAGCGTAATGAGGACGGGAAAGAGCGGAAGATCAGATATATACGAGGAAGTAATTCTGCTGACCAACCGGAGCCTCATGAAAATGGGCGAAGCAGAGGTGCCATCAGCCCCCGGCTCCTAGAATTGGGAGTAGCAAGCGCCCAATCAACACCAATAAACATCAACTCCGCAGAAAAAAAGGAGCAGGACATAAGCAAGCACCCACTCCAGACACACACACACACACACACACACACACACACACACACACACACACACACACACACACACACACACACACACACACACACACACACATCTGACTCTTCGTCCACCGTCTCCGTCTTCGAGCTTCGAGCTTCCTTCTTGACAAGGACTCTCCCACCCCCAGAAATGTCCCATCTCACGACTTCAACACTTCTCCTCATCATGGACATCCCGGTCTAGTCTTCTGCCTGCTCTGAATCTCTTTATTGCTAACTGCCGACTGGACATCAACCGTCTCGACTTCACCACACCTTGTTCCAGTTCCAGCCTCATTCCTTCCTAACGCTCTAACCCACTAACCCACTCCTTCCACACTAATCGTAACCTTACCATAAAACCCGCTGATAAGGAGAGCGCTGTTGCAGTCTGGCGCACTGACCTCTAACTTGCCGAGGCACAACAACTCGCTGATACTACCTCTTACTTACCTCCCGAACATGACTCCTCTAAGAAGCACCAGACCATTGTCTCCTACACCATCACCAACCCTATCAGCTCTGGGGATCTCCCATCCACTGCCATCAACTTCATAGTTCCCACACTCCGCACTTCCGGTTTCCATCTGCTACACAAGATCCACAAGTCTGCCTATCAAAGGAGACCATGGTTTCAGTTTGCTTCTGCCTACCGAAATCATTGCTGCATACCTCGACACTGATTTATCCCCTCTCGTTCAAACCCTTCTCTCCTATGTTCGTGAAATTTCTCATGTTCTGCATTTTTTCAATGATTTCAAGTTTCCTGGCCCCCACCGTCTTATTTTCACCATCTCCCTATTTACCTTCATCCTCCAGCAGGAAGGTCTCAAAGTTCTCCGTTTCTTTTTGGATTACAGACCCAACCATTTCCCCTCTACCGTCACTCGCGTCCGTCTGGTTCTTACTCATAATAAGTTCTCCTTTGGCTACTCCCACTTCCTTCAATCTTAAGGGGAAGCCATGGGCACCCGTTTGGGTCCCAGCTATGCCTACCTTTTTGTTGGCTATGAGGGACAGTTCATGTTCGAAGAATATACTGGTATCCGTCCCCCACTTTTCCTTCAGTACATCGACGACTGTATTGGCGCTGCTTCCTGCACGCATGCTGAGCTCGCTGACACTTTTAACTTCGCCTCCATCTTCCTTGCAGTGAGTTTCATTTCATGTCTATAAACTCCTTGCAGTCTGAGTTGAGATTGCTGTTAGTAATGTGACAAGGAGAGGAATTTAACGCAGGAAGAAGTGAAGGTATATTAACATACAATGGAAAATGTCTACGATACATGTCTGTCACTAGCTCCCAAATCAGAACACAATGATGACGACAAAGGAAATGTCGAGTGAATACAAAACACTGTAAGTGGGATATGTCGGAGCATATAGGATGGAGATTTGAAAACTGTCTGAATAGTGTGACAACAGTCTCTTATTCAATGTCAGCAGAACTAAGTAGTTGACCATTGACCTCAGGAGGAATAAACCAGAGGTCCATGAGCTACTCCTTATCTGGGGATCAGAGGATGAGAGGACCACCAACTACAAATTCCTCCGTCTCCATCTCAGGATCTGTACTGGGCCGAGCACATAACAGCCATCGTGATGAAAGCACAGCAATGTATTTACTTCCAAAGCTTAGGCGTGTTGACGAAATCTTAAACATTCAGAGAGGAGTACTTTGACAGTTTGAATCCCGGACTGATTTAGGGTAATCAACGATCTTGAACTGAAAATCATATAAAATGTAGTGGATACGCCCAGTCTGTGCTGGTACCGTCATGGTCCGGTCTGTCAAGTCCGAGTTCCAGCTTATGTTCCGGTCCGTGGACGCCAGACTCCAGGTCTACCGGCGTTCCTTTCTTTCATTTGGGCTTATTCGCAGTCACCTGATTCTCGTCAATGGGCCGGGAATATAAGTGGCCCTGGGTTCGAGGCTGGGTTGTTAGTTCGTCTTGTCTGTATCATGTCCTTGTCTCTGTGTGGGTTTGTCCCGAGGGTATCCTGCCCTACTCTCCGTCGGGTAAGTCAGGCCATACTTGCCGTGACCTTACAGTGGGATCTGTCCCTCCCAGTCCATGCCTCCGTTGGGTAAGTCAGGCCGTCATTGCCGGTACACTGAGGCTGAAATGTTCCATTCCATCCCTCCGAAGCACTGCCTGCAAACTCCGCCTGAAAATCTGCCTGCAACCTGTGCCTGCAGCCTTGCCCTGCAGCCTGTGACAGGGGCATCCCCTTGTCTTCGCCAGGAGCCTTGCCTTGCCTCGCCATGCCTCGCCTGGAGCATTGCCTCGCCTGGAGCCTTTCCTCACCTGGAGCCTAGACTTGCCTCGCATTGCCTCGGTCTGGAGCCGTAACTCGTTTGGCCTTTGCGTGCAGCCTTGCCTCGCCTTGCCTCGTCTTGCCTGCATCTGGAGCCTGGGCCTGTTTGGAACTATCTGTCGGTGTCCACGCCTTCGCTAGATTGGTCCGGCCGTTCTGCTGCTACCTAGCGTTGATAACTGTCTCGTGGTGTTCAGCCTTCTTTGTAATGAGTCCCGGCCCTACATCCTGTGTCCCAGGAGCGGTCCCGGCTCTGTGTTTTGTGTAATATGTCCCGACCATAAGTTCTGTACCCAAGGAGGGGACCCGGTTCGGTGATTCATGTTCCTGTCTCTCCCTCGACTCTGTGTCTGCGTTCCTGTTCTCCCTCGACCAGGGCTCTGTGTTCTGTCTTGTTGATGAACCTCTCCCAGCTCTGTGCTGGGATTCCCTCGACCTGTGCTGGTGTTCCCTTGTCCTGTCCAGGAGTCTCAATTCCAGTCCTGTTGCTTCTCCTCGTCCTGTAGCTATGTCTTGTCCTCGCCTGTTTCTGGAGTCCGAGCCCGACTCAAGACCCAGGTTCCGGGTCCGTGTCCAGTCTCCTGCTCAGAGTACAAGCCCAGGCTTCTGGTTCCGAGTTCCTTGACCTGGTTCGGCTAACCTCGTCAAGTCCTAGCCCAGGCCTGGAGTTCTTGTCTTGTCCGGGGCCTGTCTCGTGTCCAGCGCCCTTGCTTCCTCTCTTCCCTTGCTTACTTCTCACGTCTAGTCCTGTTCCTGGTAGTTCAGTGTCTGTGTCTTGCTATCGGGTCCACTTCCAACGTCCACCAGTATGACAGGTACCAATACTGGTACAACGCTTTCCTTCACGAATACCTTCTTCCATTAACAAGGCCATCCGCTGTACCGGCCTTGCTCTCCTCAGGCTGCTGCCATCAGGAATTACGCTTCAGGAACATTAGGACCCACACCGTCAGGTTCAGGGACAGTTATTCCATCTAAATCATCATGCTCTTGAATCATAGGGGACAACATCACTCAAATCCACTCGCTCCATCACTGAACTTTTCTCACAGCATGTTAACTCATTTTAACAATGACTCATCAAGGGCTCTTCATATAATGTTATTGACATTTACTACTTATGACTTATTTATTTGTCATCAGCAGTACGCCATTGCCTGTTAGCTGACTGTCATGCCCAGCACTAGCTCCAGATGTGCATTGGCGATCCCCAAACAGTGTCCGTATCTCTCTATACTGTCGATATATCTCTATCCCGAAAGCCGCGAAAGCATTTTCTTACTGTTCCTTCAACTAGATTTTATTGTAACCTTCCATAATGTGGCGAGCAGACGCTGAACAGAACACTCCTTTAATGTTGGTACAGACTTGACAGCATCAGTGTTATTATTATTTGGTAATTTATTTTTTTCTCCTCAAACTGTGAAAACCTGAGGTACAGGCAGAGCAATTGCTGGAAGTTGCTCGTCTGTCAATTGCTGGAAACTTTCAGACTATTATGGTCGTGTTTAGTATTGTGCTTTTCTGACGACTTGCAAAAGTATTAGTGTGTGGCTCTAAATGTTTGTGGTGATATCAGTTGTGTTATTGCAATCGGGGCAAAGTGTTTCAATTTTCTATTACAATTCTAATTATTAATGGATGTATCTCTTTTTTAATTCCTGTATGTTATGTGTTTGAAATGGCTGTACCATATAACAATCACAGCACGGAAACAGGCCATTCTTGGCCCTCCAAGTCCGTGTACCTGTTAAGCTTCGGACCTGTATTGCTACAAGGAACCCTTTTGTTTCTTGCAAGATATATCCAATTCTGAGTCAGGCGTCCGAAATTTCCTTGCCTACAAAGAAATTGCTCAGATCGTGGGAAATGCTTCAATGGAGAGTTCGGTCCTCCCATTTTCTTCAGTGGTGATGATGTTTTCATTATTTTCTGAAATGTGCTGTTATTTAGGTTTACTGATGTATACTTCGTATTAGAATTGATTACGTTTGCACGGAATGCTAATTCATGCTTTCGTTGATGAAAGTATATCCTTTGAAGTTTTATCTGTCAATTGTGTAGATTGTAGTAATCTGTTATTCCACTTTCCCCTACTGTCCCAGGTATAGTTCATCTAAGCGCATATGAAAGAACATGTTTTCTGAAAATTGTCATTTCAGTTCTTATTTTTCTTTGCTTATTATTATTATTATTATTATTATTATTATTATTATTATTATTATTATTATTATTATTATTATTATTATTATTATTATTATTATTATTATTATTATTGTTGTTGTTGTTGTTGTTGTTGTTGTTGTTGTTGTTGCTGTTGTCGTTGTTGTTATCATCATCATCATCATCATCATCATCACCATCATCATTATTCATATTATGTAGCAATTTATTCGTTCCCTGCTCAAGCCTGGCATGCTCATTGCATACAAACTTTCGGACTATTCTCTGCGGTGTGCAGTATTATGGCTTTCTGAAGATTACTGTTTAGGCCTAATTGTTTGATGCCCTTGTGTAGTAACTTTTGGATGATACCAGTTGCTGTTACTTTCGGGAGAATCTTTATCCGGTTCTTGGTTCAAAGGGTTTCAATTTACTCTTTAAATTCAGCATATTTCTGTTTGTTTGTTTGTTTTTTTTTTTTTTTTTTGCACGTTAAGTCCCGACGGTGTTTGGAAGGATTATATCTATCAATTAATTTCTTTATCCTTGTTTATCCGTTGATATTATATTCGGGCGGTTATTATCCATTTTCCCATCTATAACAAATGATCGGTCTTGATACATTTTCTGGTATTCCAACTCTAAATCTGGCTTAGGTTTATACTTATAATAAGGTATGATTTCTTCTGTGAATTTGTATTTTAAAGCAAGATTTTGATTAATATTTTTCCCAATCGATAGTGCCACTGCAAGTAATCAGATTTTATTAAACTCCTTCAGAACCACGTAATGAGTCGAATTGTTTCTGCGTTTTTTTTTCGGCATTTTCTACACTAAACAACTTGATTTTGTTGTTCTTTTAGATTGCATTTTTGATTTCTATTTGTTAACCATCCAGTCACCTATTGACACCAGGAACCATTCTGTCTCTGGGAAGAGGCCTCCAACACTAAGACAGCCGATCGACGTTTCATTGTCGACATCCAGTGTGCTCAGATGGTGCGGAAGGTCTAAATGGGGAGAGTCATGTTCTTCCATTGGCTAACCTTTTCTGCAATACTGATAATGTCTTCTTATATCAGTCTTGTGTTCTTATTTAGGTTTCGTGGCATATACGTTTTGGTCAGAAGTCGATATGTTTGTGAGCAGTATTGATTCCTGGTTTCGTTCATGAAAGTATACCGTTAGAATTTTTATCTGACGGTAATCCAGAAACGATGTTTGCTATTTTTCCCCACATTCTGACCCAGGTGGTGTTACTCGAATAGAATTAAAAGATACATAATGTTTTCAGAAATTTGTACTTTCATTTTTGTTGTTTTCATTTAGTAAATTGTCCAGTGAGTTTCGAACCAAGACATTATACGAAAAGATTACATAAATATAGGGGCAGTGAACTGCATTGGCTTATGGGTACGTCTGAGCCAAATTCTAAGATTAACAGTGCATGTTGATGCAGATATGTGAAAAGCCCAGGCTTTTTTCTTGGTCGTCAATTTAACAGCAGAAGAAGAGGTCATAGGTTTTCTGTTCTGGCTTTGAAGATTGAGCGTGCACTCGTCGCAAGTACAACAGAAAGTGTCGCGGCTGTTCCAACATTGGGTAGACAATTTGCTATCACAAATATTTCAAGAAATTCAATTACGGTATGATCATGACTACACACAACGTGCCGTGCGTGTAAAGCGTGCACATCAAAGAGATGGCAAACAGATACAACTGTTAAAGCTTACATTGTGCACAATATTTTAAGTAACTTTAAGTTTGAATTTAAACAACACATAAATAGTACGTAACCGGGGTATGGCGATGATTTTCATGGCCATCAGTACAAAATCCAAAAGATGCACCCAAAGGTATTCAGTAAACAAAACTATTGTTGTCTACCGTTATTGAGCAGCTTTACCTGCTTGTTCAACTGCCATGTCCGAATACCCAAACACCTTCATATTGTATACACTTTCCTTTGTTCTCAGTGTCCACTCTGTTTCCCTTAGGATGCACGCCTTGACATTTAGCTTGCACAAAAACAGAAAGAAGTTGTTTCAAAATCTGCCATAAGACCATAACATCATCAGATGTTGGAACAGAATTAGACGATTCTTGCCATCAGGCCTACTTTGCCATTTCACAGTGGCTGAATTATTATTTTTCTCGGTCTCATTCTCTTGAGATCTGTCCGTATCGTTTGACGCTCGAATTAATCGAGAACCTATCAACCTCTACTTAATATATAACCCATGACTTGGCCACCCAAATCATCTGTAGCACTAAATTCCGCTAATTCACCAGCCTGTGGTTAAAATTGTTCCTTATCATCTCTGTTCCAAATGGATATCCCTTTATTCTGAGGCTGAGTTTGGTTTGAAAATGAAAACACCTCAATTGCTTTTCATGTGGAATGGCCACTTGTCGAGTTCCTGTCATAAACATTAAATTACTATTGTCAATCAGACATAGTTATCAAAGTCCATGAAAATTTCAATAAGGTTTTCAACTCATTCCCAAACCCAATATATATTCCTACTTGGTTATGTGATTCGTCAGTAACTCAGGACCTTAGTTTGAGCCCCATTGTTGCTATAAATTAAGGATTGTTTTCGAGCTAATACAAATGATTACTGATATAATACAGTACCTGTACTAACCCAGTTATTGTAACTATCCCATAAAACAAACAGTAACTTTGCTTTAAATATATGGGTATCTTTTTATGGGTAACTGTTCTCTTCACAATTGGTACGCTTCTGTGTACGCAATAGCATTTCAGCCTAGTGAAAGGAAATTGTTCATTTAAAAATAGGAAAGAAGTTATATGTGACTTTAGTTTTCATGGTAAACATTTATGTTCAATATGTGTATGTCGCTGACCATATATATGCTCATCAATGTTTACAATATTAATATAAATAAGTATTTGCATTATTTACAATATTTGGTTCATCAATATTTACATCATGGGGAAAAGAAAGACGACAGGGATCCCGTCAGTGCACCTTCAATGACAAACAAAATTAACAACATTTGCCCCATAGGATTCATGTCCTCAATTCCCCGCCTATGTATTATTCTCGCTAAATGTTTTTGTGTTTTTTTTTACAACTTGCAACCTCAGCAGTTTTCAACCCATTCCTTACTTCCAGGTACACCCGACTCTCTGTCTATAAAATTATTGCCACGTGGATGTGAGTTTCTTCTGTTCAATGTCCATATCCACTATAGAACCCAAAGCCCCTATTGTTTGGGTTTTCTCTTTGACCATCCATCCAATCTATACTTTATTATTTTTCTACACAGCACTTTTCAGCCTCCTATACTCCGACGAAATCAGTTTAAGAAAGTCCAAACTTTGCCTGTGAGTAATAATCTCCCATTGATCCGCCATTCAAGTGAATCTCGTCAGCCATTTGCTCATTGTCATATGTGTTTCTTATAATTCAGCAAACCGATGTCCAAAATGTATTCCAAATTTTGATTATACAATTTTTAGTACCGGTAGCATCACTTCCTAATCCAACATCATTTCATACTGTATTGATCATATATCCATGTACACATGTTGTCACTAAGTGCAGTATGTTTTCACATTAAGTACAAAACATAAAGTTCTTTGCACAAGATCAATAGCCAGTAACAACTGGAAGGACCGAAAGGACATATTATGTAGCAAACGTGAAGTTGCAAAGCGAAGTTGCAAAATTTGGGATTTTTTTTTAAATCCAACAAATGACAAGTGAAAAAGCCATAAGTAGGGTAAAGATGAAATATGAGGGCCAACTAGCAAATGCTATCAAACAGGATAATAAATGTTTTGTTTTCAGTTATATAATGATTAAAAGAGAGGTGAGAGCTGGTGGTACTGGACCAGTGCAGAATGATACTGTTGTGGTAGTAATCCCTGAGGAAGTAAGGGGTTAATAAACTGTTACGTACCCGTGGTTGTCTTGTTCTTGTCACGTGACAGTGGTGCTGAAGCTATACTGCACTTAAGGGAGTGGTCTTGTGATGGTGGAGTGACGTCATTTTCCTGCCAGTAGATGTCATGTGACAGGTTTTTTTTAACAGGGTATAAAAGGAGGACCTCTCCCTGTGAGGAGGGGCCGTTCGTCGCAGGATTTGCCATTTTGACTTCGTGCCACCTCGTGGTCCAATATAATGACACAGTTTGGTTGAAAGATGGAGTTTTATTTAATGCCTAAAGTTTAAAAGGTCATTGCCGGCAGTTTGTTTATAATACTGCCAGTTAAAAATCAGTGGAGAGTGAAGATCGGAGTTCGTGAGCTAAAAGATCGAGGAAAGTCGATTTAACGGTGGAACAGGTTCGACCTTATTTGATCATCATTCGGAAGGATTTCGTTGGCTGTCCCTATGTTAATCCCTGCAAAATATAGCTGAAAGGGTTTGGGTACAGTTTTGTCGAGGAAAGGTCAGTGCCTTTAAGCCGTTTCATTTTCACCTTCGCAAAGTCTCCGGGGAAAAGTATAGTTCGACTGGGAACACGACGTGAAGAGAATTAAAATTGTCTAAAAGTCTTTCCTTTAATGGACTGTAAGCATTTTGAAGTTTTGCAGGACTACTTTGAAGAACTGTTCTTGCAATCTCACTTTAAGAACTGTTTTAAGCTTTATTGCTTTAAGAACTGTTTAAGCTGCCGCACAGCAGCTGATTTCCGGTTACATTAGTTGCTTGTTTGCTATTGGGGGTTTGTTTTTCAATGTTTAATAAACGTTTTGTTTGTTGTTAAAACCCTGCCTCACTTATATATTAATTGTTGCTGAATCCGTAACGTAAATATGGGTGCGCATCCGGGGTCAACCATTTTTGAGTTTAAATGCTTTTTAAATTTTGAATCGGTGTTTTGGAGAAGGGGAATACTCGATTCTTTTGTTTGATAGGCATGTGAGTGGTATTCGGAAACAATGAATATTGATGAGATTCTGGCTTCACCAGACGCGGAGTTATTAGTGAAGGCGAAAAATACCTGAGGTGTCTGAGATAACTAGTAAATTGCAACTTAAAGGTATTTTGAAGTCGACATCGAAGGCAGAGTAAAATCGCGTCACACAATGTAGATTAGGGTGAACTTGATGAATTGATTTTAGAG
Source organism: Hypanus sabinus (assembly GCF_030144855.1). Lineage (NCBI taxonomy): Eukaryota > Metazoa > Chordata > Chondrichthyes > Myliobatiformes > Dasyatidae > Hypanus > Hypanus sabinus. The sequence goes on from NC_082706.1 coordinate 27,612,773, forward strand.
TCGTTTCCAATAAGGAATCTGGAAGTGCAGTTGCAAATCGAACAAATGAAGTTGGAGCGCTGTAGGTTAGAAGCTGAAAGTAAACAAAGGGAATTTGAATTTGCGATGGCGGAATTAAGGTCTGAGAATCAGTCTTCTGGTTCCAGAAAACCGTCTGTTGCTAGTCAAGAAATCAAATTGGTCCCTCCATTTCGTGAAACAGAAGTGGAGAGATATTTCCATCATTTTCAAACAATTGCTCAGAATTCAGAGTTGCCGAAAGATAAATGGTGAATGTTGTTACTAAGTGTAATTAAAGGGAAAGCACAACAAATTTATACAGCTTTAACTGCTGCGCAAGCACTAGATTACGATATTGTGAAATATCATATTTTGAAACCACACGAATTGGTCCCAGATGCGTATAGAGAAAGAACCAAAAGTTTGAAGAAGTCTGTGGAAAAAACTTATGTGGAATTTGCCGATGATAAAGCTGTCTGTTTTGTGAGATGGATTTCTTCTAATAATGTAAATGGGGGGCTATAATACATTGAAAGAGCTGATTTTAATTGAGGAATTTAAAAGAAGCATCCCTGTTGAAGTAAATACCAATTTAAATGAGAGGAATACTGATAGGGATCTAGAAGGACTCTGCTAGATTAGATGATGAGTATGTTTTAATTCATAAGAATAAATTTCCTCCGGACAGAATTTTTAAGAGGAAAAATAACACAGAGACTCAAGGTAAATCAGAAATTAAATCAGAGGTTAATGAGAAAGTTAAGAAGGAAGGAAAACCTGTGAAGGGAAGACAGTTTGGTCCTATTTGTAACTATTGCAAGAAACCTGGCCATGTAATAGCTAACTGTTTCTGATTGAAAAAGAAAGAGAAGGAAGCCGTCCCAGATGCTTGTGTGCAACATATTGAAGAACCTGTAAAATTACAGGGTTCGATAAACACAGATGAGGTTGTGGTAGAGTCTGACCAAGTTAAAAAGAGATATGATCATTTTATAACTAAAGGGTTTGTATCCTTGAAAGCAGGATCTACTCCGGTGCCAATTAATATCCTTAGGGATACTGGAGATTCTCAATCACTGATGTTAGACAGGGTATTGAAGGTTAATGAAGAGACTGATACTGGTGAGGTAAATTATATACGAGGTATTGGGAGTGTTTTTATGCCATTTGCATTTGCATTTATACATTTGCATATAGTAAGTTCAAAGTCAGGGTTAGTTACAGGATTTGTTAAAGTAGGATTAAAGCCTAGCTTACCTGTGAAGGATATTTCTTTATTGTTAGGTAATGACTTGTCAGGTGGACAGGTTTTTCTTGAAGTGCATTTGACACTGGAGTCCGAGGAACCTGAGATGAAGTCTAACACAGATTCTTCCTGTGTTGTGACTAGAGCTATGGCTAAAAAGATTGATTCGCAGAATGAGGTTGTTCCTCATGACTGTTCAACTCAGGATTCGAGTTCTGAGGATGTGTCAGAGACTTTCGTACTTTTGTTTGAAAAAGAATCTTGGAGTAAGTCTGACTATGAAGATTTACCTCTGTCTCGGAAGGAGATGATAGAAGAGCAGAATAGAAACCCTGAGCTTATAAAATTAAGAGAACAAGCTCTACCAGATAGTGAAATTGAGAATGTGCCAGAGGGATATTACCTTGGAAAAAGGAGTGTTGATGAGGAAGTGGAGATCACCTACAATTCCTGCAAGTGAGGAATGGAATATTGTTTACGAGGTAGTTGTCCCTAAAATTTATCGAAATGAGAGTTTGACTTTAGCACATAGTGTGCCCTTAGGTGGCCATCAAGGGGTATGGGAAACTGTGGACAAGATTTTAAAACATTTTTACTGGGCTGGTCTAAGAAATGATGTGGCGATGCTCTGTAAAACGTGCCATACTTGTCAAATTGTGGGTAAACCAAATCAGGTTACACCATTGGCTCCATTACAACCTATTCCAGCATTTGGTGAACCGTTTTCTAAAGTTATTATAGATTGTGTCGGCCCTTAACAAAAACAAAAACTGGTTATCAGTACTTGTTGACTATCATGTGTACTTCCTCTAGGTTTCCAGAGGCAGTACAACTTAGGAATATAACAGCTAAAACTGTGACAAAGGCTCTTATAAAATTCTTTACTTATTTTGGATTACCTCAGAAAATACAAACTGATCAAGGCAGTAATTTTATGCCTGGATTGTTTCAACAGATAGTTTATAAATTTGGAGCTAAGCAAATCAATTCGTCTCCATACCATCCAGAATCGCAGGGTGCCTTGGAGAGGATTAATTCTACCCTCAAGTATACGATTAAGACATATAGTGTGGAAAATGAAAGTGATTGGGATGAGGGTACAAACTTACTTTTATTTGCAGTAAGGGAATCGGTACAAGATTCTTTCAGTCCATTTGAACTTGTATTTGGGCAGAGAATTAGAGGACCATTAGCTTTATTAAAAGAACAGTGGATTAGTAAGGAAGTACACTCTAATTTGTTGGACTATGTTTTGAAATTTAAGGACAGGTTACATAAAGCTTGAAGCTTAGCCAAGGAAAATTTAAAATTGGCTCAGGAGAAATTGAAAACATGGTACGATAAAAAAGCTAGGATGAGGATGTTTAAGCCTGGAGATAAGGTGCTGGATCTTTTCCCCGTGCAAACGAATCTTTTACAGCTAGATTTCATGGTCCTTATGAAATTATGTCCAAAATCAATTATGTGGTTTACGAGATAAAAACTCCAGATCGTAGAAGGCCAACACAACTTTGCCATATAAATATGATAAAACGATATCATGAGAAACAGTCTGTTACTGTGACTGTTGAGGTTAATGATAGTGAATTTAACTAGGAACATGATGGATGATTCATCTGAATTTCATTCTGATTCCAACATTGTTTCCGTCAGGTTACCAAATTCAACCATTCTGGAACATATTGATGAGTAAGTAGCACATTTACAGCCAGAGCAGAAACAGCAGAAGAAGAAATTATTTTTTAGATATTAGGATCTGTTTCCAGACGTTCCGAGAAGGACTACTATAGCTTCACATGCTACAGATTTTGAAGATGCCAAACCAATGAACCAACACCCATACAGGTTAAACATAGAAAAATGTGAACTTGCTGAGAAAGAATTTAAATACATGTTAGAGAATAATATTATTAGACCTTCTGACTCGAATTGGAGGTCACCTTGTGTTATGGTGTCAAAACCAGATGGTAGTATTAGGTTTTGTACGGACTATAGGAAGTTGAATGCTGTGACGAAATCAGATGCATATCCAATTCCTAGATGATTATGTAGATAAAGTTGGAAATGCAAAGTTCCTTACAAAGATTGATTTATTGAAAGGGTATTGGTGCGTTCCACTAACAGACAGAGGTAGAGAGATTTCTGCATTTGTTACTCCTTCTGGGCGATATGAATATAATGTTCTTACAGTTGGGATGAAGAATGCCCCAGGTACTTTCCAGAAGATGATTAATTCTGTGATTCAGTGATTGAAAGACACTGATGCTTATATTGATGATTTGGTGACAGGAAATGATACTTGGGAAGCACACATTATTCCGGTGGAGAAATTGTTTTAAAGGCTTTCAAAAGCTAACAACTATTAACTTAGCTAACATTGAATTCGGACATGCCACTATGACTTACCTTGGTTATGTTGTGGGTCAAGGTAAGGTAGCTCCTGTTCAGGCAAAAGGTCGGGCAATTTTAGTGATTCCCACTCCAACGGGGAAAAAAACTCCCAGAAGATTATTGGAAATGGTAGGATATTATCGAAAATTTTGTAAGAATTTTGCTAATATTTCCCTTCCATTAACTAAACTTTTGCAAAAGAATGTGGTTTATGTGGACAGTGCCATGTCAAGAAGCATTTGAGAAATTGAAAAAAATGATATGTCAACAACCTGTGCTTAAGGCTCGTGAATTTGAAGAACCTTTTTCATTAGCTGTAGAAGCTAGTGATGAGGCTGCAGAGCAGTATTAATTCAAAGGAATGAGGGTGATGAGGTTGATCATCCAGTAGCTTACTTTTCTAAGAAATTCAATAAGCATCAAAGAAACTATTCGACAATAGAGACGGAATTGTTATTTTTTGTTTTAGCTTTCGGACATTTTGACGTATATGTTGGTACAATTCAAAAATCTCTTATTGTTAACACTAATCATAATTCATTAGTGTTTCTGTTTAAGATAAAAAACAAAAACAGAATTTTATTAAATTGGAATTTGATGTTACAAGAGGATAATATTGTGATAACTCATATTAAAGGTAAAGATAATGTGGTTGCTGATTGTCGATCTCGATGTTGAATGAACAATGTAATTTTTTTATGGAGTGGTTTTTTACAATTGTAACACTCCTACTGTATTGAAAGTTGTAAGATCTTATATGATGATACTAGCTATACTGTGCATGTTATAAAATTTATACATCTGTTTCTTTTTTCCTTATAAATAATTGTTAAAATTTTGTTTTTGACAGACCAATTTTATTTTTGAAGGGAGGTGTTACATATCCTGGGTATCTTGTACTTGTTACGTGACAGTGGTGTTGAAGCTATATTGGACTTAAGATAGTGGTCTTGTGATGGTGGAGTGACGTCATTTTCCCGCCAGTAGAGGTCATTTGACAGGTGTTTCTTACAGGGTATGAAAGGTGGACCCCTCCCTGTGAGGAGGGCCAGTTCGTAGCTGGATTTGCCATTTTGACTCCATGACACTGCGTGGTCAAATATTATGACGCAGCTTGGTTGAAAGATGGAGTTTTATTTAATTCCTAAAGTTTAAAATGTCATTGCCGGCAGTTTCTTTATAATACTTCCAGTTAAAAATCAGTGGAGAGTGCAGATCGGAGTTCGGGAGCTAAAAGGTCGAGGAAAGTCGACCTTGTTCGACCAAGGTTCGACCTTGTTTGATCTTCATTCAGAAGGAATTCGTTGGCTGTCCCCATGTTAATCCTGCGAAACATAGCAGAAAGGGTTTGGGTACAGTTTTGTCAAGGAAAGGTCAGTGCCTTTAAACCGTTTCATTTTCATCTTCGTAAATTCTCCGGGGAAAAGTCTAGTTCGACTGGGAACCGCAACAACACGACGTGAAGAGAATTTAACTCGTCTAAAGAGTCTCTCCTTTAATGGACTGTAAGCATTTTGAACTTTTGCAGTACGACTTTGAAGAACGGTTTTTGCAACATCGCTTTAAGGACTGTTTAAGCTTTATTGGTTTAAGAATAATTTAAGCTGCCGCACAGCGGCTGATTTCCGGTTACGTTAGTTGTTTGTTTACTATTGGGGGTTTGTTTTTCAGTGTTTATTAAACGTTCTGTTTTTTATAAAACCCTGCCTCACTTATATATTTATTGTTGCTGAATCCGTAACAAAGCTACTTGTCTAAGGAAATTACATACTATAAAGTAAAGACCCTTGTGAACAAATGAATAACACTTGCGAGAAAAGCGATGATTCTCGACAGCTTCAACTTCAGGAACAGAAACTAATGTGCGGAGCTCTGCAAGATAGTATTACTTGTAACTGCTCCTTTCATCTAAGGTCTTTTTTCAGTAAGGTGCAACATATTGGTAGTGTGCTAACATTTCCATACAAAGACACGATATATAGTTCAATAAATCTACTGATACTATGCTGAGTTTTATAAAATGACGCGACTGTAACAGGAGAGGAGAGTCGGGAGTTGGTGGAGACTACCTATTCGCTCTACTTCTTACCTAGTGAAATAATGATCCAGAAACGAGACTCCGGAGTCGGGCAGTTTTACACTTGATCAAAGGCAAATTTCTGCGTCAATTTGGCGTAGTCGGCAGGATCCGGGCATAATGGGATGCGAACGCGGGGGACTGCTGGAGAAAATCCTCCGTAGAAAAGGAAAGCGGTCGTATTAGCTCTCTCAAAACGCACAAAAAATTGCGAATCTTGTGCTGGGTGATAGGTCCATTGGTTCCAGCGTCAATCAGAAGTGCTGGGTCCAAACATTCCTCATTGGCAATTCAGAAAATTGGTAAAAAGTGAGAGAAGTGGCAGGACCGATTAAGCTGTAGGCACCTAACTTTGGGAATAAAGCGTCCCTCGGTCCACTAAGAAAGGAAAAATACCCCATAGGGATAATCCCCTGGCCTCCCAACTGGCCCTAGGACTGTATCCCAGGTTGGCCAGAGCTTCCCTGTGATCCACCAGGGGACACAGCAGATTTGAATCAGATGGCCACGGCCTTTGGCCGAGGACAGAGGCGGAACCAGACATAAAGCAGCGGCCGCAGCGGCTGCAGGAGACACGAGGGCTGCCGAAGATGAGACCGAAGTGAGCAGCACCACAGGTGCTGCGGGAGACCACATGTGCTGACAGGTGATAAGCAGATGAAAACAGAAAGCAGAAGATGATGGACCGTAGCCATAATCAGCCCTCAAATTTCATGGTATTTGACGTTCCTGTTTAAAATCCATGGAACCCAACTGAAGTACAGGCGGGGGTTACAGTGTCATCTGCCCCTTTAAATAAGTTAACGCCTTTACTATTGTTTTTTTTTTCCAGATGAGCACTATATACTCTCACCTCCCCGGTGGATGGGCAGATGCTATTAAAATGTGCCGATGGGTTCCGCTAGCCTTCGCTAAAGGAGACATTAGTGATTCCCTGGGTGGAAAGAGAAGACTGGAGACAGGATGCCACGGTGCCTAGTAATGAGACGATGACACACTGTTTGGAGAATGGAAGGAAAAATCCTATAATGGCTGCAAGCACGGACATATAGCGATATAACAGAGGTGACACGGTGCATGCAGAAAAAGGCTGAACCGTTTCCAGATTTTTTCGCAAGGTATAAGCTGAAGTGGGAAGAGAGTGCAGGATACCCATTTAGGGGAATGGCTCTTCGGCCATTCAGACTTTGTTGGACTGCATTTGGCCACAGCAAGCCCATGGATATCTAATTAACTGAATCTGAGCTGGTTGCAGAAAATTACAGCTTTGTGCAATATCAATCGACAGGGATTTCCTTCTAAGAAAACAGAAGTGAAGTAAAGAAAATGCCAGTAGGCTAGTACTTCCAAGGCGAAGTGCGCGCAACTCATGTGGGGGGCTTGGAAGAGAAAGCAATTCGAGGTTCCGAAGAAATTCTCGTGCTTCCCCAAGTGACAAATCCTATAGCAGTGGTGAGAAGGGGCACTGGGCCCTAATTATGCAACTACATGTCGATTTTTTTTTTAAAGTAGGTCATTTGTCGCAAGACTCTCAGTCGCTCTGCCCGGGCTTCAGAAGGTCATAAGTTGCTCACTTTCTCTTTTACTCATCCCCCCTAACCTCAGCAATAGGGATGCTGCGGAGAACTGGTAGTCTGGCAACAGATATTAGGCTGTCCAGAAGTATGAGAGAAGAGCCGATAGTAGTTGTAAAAATAGGAGATGTTGAGGTAGTTTATCTCATGGATCCTGGTGCTACTTTATCTTCTGTGTCCCACTCTATAAGCTAATGGACAACTGATAAGCAACACCTGTAAGCCGTTGTGCCGATAACGGAACCCCCTTCGGCACTGTCCTCGCTAACAGCAGATTATTTGGATGTTATTGATACCTTTTTAATTTCCAAAATATGCCAAATCTCCTTGTTAGGCAGAGAGACACTCTGTAAGTTACGTGCGACCGCATACTTCGACCTGTTGGCATTCAAATTGATCTCCTGCAAATTGGGTCCCACAGATGTTAAAGCTCAAGAGAAGAGTGGATAATTGTCATGATTCTCCGGTATTATACGGCTGGCAACTGGATTAGAACAGTTACTCCTGGCTCGGGCAATAACTATGCAAAGCCCTGGGGGATACCCCTGAGTTGCAAGGGCAGGATTTGCAATACCTCCTGTAAACCACTCGGGAAAGCAAGGTGCTTCACTACACCGCTTTCTCCGTGCAGGGCGCAGAATCCACGTATGATGAGCAGACAGCACCTTATGTTGGAGACACGGAGAGCTTGAGGACTGGGCGCATTATTTACTTCTGATTCGAAGGGCAGGTATTAGCAGTAGAACTAAACAACCAACAGCGAGACCAATGGAAAACAGTGGGGCTTTCTCACAGGAGACCAGCAGAAACACCTCACAGTGGCCGTAAGAACCTCACCCCACACTAACCCAAAGCACATTGGACCAATTGTACACTGACTATCACAAAATTCGTGCCCAGCTCGTACAATCTCTGTTCTAATTCCGGTGCAGCGACATTCACCATCGAGTTCCTGGACGGGCAGACAGGAAGTATTACCGTAAGACCTATGAATTTAAAGAACCTATTTCAGCGTCAGTGCCCGGCCCAGCCAGGCAGGGCCACACCTTTACCTGAAAGCTCTCGTCGGCATTAACAGGGGACTGTTCCTACACAAGAACCATCTCGCTATGGTGCACAGGACACCAGAACATCAGATAAACCTCAGGAAGTGATCCCTCTCCTCTGCGTGCAACAAGCTCAGACAGCGGAATGCATCCGGCTGGTAACCATATAACCAGATAACAATCACAGCACGGAAACAGGCCATCTCGGCCATCCTAGTCCGTGCCGAACTCTTAATCTCACCTAGTCCCACCTACCCGCACTCAGCCCATAACCCTCCACTCCTTTCCTGTCCATATACCTATCCAATTTTACCTTAAATGACACAACTGAACTGGCCTCTACTACTTCTACAGGAAGCTCATTCCACACAACTATCACTCTCTGAGTAAAGAAATACCCCCTCGTGTTTCTCTTAAACTTCTACCCATAACTCTCAAATCATGTCTTCTCGTTTGAACCTCCCCTACTCTCAATGGAAACAGCCTATTCACGTCAACTCCATCTATCCCTCTCATAATTTTAAATACCTCGATCAAATCCCGCCTCAGTCTTCCACGAATAGAGACCTAACTTGTTCAAAATTTCTCTGTAACTTAAGTGCTGAAACCCAGGTATCATCTTATTAAATCTCCTCTGTACTCTCTCTAGTTTGTTGACACCTTTCCTATAATTCGGTGACCAGAACTGCACACAATATTCCAAATTTGGCCTTACCAGTGCTTTGTACAATTTTAACATTACATCCCAACTTCTGTACTCAATGCTTTGATTTATAAAGGTCAGCGTTCCAAAAGCCTTCTTCACCAACCTATCCACATGAGACTCTACCTTCAGGGAACGATGCACTGTTATTCCTAGATCTCTCTGTTCCTCTGCATTCCTCAATGCCCTGCCATTTACTCTGTATGTTCTATTTGGATTATTCCTGCCAAAATGTAGAACCTCACACTTCTCAGCATTAAACTCCAATAGCCAACGTTCAGCCCATTCTTCTAACCGGCATAAATCTCTCTGCAAGCTTTGAAAATCCACTTCATTATCCACAACACCTTCAACGTTGGTATCATCGGCATACTTACTAATCCAATTTACCACCCCATCATCCAGATCATTTATGTATATTACAAAACAGATCCCTGAGGCACCCCGCTAGTCACCAGCCTCCATCCGAAATAAACAATTATCCACCACTACCCTCTGGCATCTCCCATCTAGCCACTGTTGAATCCATTTTATTACTCCAGCATTAATACCTAACGACTGAAACTTCTTAATTAACCTTCCATTTGGGACTTTATCAAAGCCTTTGCTGAAGTCCATATAGACTACATCCACTGCCTTACCCTCGTCAACATTCCTCGTAACTTCTTCAAAAAATTCTATAAGGCTTGTCAAACATGATCTTCCACACACAAATCCATGCTGGCTACACCTAATCAGATCCTGTCTATCCAGATAATTATTAATACTATCTCTAAGAATACTTTCCATTAATTTACACACCACTGATTTCAAAATGACAGTTCTATAGTTTCTAGGCTTACTTCTAGAACCATTTTTAAACAATGGAACCACACGAGCAATACGCCAATCCTCCGGCACAATCCCCGTTTCTAATGACATCTTAAAGATCTCCGTCAGAGCTCCTGCTATTTCTACACAAACTTCCCTCAAGGTCCTGGGGAATATCCAGTCAGGACAGGAGATTTATCCAATTTTAAATTTCTTAACAGCGCCAGTACTTCCACCTCTTTAATTGTCATAGGTTCCATAACTTCCTTACTTGTTTACAATACAATACAATACATTATCTCCTGCAACCGGCTGTTTTGAATAAGACACAAAGTCCCTGTAACACAACCATCCTTCCGATTTCAAACACAAGAATGAAGAAAGAATGGCTATTAGTTTTGGACGTAATAGCAATAAATAAGATCACTATCCCCATTGCTACACTGGTCCACGATACGATCATCAGCCTCACTTCTATACCTGCTGCTACCAGTACCTTCACCATTATAGACTTATGTTCAGCAGTTTTCACTGTACCTCTAAATGCTGACTGCCAGTGTCTATACTCCGTCAACTACAAGAATCAGCAGTATACTTGGACCCGATTCCCTTAAGAATACAGGGAAAGTCCAGCAGTGTACCTGGAAGCCGTAAAGCATGACTTGAATGAGGGCCCCTCTTCCAAACTTTCCATCCATTTCCAATATGACGAGGAGATCCTTATAGATTCGGACACGGGCCCTCACTGCCTAGCTGATACAATTAAGGCGTTACAGAATCTGTTTGACATGATGCACCTGCTTTCCCTGGAAAAGTTGCAGTGTTGACAGAACAGTGTGCAATATCCTGGGTTCTACCTGACGGAGGGAATGAGAGAACGCAGAAAGCTATCTAGCTCTTCCCGATACCAAAGACAAGTAAGGAAATCCTTTCCTTACTGTGAATTGTTGTGACTGTCGACAGTGGATACCGGAGTATAGAGAAATGGATGCTGTCCTTCGCATAGCTACCCTGCAGAATCAGCCAACAACTGCGCAATGGAGTGCCGAAACGGATCGGACTTAGACAGGCCTAAAAGATAGCCCAGAGCTTTCCTGACTATGAGAATCCTTTCCTGCTGTACGATGACGAGAGCAATGACTCGCTGCCAGAGTTATGTGCCAAAAATACAGGAGTGGCAAACGACCAATGGCCTATTACCCCGCCTCCGTACCTGTTGTACTGAAGGGTATACCCTTCTACTTGCGAGCGGTGGCAGCCACAGGGTGATCGTCCAAAAATCCATCCCCGTACCGTTTTGTCAGCTCTGCGTTGAGTTGGTACACAATACAGTGACTGAGCTTCTCAATTCAGCCACACCCAGCATTTTACGTTCTCCTGTAGGACCGGCTATGAGGTAATCCACTTGTCGTGATCTAACTATACCTACCAACGATCGACTGCCGGAAACTCTGCGACCTTCTGCCACCAGCTCCCGCTCAATAACTGGATGAAGATTATGATTGTGTGGCCGGTGTATAAGCTTCGACCTCCATGAGACCTGACCTCCGCAGCGAACCCTTGGATAACTCGGACCTTATCCCTCCCACCATCAGATGATCTCCTATTGACCGGATAAGCTGTTGTGACGCCCCATGAAGATGTAGAAGCGTCTCCAGAGCCAGCGGAAATTTTCGGTCTCAGCCGGGCGTGTGTATTAAACTCGGGTAAGTCTGCGAGCATTTACACGGTTTCCCGTCATGCATTTATCCTCACGATTTTGGAAAGCTCTGCAAGAACAGAGGATTCATTACCTCCTCCGGGAAAAAAAAAGCATTCTCGACTTCTTATTAACTTGTTAGAAGCCATCCAGTTGCCGCATAATTGAATGTGAGGCTCATACTTCGGCATGAGACGTGGTCACCAAAGGGAATCATTTCGCTGACACAACAGCAAAGCTGGTGGCGCTCCAGCAGCAGTCGATAATACAGGACCCCCGGGAGGAAAAAGGGGACGGAGAAGCGACTCATTTCACCAGTATCGACAGATTGCGGCAAGCACAATATCTTGCCTCGCCGCAACAACAGTACGCGTAGACGTAAACTGCTTTCAGCCTGTGGGCGGGCTTTTGTTGCCACCCAAATGGGGAGTGCTGATTGACACCGTAGCTCATTTCTGCCTCTGGCTCACCAGGCCAGGCTCACATGGGCAAAGGAGGAATTCAGCATGGGATAAAACAGTAATGGTATGCCCCTATGATAACTATCACAATCGAAAGGGCACCACAGGCATGTTTGCTATGATAGCAGAAGAATAAAGGGAAAAGTCCGGCAAGGTATGATCACTCCCCCAGACAGTAATGCCGTTCCAAAACTTGTAAATAGACTTTGACAATAGACAATAGGTGCCGAAGTTGACATTTCGGCCCCTCGAGCCTGCACCGCCATTTTGAGATCATGGCTAATCAATTACCATCAACACCTGGTTCCTGCCTTGTCCGCATATCCCTTGATTCCACTATCCATACGATACCTATCTAGTTCCTTTTTGAAAGTATCCAGAGAATTGGCCTCCACTAGCTTCCGAGACAGTGCATTCCAGAACCCCACAACTGTCTGGGAGAAGAAGTTTTTCCTTAACTCTGTCCTAAATGACCTACCCATTATTCTCAAACCATGCCCTCTGGTACTGGATCTCCCCGCATATGGAACATATTTCCGGCCTCTATCTTGTCCAATCCCTTAATAATCTTATATGTTTCAATCAGATCCCCTCTCAATCTCCTTAATTCCAGCGTGTACAAGCCCAGTCTCTCTAACCTCTCTACGTAAGACAGTCCAGACATCCCAGGAATTAACCTCGTGAATCTACGCTGCACTTGCCCTACAGCCAGGATGTCCTTCCTTAACCCTGGATACCAAAACTGTACACAATACTTCAGGTGTGGTCTCATCAGGTCTCTGTACAAATGCAAGAGGATTTCCTAGCTCCTGTACTCAATTCCCTTTGTAACATTCCATTAGTCTTCTTCCCTGCCTGCGGCACTTGCTCATTCACCTTCAGTGACTGATGAACAAGGACTCCGAGATCTCTTTGTATTTCTCCCTTCCCCAACCAGATAATAATCTGCTTTCCAGTTCTTCCTCCCAAATGGATAACCTCACACTTATTCATATTAAACGCCATCTGCCAAGTATCTGCCCACTCACCCAGCCTATCCAATTCACCCTGAATTCTCCTAACATCCTCATCACATGTCACACTGCCAACCAGCTTACTATCATTAGCAAATTTGCTGATGTTATTTGCTATGCCTTCATCCAAATCGTTAACGTAAATGGTAAACGGCTGTGGTCCTAATACCAAGCCCTGTGGCACCCCATTGGTCACCACCTGCCATTGCGGGAAACACCCATTCACCGCTACCCTTTGCTTTCTATCTGCCAACCAATTTTCTATCCATGTCAATGCCTTCCCCCGATGCCCTGAGCTTTGATTTTACCCACCAATCTTCTATGTGGGACCTTATCAAATGCCTTCTGAAAATCGAGGTACACTATATCCACTGGATCTCCATCGTCTAACTTCCTGGTTACATCCTCAAAAACTCCAACATGATTTACCCTTGGTAAATCCAAGCTGGCTGGGCCCAATCCTATCACTGTTATCTAGATATGCCACTATCTCATCCTTAATAATGGACTCTAGCATCTTTCTCACCACCGATTTCAGGCTGACAGGTCGATAGTTCTCGGTTTTCTCCCACTCTCCTTTCTTAAAAAGTGGGATAAAATCAGCCATTCTCCAATCCTCAGGAACGGATCCTGAATCTAAGGAACATTGGAAAATGATTACCAATGCATCCGCAATTTCCAGTGCCACCTCCTTTAGTACCCTACGGTGCAGACCATCTGGACCTGGGGATTTGTCAGCCTTCAATCCCATCAGTCTTCTCATCACCGTTTACTTCCGAATGTCAATCTGATTCATTTCCTCTGTTACCCTATGTCCTTGGCCCATCCATACATCTGGGAGATTGCTTGTTTCTTCCTTAGTGAAAACAGATCTAATGTACTCATTACATTCTTCTGCCATTTCTCTGTTTCCCATAACAATTTCACCCAATTCATTCTTCAAGGGCCCAACATTGTTCTTAACTATCTTCTTTCTCTTCACATACCTAAAATGCTTTTGCTATCCTACTTTATATTCCTGGCTAGCTTGCGTTCGTACCTCATTTTCTCTCCCTGTGTCGCCTTTTTAGTTAAGTTCTGGTGTTCCTTAAAAAATTCCCAATCATCTGTCCTCCCACTCACCTTAGCTCTGTCATATTTCCTTTTTTTTAATGCTATGCAATCTCTGACTTCCTTTGTCAACCACTGTGGCCCCTTTCCCCCCTTTGAATCCTTCCTTCTCTGGGGGATGAACTGATTTTGCACCTTGTGCATTATTCCCAAGAATACCTGCCATTGCTGTTCCACTGTCTTTTAGATAGATAGATAGATAGATAGATAGATAGATAGATAGATAGATAGATAGATAGATAGATAGATAGATAGATAGATAGATAGATAGATAGATAGATAGATAGATAGATACTTTATTCATCCCTAAGGGGATTTTCAACATTTTTCCAGTGTCCCATACACTTATTGTTACAAAACTAATTACATACAGTATTTAACTCAGTATAAATATGATATACATCTAAAATAACCCTCCCAAAAAGCATTAATAAATAGCTTTTAAAAAGTTCTTAAATATTTTACTAAAGTGCATTGAGTGGTAACTTAAGCTCAGACCTAACCCCAGCACTTAACATGTCTTGTCCCTGGTGATTGAATTGTAGAGCCGAATGGCGTTGGGGAGTAATGATCTCTTCATCCTGTCTGAGGAGCATTGCATTGACAGCAACCTGCCGCTGAAGCTGCTTCTCTGTCTCTGGATGGTGCTGTGCAGAGGATGTTCAGAGTTTTCCATGATTGACCGTAGCCCACTCAGCGCCCTCCGCTCTGCCACCGATGTCATACTCTCAAGTTCTGTGCCCACAACAGAATCCACCTTCCTTACCAGCTTATTAAGACGTGAGGCGTCCCTCTTCTTAATGCTGCCTCCCCAGCATGCCACCACAATGAAGAGGGCGCTCTCCACAACTGACCGATAGAACATCCTTAGGCTATCCGTCCAGTCAACTTTGGCCAGCTCGTCCCTCATGGGAGGAGCTTTCAACACATTTAACTTCATGTTCCGTCAGACCATCCCTCTGTACATGATTCCTCCTTATCACTTGTTCCGCCCCACCTTCATCAAATACACACTTAATATTCCGGAAATGTGAGGCCCCACCTGTCCTTTATTCTTCCTCTCGCTCTCCTTTCTCACATTCCGGACCCCGCCCCCTGCAAATTTAGTATAAACCCCCCCAAGAAGCACTAGCAAACTTCCCTGCAAGAATGTTAGTACCCCTCCAGTTCAGGTGTAAACCGTCCCTTCGGAACAGATCCCAACTTCCCTCGAACAAAGCCCAATTATCTACAAACCAGAAGGCCTCTCTCCTGCACCATCCTCTCAGCCACGTATTAATCTTTATAATCCTTCTGTTCCTTGCTTCACTCGTACGTGGCACAGGTAGCAATCCTGAGATTGTTACCCTGGATGTCCTGCTCTTCAGCTTCGCACCTAACTCCCTGAACACCCTACGCAGGACCCCCTCACTCATCCTACCAACGTCATTGGTCACTACATGGACCACAATAACTGGATTCTTGCCTTCCCTCTCGAGAATATCCTGCACCCGATCTGAGATGTCTCGGACCCTGGCACCAGGGAAGCAACATACCATCCGAGACTCCCGATGTTCCCCACAAAATTTACTATCCGCCCCCCTAACTATAGAATCCCCCATCCATACCTCTCTCTTCTCTCCCCTCCTCCACTTCCTAGTCAAGGCTTCAACCTCAGTGCCAGAGACAGGACCACTGCAGCTTGTTCCTGGTAGGTCAGCCCCACCAACAGTATCCAAAACTTTATACTTATTTTTGATGGTAACGGCCACAGGAGTGCTCTTCTCTCTCTTTCTTCTCCCCTTGCCTCTCTTGACTGTCACCCATTTGCCTACCTCCCGTCTTTTGTGACTGCCTCCCGATAACTCTTATCTATCTCTGCCTCTGCCTCCCGAATGATCCGCAGTTCATGCTGCTCCTGCTCGAATTCGCGAACCCGGTCTGATAGGAGCTGCAGCTGGATGCACCGATTGCAGGTGTGGTCATCAGGAACAACTGTGTTGACCCTGACCTCCCACATACTGCATACGAGCACACCACTGCTCTAACTGTCTCCCCCATTATCTGATCCTAGATTAGTCAGAATAAATGAAAAAACAGGTTTCTTGTCGAAGTCCTCTTGCGCCGAAGCCCGCTGAGCCAAAGCCCAGCACTCTGCTCCCATGCACTCCGCTGCCCGCTCCTGATAGTGGGTCGCCTTTTAAAGACCGCGCTCGCCGCTGACGTCACCCGCGCTTGCGCAGCTTTACCTTCCTCCTCAGGTATTCTCCAGGTCGGTCCGAGGGTCTCTGCCTACCTTCAACGGCGGATCCTCCGATCTCCAGTCGTATGTCGATCACAAGCACTCCTTACTCCCGCTCCGACGCTCGCTCTGCGCAGATGCCAGTGGAAAAAGGTGATAGCTACGTTCCCCTTGTGGGTGGAGACATAACTGATCAGAATCGATGCGGCTAGCACAGTAGTGAATGCCCTAATGAAGGAAATTACACCAAGATTTGGAATTCCATTGTGGATTAATAATGATAGGCGGACTCGCTTTGCTAACAGATCAGTGCAAGGGCTGAAAGCCGCCCTGTGATTTCAGTGGAAGTAACATATCCCCTGTCAACCACAATCACTGAGAATGGTGAAAAGGGTAAACAGAAAAATAAAATGAAAAATGCGCTAGGCTAAATGTGTCACCAAAATGACTTTTGATCTAGAACGATTGAAAACCCCTAAAATATGCACAACGACTGTGCCAGGAAATGGAAAATCTGTATGCCAAATGAGAGAAGCCCAAATTTCTCTGCCTCTGGCCCCATGTATGTTTGATGTACTCCTGGAAGGCCTGGAACCTTTAGAGAATGGGAGGAGGAAGAGGATAGTAGTGACAGCTTAGATGAGGAGGAATGTCTGAAAACTTGTCTTTTCCTGAATGTTACGAGGCCCACTGTCCAGAGATAGACTTAATGAGAGAATATGAATGTCGATTGGGAAAACAGTGTAAGTGTTGATCTGGAAGATCAACAATGATGGATTTGTGGAGGGACACGATTAATAAGCTACCTGACTATGCGCATTGGATACTTTAACGCTTGGACTCTTTTGTGAAAATAGGGAACAGTACGTCCTAACTGTTGCGAGATAAGGTATGAGGCTAACCTGCTTCCACCACAGAAAAAAAAACTAATGTGCTGAGCTCGGCAAGATAGCTTTACTTGTAATTGTTTCTTTCCCTCTGAGTTATTTTCAGTGAACAGTTACATAATGTTAGTGTGGTAATATTTCTGTACAAGTATTGGATATAATATAGTAAGAATGCTGTTACGATGTGAACTATAGAAAACGACGCCATTGTAACAGGACAGCAGGATCGGGAGCTGCTGTAGACTAGCTCTCTCTCTCTCATTGGCACTAAGTAAAATAAATGTCCCAAAACGAGACGTCGGATGCGAGCATTTTTTTCGACTGACTAAGGTCAAATTCCACTAAAATGAGGAAATCAACAAATGAACAATAAATATGTTGCATCAGTCTTCACTGTATAAGGTACTAGCAGTACGCCACAGGTCTGTGCATGTCAGGGAGTGGGGTAACTGCCTTCGCTATTGCAAAGGAAAAGTTGACAGGCAATCTGAAAAAGTGTTCAGGGGGATAAGTCACCTGGACCAAATGAACTACATCCAGAAGTTGAGAAAAAGATTGCTGAAGATATAGCTGTTGGCTTGGTTATGATCTTTCAGGAATTAGTTGATTCTAGTATGATTCTGTCGACTGGAAAATTGCAATTTTCACCCAACGCTTAACACTACAAGAAGGGAGGATGGGAAAAGAAAGGGAATTTTAGGCCAGTTAGTCCACTATCAGCGGCTGGGAAAGTGTTCGAATCCATTATTAACGATCATGTTTTTTGGTACTTGGAGAGTAATGAAAAAAGTAAACAAATTCAGTATGTTATCTGTCAAGAGATGTTTCGCCTGACAAAACGTCCAGTGATCTTCGACGAAGTAACAAGCAGGGTGGGCAAAGGAGGCAGTGGTTGACGTTCACTTGGATTTTCAGAAGGCATTTGGACTGGTGACACACATCAAGCTGCATAACAAGATAAAATCCCACGGCGTTACAGGAAACACACCAGCCGGAAACTTCGACTATACTTGTTTTTCTCCATGGTGCTGATTATCCTGCGCAGTTCCTCCACCATTTCGTGTGGGTTGCTTGATTTTCCAGCTACTGCTGTTTTTCTCTTGTTTGTGGTGAGAAGAAAATATTTGGTAATGGACGGCGAGATGATTGCCCCCTTGATGATGACATACACCCTGTTGTGTGCTGTTTTGCAGATTAATCGTTTTGTGGCTTCTTTGCAGCACTGTGACTCAGAAGTACTTGGAAGAGTGCAGCATGCTTTCGCAACAGTAATGCTTGAGTAGTTTAGTAATACACTGAGGTTGCAAAGGTAAGTTCTGAAAATTCCATGTCAAAATTCTATCGCCCCTCTTTGGATGCAATCACAGTTACATAAACCAGAAGTACACGATGAATGTTAAAGTCCATTTCCACCCTTCAGAGTGAAGAATCGGGTAACAGAAGAATTCTCTCAAATAAATAATTATTTTTACTTACACAATTATTCTGCCTTACTTTGAGAATAGGGATCTGTTGATTTCAGAAGAATTGGGGCATGTTTTAATATAACGTTTATTCAAAAGAGGGAAAACGTAGACCAGACCACATTGCTAACTGCTTTCCGAAGTCTTCTACAAGACCCAAAACGGTCTTCATGTGGTTACCTATGGAACAGCTATATTACCGCATTAACAGACTAGCTACAGATCTTAAAATATATTTTCGGTCATTCTCCAAAATGTGAACATTTGCCAAATGATTTTTTTTAACTGTGACTGTCTCAGCGTTAGATGTTACAGTGAGTGAGCCTATTACATCAACATGACATGTTTCAGTTCGCCATGCGGGATTTTCGGTTGTATTACGGAGACTATTGAATTAATTACTCCACTTCTTGGGGTGGTTTATGTTGAGGGTGAATCAGAACATGGTTTACATTCTGGAAAAAAAAAGTGAATTGAAGATTTGAAACTGCTTGGACAGTTTGTTTGGATAAGAGTTCATAATGGATGTGTACGAATATATGAAACCTCAATGTTAACATATTTCAAGTTCTGCTTTTGGGTTTCATCCATTTAAATTTATTCTCTGTTTGGTTATCAAGTCCGTTGCGGAGGGTGGAGGGGTAATTGTCATTATTTTTACCAAATGTTAGAGTTAGTTTTCCCTTTGTTATCCGCACACTTCCGCGTATACACTGATTGTCATTGGATCATGTCTGGACAATTTTGTTGTATATCCTCGGGAATCTTTCCAATGTCCCAATAATAACGCAGCAGTGAAATGACATATCTACCGTTTTATAGATGAATAAACACAAAAGTAATTCGGGTTTTCACTCTTCTTTAGCAATCAAGAGCAATACGCCAGAATTAGAAGTGTGGGTTTGGGAAGGAAGACCACCGAGACGGTGGTGTGTGAATCCAAGAGATGGGAAAGTTAATAGAGCTAGAGCAGAATCAATCTGAAAAAGGGAAGAAAGAGTGGCACGAAAGAGAGTTTATGGGCAGGCGAGGAGATAGGTCAAGAAGCCAGAGTGAGCAATAGAAAAATAGATAATGGAATAGGAATTAAATACCGTAAGACGAAATCGATGAAGATGCCATCAGATTCGGGGCAACATAAACGGAATATGCTCCTCCAACAGAAAGTCAATTGATCGTGGCCAAAGAAGAGACAGTTCAATGTATGCAGAGGGAGACGCAGCTAGGACAGCCACTCCGTTGTCCCTATCGCAGAGTGGCGGGGAAACGTGGTCTTGACCTGGACTTCCTGTCAAATGAGTCAGATTTCAGCAACATGGCGAATGACTTAGTCATTACTGATCACTGCACCAGATATGCGTAAGCTTTCCCTGCCAACCATCAGAGGGCATCCATTGCGGCCAAACTGTTAAGGAAGAAGTACTTAATTTGTTATGGCCTCTCCACGTGCAGAGGGGATTTCGAGAGGAGGCTCAGACATGAGTTTCTATCCATGCTTGAGTCCAACAATCGAGGACGACGCCTTATCACCCTCAGGGTGTTCCGCTGCTGGAGAGGTTTAATTGGAACTTGCTGGACATGCTCGGAACTTTGGAAATCAGCAAAAAGAACACGTGGAGTCGACATATAGGACATCTGGTTCATTGCTACAACGGTACACGAAATGTAGCTACAGCGTATTCGCCATATTTTCTGATAATGGGCGTGAGGCGATACTGCCTATTGACATTTGATCTGGATTTGGCGAGGACAACCTGCCAGCGAAGACTTATCTGACTTACTTATCTGATGTAGGAAGGTAATTGAAAGAGGGTGATGAAACAGTGGATATCGCGGCTGGCAAGCATTACAAGGAAATCCGAGAAGGTATGATCAAAATGTTAACTTCTCCAACTCATGCCGGGAGACCAAGTCCTCTAAAAGAATTTGGGGCTCCCTGGGCAGCATACGTTGGCTGACCGCTGGAGAGTCTGATACGAAGGTACCAGTTTTCTGTGTTAAACCAGTGGATGGGAATGGCTTAACAAGATTGTCCTTCAGAACCATCTTCTGCATCTGGGACAAGAGTTGCTGGTTGGCATGGAGCCCAATCTGGAGGCAGCAGCTAGTATGGTAACTCTGTGGCAAAGTATAATGACCGAAGGACAAACAGTCGTAGAAAATAGACCGAAGGTGTGTCTGCACCTGTAGAAATAGATGACGGGGTAAAAGTATCTCAAGAAATCAAGAGTGCCCACCTCAAACTTGGCATAATAGATGTAGACACTCAATCTATACACGACAGCCTATTTCAATGGCAGGATCTCCAGCTTGTGCGTGGAATATTTTTTTCCAAGGGCGGCAGACGCACGGCGAACAAACGCAAAAAGCTATCAACCAGGTGCCCAGGCATCCGGTGAGACTATATACAGCAATCGCGGACAACAAAAGCCAGCATAGGCGCCTGTGGCAGCAACTCTTTCGTCGAATACTCTGTTTCTTTATATTTCTCATCCCACATCGTTCCAAATTGCTCCGGAGGGCTAAGATACCCTTTGACCCTCTCTTATTTTTTACTGCAACCTTTCTTTCCGAAATTACGGTAAACACACGGGAGCCCATTTAAAGGGTAGCTCTCCTTCACGTAGCCTTTCACGCCCCGATAGAACCAATAAAACCCAAGGAATTATCGCAAAGCGCTCACAGTCTGGGCCCTTGGCCATGTGGTCTCCGCTTCTGTCCTACACGGAATAGTTGCAATCTCATCCCCTAAAACTACGTTCCGAACATAGCTGACAAACGTTTTAGATACATAGAAACAAAGGAAACCTACAGCACCATACAGGCTCTTCGGCCCACAAAATTGTGCCGAACATCTTCAAACTTCAGAAATTATTAATATTCCCTATACCCTTTATTTTCCTAACATCCGTGCATTTATTCCAAAATCTCTTTAAAGACCCTATCGCATCCGCCTCCACCACCGCTGCCGGCAGCCCATTCCACGCACTCACTACGCTCTGAGTAAAAAACTTATCCCTGCCATTTTCTCTGTACCTACTCCCCAGCACCTCAAACCTGTGTCCTCTTGTGGCAACTATTTCATCTCCGGGTAAAAGCTTCTGCCTGACCACACGATCAATGCCTCTCATCATCTTATGCACCTTTATCAAGTCGCCTCTTATCCTCCGTCGCTCGAAAGAGAAAAAAACCGAGTTCACTTGACCAGTTTTCATAAGGCCTGCTCCCCATTCAGGCAAACTCCTTGTAAATCTTCTCTGCACCCTTTCTATGGCTTCCACATCCTTCCTGCAGTGAGGCAACCAGAAATGAGCACAGTACTCCGGGTAGAGTCTGACCAGCGTCCTATAAAACTGTAACATTACCTCTCGAGTCCTAAATTCAAGTCCATGATTAATGAAGGCCAATACACCATATGCCTTCTTAAATGCAGAATCAACTTGCGCAGCTGCTTTGCGCGTCCTGTGCACCCGGACCCCAAGATCCCTCTGATGTCCGCTCTGCTAAGAATCTTACCATTAATAAAACGTTTTGCCATCATAGTTAAAGAAATAATTCCTGTCCCTGAGATCCCTTGTAGTAGTGTTTCTGATTATCACTGCCATCCTGTTCGCATGTGCAACTGAGGGTTCTGCAGTTCAGTCCTCACTAGAAACCCGGCAACACACCTGACTCCTCTTCGTGGTCACGGGTGCTTCCACCAAGAGAGCCTCGGCCTCAGGTATTCCGAGATATTTCATTTTCCATCACACTCTCTAATTCCCCGGGCGGTAACACGATAGACTTTGACTGCATGAACCACACAGTCGCTCGTCTAAACTCATGATCCGTTAGAGTGCGGCCACGAGTTTCCTCGAACGCCGTTCGAAACACCGGGTGAACGGGTCATGTCTTCAGAAAGATCTCTCCAGCTCTCTCCTTGCAGTCTCCCAGAAGCCTCCTCACAATAGGAGCATTGGTCACCACAAGAAATAAAACTTCGCCACTCAACGGGTTCCGGACAAAACAGCCCTAATGTATCAAGGACCTCAGTTGCTCCCACATCTGCCTTTAAAAAGTTGATCTTCACTGACAAATTACAGTAATACGGATAATCGCACCAACTTGGTCCCTGGATCTCTAGTGCACAGAATGCCCTCAATTGTAAATACGTCAAATACTGGTTGTAAAAAGAACCTTCCAGCAAAGTGACCTGCGACTTTCTTGCAAGAATGGCTCTGATATAAATACCCTCTACCGATAGCGATACACTAGAGCTTGGCCCCAATAAGCCTTCAGGTATAACGTTTTTTCGCTTTAAGGTGTTCCTTGAAATATGGCTGGGATTGTGTACAGCACCACCTCCCCCGCCCCCCACCCCAGAGTCACTTCACTGCGTATTTTCTTTTAAGTTTCCCCAAAGTCTCATCCTGCTTAGGTACTCGGGAGATCATTCACTGGGGTATTTCCTGCCGTTCACACTCCTGCTCGCAGAGTCCCTCTTTAGCGCAGTCATGTCAGAAAAGACCGGCCGCTCTTCTTCTCGCGGGGCGCCGGCTGTTAGCAACCGTCTGCATTGTCCGTCCCCTATCAGTCCCATCAGTCAGTGTGTGAGCACTCCCGCTGTTAACTACCGGGACATATCATTTCTCAACTCGACTACGATCTTTTTTTTCTTCTCTATAGGGTCGGCCATCCGTAATCACTTTAACGCAGTCACTACCGATGACTGTACCCTGCTGACAGAGACCTGGCGCGCCTCCGACGAATTCTGCTCTTTTCATACTTCTCTGCCCCGCACAGCAAACAAGGAAGTGGGTGCGAATTACGAAGCATTCGGAGACTCCAAGCGTTTAGGTTCTGGGACTGGGCGCCTTTCACTATTTGGTTCTTAGCGGAACGAGCTCAGCTGACTGAATGCCCCTTCTACGCCGCAAGCGAATTAGCTGCCTCTCCAGCTGAAAAATGTAGGCAGAAAGCTTTTTCTACAGCTAATTAGATATTCCAAATCGGACCTCTCTTTCCCTGCCCTCCGCAGAAACCTGAGCATTCTGCCTTTGTAGTCTCAGTCCCCAGCTGCGGGAGACTCAACTTGCATTTCGGCCCGGTCCTTGCACTTTCTTCCTCACGGAAAATATTCGCACCCCGCCGACCCCTTCTCCTGGGATCTCAATAGTTACATCCATTTTCATTACCGTTAATTTAGCGCTAGTCTGTACTAAATCAACTTTAAAGTTTTACATACTGTTCAATTGAAAGTGCAAATCCATAGACACCAGAGAGCTCTGCAGTGGATATCGCAGAAAAGGATTACAGATAAATTTTACGAAGTAACAAGATGTTCTTTTGTCAGTGGTCTTGGAATTTGCTCACCTCTGTGGCAGTTTTAATTAAATCGTCATAAGTTAGACATGTCTGTACCAGTGGGAAGTCGTTGAAGCTGAGAGTCGATAGGTTGTGCGATGGTATGCGATTGTGAGTTTTTTATTCATAGATCCGTGGATGACTGGAATGCGCTGTCTGTTATGGTGGTAGAGGCAAATGCATCGGAAGTTTCAAGGAGACGTTTGGATAAGTAAGTGAACATAAGGACGATTGAACATATGGACGTTTTGTAGGGTGGGGGTATTACTATTTGATTTCCCTTTTAGCTGGCTCCACAGAATCTTGAACTGTTCCGGTGTTGCACTATCGTATGTTTTATGTTATACTGGACTAGTAGCAGTTGCTTTTACAGGTAAAGAAAACGTAATTTCCATGAAATATTTGCTGTTCTACAACCTCAGTGACGATGATCGGCTTACCTGGCAATATAATAGGGAACTTCAGTGAGAGAAATGAGCTGAACATTGTTATGTCTTATATTTAAATGCAGCAGATCATTCATTGGAGATTTGGATGTCAACTCCTCATCTCCATAGGTTTATCCTATGCAAACAATGATCTCCCAGTCATTGATCTAAGGACGAGCCATATGATGAGAGTGGTGGCTTCCGGGCCGCCTTTGGCAGTCCCATGTTTCAACTGAATTCTCAATGATTCAGCCTGATACAGCAAAAAGGCACAGTAGCTTCAAAGTCAGTATAGACAACAAAGATGTATTAATGCTTTTAAAAGAACTATTACTGCATAAAACTGGTTGAACCAGTGCTGATTCTGGACTGTTTCCTCGGCGGATTCCAATTGGGAAACGTGGATGCAAGTCAAGGATACAACGGCTTTTAAGGGATGGGGTTTTGAACTCTCAATATCGACTATCTTGCTGGTAAACATGTAGTCTCTGCTGAATAAAATCGATGGTCTCAGAGCTAGGGTGCTGAATCAGGAACGCGTGTATCTTTATTTCACCGAATCCTTAAATCTATCTGTCCTCGATGCAGATATACGGATCGACGGGTTTACTATAAACAGTCAGGATAGATCTCTAGAGTCTTTCAAAAGTAGACATGACAGAGTACACCTCTTGATCAATTCTGCTGGGAGCACAGGAATATCACTGCTGTCCCAATTCTGTTCACCAGTCCTGGAATATCGCACATTGAAGTGCTGTGCATTTTATCTACAATGGGAGATTTTCGGGATCATTTTGGTAGCGGTATACATTCCAACTCAGATCAATAATAATCAGGCTTTAGATGATCTCAACAAGCGAATCAACATGCACAAAACCGCGCACCCTGAAAACTTCACGGTCTTTTGAAGGTATTTTAACCAAGCCAATGTGAAAAAAAAAATCACTACGCAATTACGATAAACAGATCGCCTGTAATGCCAGAGAAAACAACACACTGGACCACTGTTACACCACTATCAACAATGTCTGCCGTTCTATTCCATGCTCTCACTTCGGAATGTCTGATGATCTGGCTGTACTTCTGCTCACTGGGTATATGCAGATCCTGATGCCTGAAGCACCAGCAGTGAGGACTAAGTAGGTACGGACAAAGGAAACCCAGGAGCTCTTACAGGACTGCTTCGAATCAGTGGGCTGACTGTATTCCAGGAATCATATTCGAATTTGAATGAGTATGCTGCAGTTGTTACCGACTTCATTAATACCTGTGTTGATGAGTGTGTGCCTGAAAAGGTTTACTGTACATATCCAAACCAAAAGCGGTGGCTGAACCAGCAGGTGCGTCGTCTGATTAATGTTAGATCTCTGGCCTTCAAGTCTGGCCACCAAGTTCGGTACCGGAATTCAAACTGTGATTTGCAGAGGACTATTTCAACGGCGAAAAGACTATTTTGAATGAGGTCGGTGGAGACATGCGACCTACGACAACTCTGGCATGGTTTGCAAGATTTTATTTCTACCAAAACAAAGCCCAATAGCATTAATAACACAGAGGCTTCACTGCCAGATGAACTCTATGCCTTCAAAATCCGCTTGAGAGGCACAAAATAACTACAGCTGTGAAGAACCCTGCTGCAACTAATGACCTGGTGATCTTTGTCTCAGGGGCAGATGCGAGGCTCTCTTTAAAGGGAGTGAATCCTCGCAAGGGTGAAGGTCACGATAGAGTCCCTTGTAAGGCTCTGTAAACCTGTGCCAACAAATTGGCGGCAGTACTCAAGGACATTTTCAAACTCTCATTGCCACGGTCAAAAGATCCTACTCTCTTCAAAATGGCAAAAATGTTAACAGTGTCTAAGAAGAATAATGTGAGCTGCACTGACGGCTATCGCCCGGTAGCACTCACATTGACAGTGATGAAATGCTTTGAGATGTTGCCCATGAATGAACTGAACTCCTATTTCAGCAAATATGAGGACCCTGCCTATCGCCGCAAAAGGTTAACGGCAGATGCAATCTGAATCACTCTTCACTCGGCCTCAGAGCACATGTGCAATGCATTGCAAACACACCTGTCGGGAAGCTGTTCATTGATCATAGCTCAGCGTTTAATACTATCATTTGCACAGTCCTAATTGAGAATTTACAAACCCTGGGCCTCTGTACATACTTGCACAATTAGATTCTCGACATCCTGACCCGAAGACCGCAATCTGTACGGATTGGTGATAACATGTCCTCTTCGCTGAAGATAAACACTGCTTCACCTCACTGCTCATTCTCCATTGATCCATCTGCTCCACTCACCGTAGCCATGACAGAGTGAATAGGCGTAGCTCAAATACCATCTATTAATTTGCTGATAAGTCTCTCTCTATCCACTCTCTCTCTCTCCCTACGTCTCTCTTTCTCTCTCACTCTTTCTCTCGCTTTCGCTCGCTCCCTCATGCACCGTCGCTAGTGTTTATCAGATTTCTAACTTTCACTTACATTTGCCTCAAACTGTTGACTAGAACTTTGTTAAGTAAATCACATTTCTCTGCCAGATCCAAAGTCGTCGCGACATTTGAATCGTCAGTAAATGAGTTTTATAATGTTATGCATCTGTTTCTCAGATTAGAAGTAATCAGAAATCAGCATGTTGATGTCCTGGCATTAGTTTAGGACAAAATATGAAAACATTAAACAAATATATGTAAATTACATTACACATAAAATGTTACATTTATTTAATTTCTTTGAAACTTTCATTGAACAAATCAAAATAAATTTGCGGCTGGCAACATCTACAGGAAAATAAAGGGCAATAAAGCCGTAAAACCATACTTCAGAACAGCCTGGGATAATTTTAATAAAATATACGAGATCAAGAGTAAAATACTGTTCTTCATTTATTACCAGATTTATTTCTATTCAGCTGAATAAACATCATGTCATGCAAGTTATGTGTCAAGTGAGAAAATAAATGCCTCAAGAGAAGTCAGACTTTCTGCCATTGTTATTTCTCCGTGAGAGGCCAATAACCTGACGATCGACATCTTCATCTTTCTGGAGAGATGAATGGACAGGCTACTCGGAAGGCTTCCATTCTTCAAGACTCGCTTTAGAAGAGGGGATCGTCGACCTTACACTAACTTACCTGTGAAATAAAACAAAGTTCACACTTTAAGTTGGTTATATTAAGAGTGCAATATTAAATACAAAATTGTGTGCAGATATTATTGTCTTTTTAATTTCAGTGATGAAATTCAAAGGCATAGGGAAATTTCACTGAAATTCTTGGTCTCCTCAACCTGAACAGACAGTAATACGACATGATTGGATATCAACTTAATACAGAGAAAATTATATTTCAGCAAAACAATATCTCGGACAGTTTTCCCCTGATTTAATTATTTCGATTCAAAATTAAAATATATTTTACACAATACTTTTTACTGTGAAAGAAAGAACTTCAGCAATTGAGCAACTCACTGAACCCCAATTTCAACTGAGTTATTAAGATTATAAATTACAGCGGACAGGACATAAAGAGTGAACAAAAACAAATAAATTTATTTCTTACCGGTGAAGGTGTAAACATCCGAACAATCCGTCGACGCGTCTTGGTACAGAAATGGTTGGAAGTTTGAATGCTCAGCGGTGAGATTTATAACTACTGTGAACTACATACCCAAGGTATGTATTTTTAAGAAACCAAATATACTCATCACGTTTAATGCGTCAAGAGCATAAGGATATCAATGTTTTGTTACCCAGAAATTTGATTCCTACGAATAGGAAGGAGATGAACTTACTTTCATCGGCAACTCTGAGCGACCGAAAATCGTCCGCACCGTCGGCTAACACGATCATAGCATCAGCAGAATCAATAGTTCTATTTTCATCGCCGTTATATTCGGTGTTAACCAGATCTAGGGGGATAGTGAGTCAAATCGACATTCCTGTAAACAATGCTGGACACTGCTACATGTTGGATGAGAGATATTCTTTATGCATCACCTGGGATAGGCATTTTGGTGAAGGACGGATCTTTATCCGTACCCTGGCTTTTTACAAGTTACCAAAAGTTAACAAAACTCCGCTCTATTTATCTTTCAACACGAACCGAACAAAGAAATAACATTTAATTTGCTTGGCTGCAGGTGAGTTTTTGGCACATGCATCAAATAACAAAAATCCCTCTGAAAATTTTCAGACCTCTTACCAGGTCACGTCATATCGCCTGTAAAACTTGCTTGGTCAGTTTATGATCGCGGCCATAATTGCGGATAAGTAAAGAAAACAGAAATAACAGAAAGAAACGTATACCAACCTTGAAAACTAGAGTTTTCTTCAATATATTCTGGTTTAATTTCGGTGTTGTTAAAAGCGTTACTGGTGTAATATGCGATTTGATTGATGGAATCATTGGAACCAAAGTCTAAAATTCAACGAAAAGAGATAGCTGATTAGTTGATGGAGAGATTTATTCCATCTACCAGACAGAATTCATAAATCCTTCATCATCTCAGTAAGAATATTGTGGGCACCTCGTGAGGAACTGGCATAGCAGCAGTCAGAAAATTGAGAATCAAGGCTGGTGTAACTGATGCAGAATAGGTGTGCTTGGGGTAAGGCCAGCAGAAAAATCATGTCTGGAGCACGACGAGGAACTACAAAGAACAATGACACAAACTCATGGAGTGTACTGATTATTCAAAACGGGTGAGGGCGCTCCTGCTGGCAACATCAATTCCCCACCTCAGCTCAGTTGGGGTCTGTTTTCCTTCCAGCATTCCAGTACACTGCAATTTCAAGATTCTTCAGCAGAGAACAAAGAACATTATAGACGCTTTTTCCCACGATGGACTCTTAACCTACTCTAAGTACAATCCCTCCAACATAACTCTCCTTGGCATTTCCCCCCATGTTTTCGTGAGTCGCCTAAACGTGCCAAGTGTATCTGCTAGGACAACTACCCCTAGCAGAACTTCTACGAACCGACAACCCTCTGGCATAAAAACATAGCTTTGCAATCCATCTCCTCTTTCCTTCAAACACTAACAATTATGCATAAGAGAATGTCTGCAAATGTTCGAAATCCAAAGCAACACACTCAAACTGCAGGAGGAACTCAGCAAGGTCGGACATATTTTAAGTTTCAGTTGAAGATTCGTGACTCAGAAGAAAGGGCAATATGGCAGAACTGTATTGTGAAGGTGTGGGGAGGAGTGTAGCTCGGGATGATATATATGAAGCCAGGTTAGTGCGAATGGACAAGTGCTGGAGAAAAAGTGTATCTGATAGGAAATGAGTGGACCACAGGTGAAGGGGTAAGTACGAAGTGTGAGGAACCAGGGGCAGATGAAAAGAAGTAAAATGTCAGAGAGGGGTAGAGAGCATAGGGGCTCTTAAATATCGCTAATGTTTTAGCCTCCACCAGCATCCCGGCAAGTCATTCCAGGCACTCACCAACTTCTGTGTAAAAATAAACTTACCCCTGATGTCTCCCCTAAACTTCCCTCCTTTAATTTTGTACGTATGTCCTCTGGTGCTTGCTATTGGTAACCTGGGAAACAGGTACTGACTATCCATCCTATCTATGCCTCTCATAATCATGCAGACCTCTATTAGGTCCCCTCTCATTCTTCTACGCTACAAAGAGCAAAACCCCAGCTCTGCTAACCTTGCTTCATATGACTTTTTCTCCAATCCCGGCACGATCCTGGTTAATCTCCTCTCCACCCTCCCCACAGCTTACACATCCTTCCCACAAGGAAGTGAACAGAATTGAACACAATACCCTAAGTGCGGTCGCACCAGAGATTTATACAGTTGCAACATGACCTATCTACTCTTGAACTCAGTCCACCTGTTAATGAAGCCCAGCATTCCATAGGCCTTCTTAACTACCCTATGTAACTCTGCAACGACCTTGAGGGATGTATGGATTTGAACACAACGATCCCTTACTTCATCCACACTCTTAAGTAACTGACCATTAATCCTGTACTCAGTCTTCCGTTCTGTCCTTCCAAAATGCATCACCTCACACTTCTCCGGATTGAACTCCATCTGCCATCTTTCTGCCCAACTCTGCAGCCTGTCTATATCCTCTTGTAACCTTCGACCACCTATAGTTCCATCCACAACTCCTCCAATATTCGTGTCATCCACTAACTTCTAAACTTCCACAAACTCACACATCCTTCCATTTCTACATCACAATTCTACATCTTATAAAAATCACAAATAGCAGGGGTCCCAGGACAGATCCCTGCGACACTCCACTAGTCATCCAACTCCAGGCAGAATACTTTCCTTCCACAACCACCCTCTGCTTTCTTCCTTTAAGCCAATTAATTATCCAAACAACCAAGGTTCCACATATACCATGCCTCATGACTTTCTGGTTCAGTCTCTCATGAGGGACTATGTCAAATGCGTTGCTAAAGTCCATGTAGACAACATCCACTGCCCTACCTTCATCAAATTATATTGTTACCTGTTCTGATGATATCGGTTACTCTGTAATTTAAAAAAATGCCCCCATTTCGTTCGTTTCGTCTTTTTCTTATTCGACAGTTCTACTTACTTAGCCTCAGCAGACGAGCTCAGCAGTTTTCCCTATGTGAACACTGCTAAGACATTTTCCCATATAAATCATGTCACCACACCACCTGTAATCACTGTTGTGATATCACGTCTCTTGCAATAAAACCTTGGAAAATTGCGCTGCCTCCCCTGTCACTTCTGCAACCAGGTATCAATCACGAAAATAATGTCATAACCTCTTGGTTCTAATCCATGTCCGAAGCTCAAAAGCGTTTCCTACCATAATTTGTTCATTTAAGTATACACAACAATTATACATGCTCAGTCTCTCGACTTCTGATTTTTTAGGTTCGTTTCAGCCTGCAATTTAATTTATTCACCACCCGCTCACCACCGTGCAGCAGTATCAAACTGTTCCTTCTGCATAATCTTCATATTTATTGTCTTACTAGCACGTGTCACGGCGAGCAATCCTAAGATCACAACTGTCAGGGCGCTGGAGCAGCGAGCCAATCGCAGACCCAGAACTGTGCACATTGTGATATTAATTGAGCAACAAGTCCCGAGGTGAAACAAAGTCAGCGCCAAAGTTCAGGCAGAGATCGAAACATCCAGAGAAATACAAAAACCAGAATCGGGAAACAGGAAGAGTCGATATTCAAGATGCACAGAGATCGGATACTAATGCTGGAAGGCTCAGAGAAAAAAAAAACAGTGGCACAATCTTGCAGCAAATATGTGAAGACAAGGGACTAAAATACACTGAGCAATCAAGCGAGAGGCAGGTGGTACGTAGAGAACTATCAGACTGAATTGTCAGCAAAACAGTTACTAATGAGAAACATGAGAGAAACGGAGTCCTCCGTAATACAGGGGCCAGAATAAAGCACCAGCGGAGTCAAGAGCACATGGAGTATGAAAACAAACACGAGCACATGGAGCATGAAAACAAACACGAGCAAATGGCAATAATATAAACAAAATCACAGACGGCGACTCGGAAGATATCACACAAAAAAAAAACAAAGTTGGACTTGAGGTGGTGACCCGCAGCCCTGGAATTCCTGTCTTATAACTAATTTCCTAATTCCGTGCGCTCCGTTTGGAGGAAGTGATCAGCCTTCTTAA
Source organism: Hypanus sabinus (assembly GCF_030144855.1). Taxonomy (NCBI): domain Eukaryota; kingdom Metazoa; phylum Chordata; class Chondrichthyes; order Myliobatiformes; family Dasyatidae; genus Hypanus; species Hypanus sabinus. Next base: position 27,644,912 of record NC_082706.1, read on the forward strand.
CTTTACCGACGTGGACCACAAACTTCGGCTCTCCCACTTCCCACTTAATAATTATTCGGATCTGATCGGAGCTTTCCATGAACCTGAAAGTTGAGAAATGACAATATCTTTCAACTAGTCAGAAACATCTGACTGATCACTTAACAAAATGAATCTACTAGTAGTGCAGCACGCATCTTCTCCTCCCTTCCTTTCTTAGCCACAGATCCGCACTCACTGCCAGAGAACTGACCAGTCTACCTTTCCCCGAAATGATTTTTCCCGCCGAACGTATCCAAAGCAGAATAATTGTTGTTCAGGGGAGCAGCCGCGGGGGCACCCTGCAGTGGCTAACAATCCCATTTACTGTGACCTGTGTCCTGCCCCATAATTGTGACGACATACGCATAAGTCCTGTCGATCAGCCCCTCAGCCTTCCGAACTATCGGGAATTCATCCAGTTTCAACTCCAGTTCCTTAACACGGTCTGTGGGATACTGCAGCTTGCTGCACTTCTTACAAGTGCAGGATCTGCGGACAATAAAGCTCTCTCTGCCTTGCACCACCCCGGAAGAGGAACATTGCACTGATTTACCCGGCCTCCACACCGCGCTAGTTGTCCAAGAAGAACGAAAGTAAGACGATTTAATTTCTTTTTGAAAACGTAGAGCCTTCTCCTCTCTTCGCCATTATCACCCTGAGCCAGAGTCCGAATTTCCCACTCTGATATTGACCCACACATATATTGTCATCAGATCTTTATTTCTATATTTCTCTAATGTCCTTTCCTTTCAACTTTGAAGTATCTTTTGGTATCTTGAACTGACAGTTCTCGATTTCTACTGTCGTAATGGGTAGATACGGTCTTTAGCACCTAAAAAGTAAATGAAAGAAGCAAGGCGTACCTGAACCGTGTGCATCGTTCAAGCTCTTGCTGAAGGGAGTATTCTCAATTTCTTCATAAATTGCTTGGTAAAAAATATCAGATGAAGCTCTGCCTGCAAACTCTGCGTCTGTTGAAGTGAGAATTCCGAAAGTCATGTGCATTAAAATCACAAACTTACGAATTAATCTCTCGTTATTAAAATTAAAATGGGAAATCAGTCATATATGACTGTTGATGTACGGGAACTTTGAAAATTCTGTCAGTATCATTCATAAAATCTGTTTGTAACGCGCTGTAAGGATTGATTGCTAATATAATGACTTCTTCGTTATGTTCACTGCTAAGGTAACCATTTCTCTGTAGCAACAATATTTGGGATATGGCTGGATATAACAGGTATGTGGTATCCAGGTTATCCAATCGGACATTGTTGCTCTGTACTGTTATTTTTTTTTTTCGAGATCTTTTGTTCGGGAGGGATGAAGAGGGAAGACACGTGTGGAGAGAGCGAGTGGACCACCGGACGGAGTGGTCCGAAGGTGGCAGAATGTCTACTGAGAGAGCTCCAACGAGAAACTTTGACTTTTCTTTGAATTGGGGCCTTTTTTATTTTCATTACTAAACCAAATTCAAATTAAGATTCATATGGTTCGATGATTCAATTGCATATGGTATACTGTCTTATGTTTTGCACTGTGAGTTTGTAACTGTGCGCTGCATTAAACAGCATGCACGCAATAGTGATTTCCCAGTTTGGCGGGGCCAAAGGCTGATTCCCGAGACGAACACGAGCTGGGCGAGCCTCAGGGTGGCGTGTAACATAGACTTATTACAGTAACACTAAATACAGGACTTATTTCGATACATAAAACATATGCCAATTGATGTTCCAGACATTTGGTAAACTACATAGAAACTGATGAAACGCTGATTATTATTACTATACAGGAGAGGATACCATCCCTAAAATATCGGATAATATCGCGACAGTCTCTAGAAAGACAACAATTACCCAACATAATTTGAAATATTATTCCGAGCAATAATAACATTTAAAGCTTGAATCTTACCTCTTCTCCGCTTTATCACTATCATTGTGAATAACTCGCCCACGACAACGATTCCAAACGTCACGCAGACAGCAAAGAAGATGGAGGAGAACCTGTTTTCCAATACTTATACACGAATTTCAGTAGGTAAATTAAAACAGACGCTTTAATTTTAAGGTTTAGACATTCACAAAGAGAAATGATTATTATAATTACGAAGTAAGTTTGCAAAATACGGAATTACTCATAGAATTAGATTTATATAAAGTTGTCAAATACGTCGTGTAAAACAACAGAAGTAATAATTATGGGTTTTGACGGTAGAGAAGAAAAAGCTTGCAAAAGGACACGATAGAACGGAACAGAATAAACATTACAAAGTACGCCATCGGCGTTGAACATGGAAAAGTCAAATGAAGCAAATACTACAATGAGAGAATTATGTAGAATATTTTTAAAAATAGAATTCTTTGGTGGATATCTTTCAGGTGGAAGACAACAGTTCTGAAATATATACTGGGAGTCGAACAGGACAATCTGTTTAAATGTCAGAATAATCTGTTCAACATATGACGGCAATCAGCAGTTACATTATGGGTAATAGAGCTATTGCCAAGGGTTACAGAATTGGAGCTTAAATTTCCGCTGTGAAACGAAACTGCATGCACACAGGGAGTCCGTTGGATGTCATGGACAAATAAATAAAGAGACAAGTTATATCAGCAGGAATGGTATTTGTCCTGGCAATCAAGTCCATTGCTCTAAGGTTGCTCCTCGTTTTCCATTATTCCTGCCTATTCCAACACCGTTCAACCACAAACATCCCTTTTCGCAACTCGAGATTCTCAGAAATTGAAGACATCAAAGTATTGGAATTACAGCACTGAATAGCAGTACAAAGCACATTATATGGGCTTGAAGCGTTTCCCCCTTTTCCTCATCTGCTGAAATATCAGCTGCCCAATTAGTAGGTCATGGGCGGTCGATAACCGCTTGTAAACATGATGTTCTTTTAACTCAATGCAGCGAACAATATGTGTTGAAGGTACGTCTCAAGCCGTTCTACCCTCACGACGCTGCACGCCATTTGTTTCCCCCATAATATTAAACAGTGGAATGACTCCCAGTCAATCCTCCAATTGAAAAATTACCTCTCAAAATCAGCAACGTCCTTTCTAGACTAAAGCAAATCTCATCCTATCAGAAAAATCGATGTTTAATGTTCGTCAACAATCTTTAGCATCACTGTGCTTTCCTGCATTTTGAACTATTTGTTGTCAAATAGTTAGGAATATCCATGAGATCAGCAAGTCTTGCAATCAGGTTGAATGACTTGAATGATCACAATCAGCCTCCATAATGTACCCGTGAGTTAGAAATACACATATGTGTGGGGGGGGGGGTGTCGAGGGTGTCTCTAGTTTTCAGAGGAATAAGGATTCTTGGATTAGCATTCAAACTCAGCTTTCGAAGCATTTAATATCTAGTTCGTTTTCATGTCAGTCTTGATCACTGCACTGCAGATATGCGGGCCAAGGTGCTCGATGAAACACCGACTTCTCTCCGTGCTGGAATGCGATAAATACGGGAGCTGATTGCAAGCTGCAGATATGCCATGAATGACACATTTTAACCGACAGCATAAAGCAGTGCTTAATGCAAAATATGCGTCTACACAAGCCAGACTAACAGTCTACCTCGATGATGGGTCATTAAGACTATGAGGAGTGATAGATAATTTCGTGGCCTAAGGTGGAATGACTCAATTTTAGAAAACCCTGCATATATATTTTTTCAACATAGTCCCCTCCTACATGTACACACTGATTCCAGCGGCCGTGGTGAATACGAATCGCTTCTTTGTAGAAGTGGTCCACGGTGGGGGGGCTGGGGGGGGTGTGATTGATACGTTCGTGGCCGAAGTTAGAAGGAGATCAGTTATTAACTTCAAACTGTCTGCATTATCACTAAAAAAGTTGAACTGCACGTGCATGTCACGATAGCGGCTTGGACCACAGTGATTGATAAGTTCGTGTCCTAGGTTTGGCTGAATTGAGCTATACAGCTCTCGTTACATGCACCAGCAGTTCAACTTTTTGAGTGAACTGCAGATATTTGAATTTAATAACTCACCTCTTCTACCCTAGGCCAGGAATCTATTAATCACCCATGCTTTTGACCACTTCTGGAGGTCCAGGACCTACATTCTACAAAGAAGAATTCTACAAAGAATTCTTCAAAGAAGGGATCCGTCTGCTCCACGATCGCTTGAGTAAGTGTGGAAATGTAGGAAAAATAAGTGACTATGTTTTCGAAATTTGCCTCTTTCTACTTTAGGCCACGAAATTTTCAATCACCCCTCGTATTTCACGGGAAGTGGAAAGTCATGCGCCGATTATGCAATTCATCCGGCACAGGAACTAACTAGCTAAAAGTGAACATTTCGGAATTCAAATGGGAATTTGTTTATTGTTGTCACGTGTATCGAAATATAGTGAAAAGTGTTTATTACATACTGTTCGTGCACTTAACATAATTACGTGGTGAGGGGGAAGATCAAAGAAGAAAGGAATGCAGAAAAATAGGTACAGCTGTAGAGAAAAAAACGTACAGTTATTCAATAAAGAGCAAGATCATAATGAAGTTATTTGGGAGGACGAAGAGTAGATAGTTTTCTACGAACCATCAATTTAATAGGCTCAACAAGCGTGCTGGAAGCTATTTTACATTCTGCTTTCAGGCTTTTGCAACTTCTGTCATTTGGAAAGAATGAATCAGAGAATTCGGGGCTTTGATTCTGCAGCCTAATTTACTGTGGCAGTCCGAAGTTAAGTCAAGAGGTCATAGAGGGAATGCTGGTTTCCCAGATCTGCTGAGCATTTATGGTTTTTCCATGCCATGGTAGGGCGGTGCCATAGCAAACCCTTATGTATCTGGATAGGATATGTTCTACGGTGCTTCCTTACCAATTGGTACAGGCCGATAGAGATGTGTAAATGTTTTTTTACTTCCTGCTAAAATAGAGAGGTTTCTGAGCTCTCTGATCCGTTCTCTCTGCATGGTTAGAGCTTGATACACTGCTGACACTTCCCACGCACTCATACTCAATATTGTTGAATTAAATAAAACTCATCTCTGAAGTCACCAATACCTTTTTTTTGTTTTGCTGAACTTGAGGGAACGGTTTTAATGACCCTATATCACTTAGCCTCCTTTCTCCTTTCTGTACACCTATTCCTCGTTATTGTGATATGGCTTTTTACGGTGGCATGTTGTGCAAACATGTAAAGGGATTAGAGCATTATGTGGCCACGCAGCAGTGAACTTGCAAGGAGTACGATAGGGAAAGAGAAGACAGAGTTGTGGAACATTGGTGATTCGATTGCGAGTCTGTTGGTCGGATGCCAACAATATACTTTTCGAGGGAGGTGTTAACTCGCAGAGTCCGGAATATGGTGATGGATTTGCTTGGAGCTGCAATGCTGATATAAAATTCACTGGATATGACTCATCAGGATGATTTCAGCACGAACTTAGAAAATAGCAAATGCTTCAGCATTAAAATATCAAGGACTTATATGCACTTATTCTCCAAGTCGCAGATGATATTCGTCCAACAAATTATATGTATTAATTGTAACTATCCACACAAACATCAGCAATGATTTTCCAAATACATAGTGGAAATTCGTCAACGTTTCAGTAAGAACTCGTTTGAAGGTACTTTCTGTATACTCAATAATGAGTCAATTCACCCGATTTTCAGATAAGTTAATCTAACCGATATATTTGGCAGGAGTTGGATATACTAATTTTAAGAATTTTACAACATCCTGATCCAAACAGTTGCTTGGGCAATTAAAATTTCAGCAGAACTGTTAACCGCTCCGGGTATCCGTTGCAATTAACAATGGTTATCCTGTGGGAAACTTCGTCACATGGTACGACCAGAATCATCTGCAGCTTAATGTGAAAAAGACTATGTAGCTAGTATTGGACCTCAGGAGGGCTAAAGCAACGGTGATCCCCCTTTCCATTCAGGGGGTCCGTGTGGACATGGTGGAGGATTACAAATACCTGAGGATACGAAAGGACAATAACTGGACTGGTCAAAGAACACTGAGGCTGTCTACAAGAAGGGTCAGAGTCGTCACTACTTCCTGAGAACACTGAGGTCCTTTAACATTTGCCGGACTATGCTGAAGATGTTCTACGAGGCTGTGGTGGCCATTGCTATCATGTTTGCTGTTGTGTGCTGGGGCTGCAGGCTGAGGATAGCAGACACCAACAGAAACAACAAACTTATTCAGAAGGCCAGTGATGTTGTGGCAGTGGAAATGGACTCTCTGACGGTGGTGTCTGAAAAGTGGTTGCTGTCCAAGTTGCATGCTTTCTTGGACAATGACTCCCATTCAGTGCGTAATGTACTGGTTAGGCACAGGAGTACATTCAGCCAGGGACTCGTTCCACCGAGATGTAACACTGAGCGTCATAGGAAGTCATTCCTACCTGTGGCCATCAAACTTTACAACTCCTCCCGCGGAGTGTCAGACATCCTGTGCCAATAGGCTGCTCCTGGACTTAATACCACATGGCATGATTAACTTATTATTTAATTATCTATGGTTTTATATTGCTATATTTCTTCACTATTCTTAGTTGGTGAGGCTGTAACGAAACCCAGATTCCCTCGGGATCAATAAAGTATGTCTGTCTGTCTGTCTGTCTGTCGGCAAGAAAGGAAAATCAGTCCTTTCTAGATCTAATTACATAATTAAAAATCTAATTAAACATGATTCGAGATCGAATAAAGGAAAAATGCCATAATATTAAATACCTGAACCGACTGGATCAGTGGGAGGTGCGGGCTCTGTTGTGAAGAGAATTTTTTGAACAAATATTAACAAATTCGTCTTCTTAAGATTTTCTTTCTCAACTGTTTATGGTTACGATGTTTACAAATCAGTTGAATATAACGTGGAAATTGTCCAAGGACACCTACCTGAACAAACAACAAAGACATCTTCCTTATGATCACAGTCATGCTGACCGAGTGGAGAGGAAGGACAACTGGACAGGAAAGATTCACTTCCTTTGCATTTCACTTCGTCCAACCAAAGATCGCCGACGTCCTGGATAATTTTATCCGGCACTCCAGTCAAAAGGGCAGAGCCACAGCCCAACTGCCTGCACGCCACATTGGCATCGGCCAGATCCCAGGAATCATCACATATCGTGCCCCAGATATTATTGAACTCTATCTCCAACCTTCCGGAGCAACTGGTGTTGCCGCCAGAGAAGCGCAACGTTGGTTCTAATGCAGAAGAAAACACTGATGTTGCATTAATCATAACTTCGAAATGGAATTTAAAATGATATTGCAACGTAGATAAGATTACCTGCTGCATAAACAGTTTGAGATATATTGCGTGTTTCGCAAACCTTTACACTGGACCGGTCCGGTATTTTGGCCTCTGATGAGAAGAGAAAAAATTTGTCTATTTATTTTTAACAACGATGTTTAGAATACAAATCGCCAGATAATGTGTTCCATCTGTTACCTTTACATTCAACACTTGCATGTGAGTTATATTGACAGTCGTGTTTCCCCCAAGGTTTTGCATGACACTGCCAAAGAGTCGACTCGTACGAGAGACATTCTATTCCATCCAACCATATTGGATCAGATCCTTTTCCGTATTTCTGCGAGTAATAGTCAATAGATTCCATGGTTCCGCAGTTCATTTGCTTGCAGATCACATTCGCATCTTTACAATCCAGTTCCTCGGAACAAACTGTTCCCCATCTCCCTTGGTACCGCACTTCCACTCTCCCTTCGCAGCTGTGTTTGCCTTCCACAAGGCGCATCTCTTTGTGTTCTGAGAACAAAGTAGTTAATGCAAACGTACTAATAATATTTTCTTACGGTAGAAAACTTAACTTGTTTGTATAAATAAAAAGACAAGAGATAGATATTTGCGATACCTCAAAACAACTGAAATCGCTAGAAAGTCTCAGAAGGGAGCGTAACATGTGGACAGGTAAGGAAATCAGGGAACAACAGACTACAGTGTGTTAGGAAAGAAGTTGAGAAGCAGGACCTGAAAGGTAGTAATATCGGGATTACTGCCTGTGCCACGTGACATTGAGATATGAATACAATGAGTTGGTGGACAAATGCGTGGCTGAGGGATTGGAGCAGGGGGCAGGGATTGTGATTTCTGGATCATTGGGACCTCTTTTCGGACTCGTATGACCTGTAACAAACAGGACGGGTTGCCCATAATTTCAAGGAGGACCAATAACCTGGCGGGAAGGTTTGCTAAGGCTCTAGGGGAAAGTTCAAACTAGAAGTGCTAGGGTGAGGGGAACCAAAATGAAGAAACTGAGTAAGAGGAGGTTAGCTCAGGAATAGAGAAAGCTTGTAGACAGTGCAAGAGCGAGGATAGGCAGGTGATAGAGAAGGAACGCGCTCAGATCGAAGGTTTGAGATGCGTCTATTTTAACGCAAAGGGTGTTGTGAAAAATGCCGATGAGCTTAGAGCGTGGATCAGTACTTGGAGATATGATATGGTGTTAATTACAGAGACTTGGATGGCTCAAGGACAGTAATGGGTACTTCAAGCACCAGGTTTAGATGTTTCAGAAAGGACAGGGAGGGAGGCAAAAGAGGAGTGGGCGTGGCACTGTTGATCAGATCAGTGTCTCGGTTGCAGAAAAGATGGACACCCTGGAGGGATTGTCTATAGAGTCTCTGTGGGTAGAGGTTAGGAACGGGAAGTGTGAAATAACTTTAGTCGGAGTTTCTTATAGGCCGCCCAATAGTAACAGGAGCATCGAGGAGCAGATAGAGAAACAGATCCTGAAAAGGTGTAATAATAACAGAATTGTTGTGCTGGGAGATTTTAAGTTCCCAGAAATCGATTGGCATCTCCCTGGAGCAAGGGGTTTAAATAGATTGGAGTTCATTAGGTGTTTTCAGGAAAGTTTATTGACACAAGATGTAGAAATTCCTACAAGAGGAGAGGCTGTACTTGATTTGGTATTAGGAAATGTATCTGGTCAGGTGTCAGATCTCTCAGTGGAAGAGCATTTTAGAAATAGTGATCATAATTCTATCTCCTTTACAATAGCATTAGAGTGAGATAGGAACAGATAAGTTGGGAAAGAAAACTTTTAATTGGAGTTAGGAGAATTACGAGACTATCAAGGAGGAAATTGGTAGCTTAAATTGGAAACAGATATTCTCAGGGAAAAGAATGGAAGAAATGTGGCAAACATTCAGGGGATACTTGTGTCGAGTTCTGCACAGGTACGTTCCGATGTGACAGGGAAGTTATGGTAGTGTACAGGAACCGTGGTGTACAAAGGTTATAATAAATCTAGACAAGAAGAAAAGAAAAGCTTACAAAAGTTTCAGAGAGCTGGGTAATGTTAGTGAACTAGAAGATCTCTAACATTACAAGCCAGTTCTCGATCCACAAAGCAATGTCCCGTTGGATCACATGCCTCCTAACATAAGGCTAATAGGAAGGATCTTAAGAAGGAAATTAGGAGAACCAGATGCGGCCATGAGAAGACCTTGATGGGCAGTATTATGGAAAATCCCAAAGCATTCTACCAGTATGTGAAGAGAAAGAGGATAAGACGTGAAAGAATAGGACCTATAAAGTGTGACAGCGGGGACGTATGTATGGAACCGGAAGATATAGCAGAGGTACTTAATGAATACTTTACTTCAGTTTTCACAATGCAAAAGGATCTTGATGATTTTAGTGATGACTTGCAGGAGACAGAAACGCTTGAGCATCCTGATATTAAGAAAGACGATGTTCTGGAGCTTTTGGAAAGCTTCAAGTTTGATCATTCACCGGGACCGTACTTGATTTACCCCAGGCTTCTGTGCGAAGCGAGGGAGGATATTTCAGAGCCTCTGGCAGTTATCATTGTATCATCAATAAGGAGGGGAGAGGTTGCAGAGGATTGGGGACTGCGGATATTGTCCCTTTATACAGGAATGGGAGTAGGGATAGCCCAGGAATCTATAGGCCAGTCAGTCTTATTTCAGTATTTGGTAATCTGATGGAGAAGATCCTGAGAGGCAGGATTTATGAACATGCTGTTAGGCATAATATGATTCGGGATTGTCAAAAGCAGTTCGTGCCTTACGAGACTGGTTGAATCTTTTGAGGATTTGACTAAACACATTGATGAAGGTAGAGCCATAGATGCAGTGTATATGGATTTAAGTAAGCCATTTAGTAAGGTACCTTAGTCAAGGCTTATTGACAAAGTAAGAAGGCTTGGAATCCAAGGCGACATTGTTTTGTGGATCTAGAACTAGCTTGCCCTCTGAAGAAAAACAATGGTTGTACACGGGTCATATACTGCATGGAGGACGGGGACCAATGTTGTGCCTCAGGGATCTGCTCTGGGACCCCTACTCTTTGTAATCTTAATAAATGAACTGGATGAGTAAGTGCTGGGTTCGCTTAGTAAATTTGCAGATGACACAAATGTTGGAGTTGTTATGGGGATGTTATGGATATTATGGATGGCTTTGTGGAGGGCTGTCAGAGAATCCAATAGGACATTGATAGGACGCAAAGCAGGGCTGAGAAGTGACAGATGGAGTTCAGTCCGGATAAGTGTGAGGTGCTTCATTTCGGTAGGTCAATATGATGGCGGAATATAGTATCAATGGTAAGACTCTCGGTAGTATGGAGAATCAGAGGTATTCTGGTGTCCGACTGCATAGGACACTCAAAACTGTTATGCAGCTCTGCGATTAAGAAGGCATACGGTGCATTGGCTTTCATCAATCGTGGGATTAAATTTAAGAGTCGCGAGGCAAGGCAACCTATGTAGGACACTAGTCCACATGGAGTGCTGTGCACAATTCTGGTCGCATCACTACTGGAAGGACGTGGAAATCATAGAAAGGGTGTTGTGGAGATTTACAAGGATGTTGCCTTGATTGGGGAGCATGCCTTATGAGAATAGGTTGACTGAACTCTGCCTTTTCTACTCGTAGCGACAGAGGATGAGAGGTGACCTGACAGAGGTACAGTGTATAAGATGATGAGAGGGATTGATCGTCTGGATCGTCAAATGCTTTTTTCCCAGGTCTGAAATGGCTACTTGCAGAGGGCATGTCTTTACGTTGCTTGGAAGTAGGTACAAAGGAGATATCAGGGGTAAGTTTTTTTTTTACGCAGGCTGGTGAGTGTTTAGAATGGGCTGCCAGCGGAAGTGGTGGAGAGGAAAGGACTGAATATTTTAAGAGACTCCTGTATGGTCACATAGAAATTAGAAAATTAGAGGGCTATGGGTAAAGCCTCGGCAGTTCTACGGTAGTGACATATTCGGCACAGCTTTGTGGGCCGAATTGTGCTGTAGCTAGTCCATGTTGCTAAAAAAAAAAGGTATAATCTAATTAATTACGGAATTTGGAGGAACGGAAACGTGGGACTGGCAGTACACTTCTGCTGGTCTTCAGGCAAGTTCAGGCACTAAATCTGAGAATGTTTTGTTTGAAAATGGGGAAAAGGTTTTTGTTTATTTTTCCCCTGCTCAGGCATGATGGCGAGAATAAGCGTAGCTGCAAGAAATAAATAGTCGGAAATAAACGGTAAAGGTCCATGCAAAATGTCACAATCAGTGAAAACTTTCAGCCTTTGGAAAGAATTTCTCCTTCAGTGTCCATTCTGCTGACACCCCCCATTAGATTATAGGGCGCTTCCTGATGCAATTGATTGAGAAGCGACCTTGTTGTCTTCTCTATAACCTGTACTCAGTCTTTGCAGTTTACGCAAAGATTATCTTCCACTCTTTCGATTCTAACATCTTGCATGTATTATTGGCGTCGGTAACAATTTGTCTCCTCTTCACAGCATGATCAGTCTGATCAACATCTGCGAGCAAATGTGCCGTTCTGGTCCCCTAATAATCAAAATGGCTGTTCCGCACCAACTTATTTTTTATACCCAGTCGCCTCTTACTGCAACAGTATTGTCTGTGTATTAGTGGCGGACGCGTGGAATTCAGTGCCAGTGTCGGTGGTCGAGATACGTAAATGGACCTTAGAAAAATATAGTATATTTGGTAGGGAAATTGTTGGCAGTTTCTTGAGTAGTTTACATGGTCGGCGCAACAGTGTGGGCCGAAAGGCCTCTAAAGTGCTGTAGATTTCACGGACTGTTTGAACTGCTTCCGTCTGTTAGGCGCTTCAGATCCCTCCAGGCTAAGACTAACAGGCACTGGAGAAGATATTTTCCCTACTGCGGTCACTTTGCTGAACAGTTGACTGCCGGTTAACTGTCGGCTAACTATTACTTGGATTGCGCTACTTGTATGAATAATCTATATTTTCATTTATATTTATCATTATTATTGTTATGAGCAGAGAGTCTGCATCTGCCGGAAGTAAATTCCTTGTATGTGCACACGGTACTTGGCGATAAAAGTCTGATTCTGATTCTGAGATTTCTATGTTTCTATGTTTACGTTTCGATAACACTAATGTGTGCTATAAATCGTTTAACACGTCTCCAAAGTGAAGACTCCAATACCACATTGCAGAAAATCGGCATAGTGGAATTACGCTTACCGGAACACTCCAGTATTACATCTTCTTTATGGCTGCAGTCATGATGGCCCCACAGCGCCGAAGGACATTTCCAGAGATACGGTTCATTACCCGAACATCTCACTTCATCCAACCAAATTTCTCCAGTGCTTCGTCCACAGTTCGGAACTTTTTTTTTCTCCAAAGCATAACCACAACTTAGTTGCCTGCATACCACGTTAGCATTAACCAGATCCCAGGAGTCATCACAGACTGTTCCCCAGGATCCATTGTAATAAACCTCCAGTCTTCCAGCACATGCATCTTCACTTCCGAATAGTCTTAACTGCATGTGGTCTGTTGAACAAAAACATTCAAGGTTACTCATTGCATTACAAATTGAGCTCATCATCTCGTTTTCATTTATGAAACTTCTTCTGATATTAAGGTTTGAAAATAATTGTGCAATCATTTCACAGCATGTTGGAAGTTGAAGTTGCTGAAGTATAAACTCAAAACCAAAAGACTGTAAGAATTTAGTAAGGCTGCAGCGCGGATTTGATCATTCGACTGCACTGGGCGCCCAGTCACTGGTTTATGTCTGAACCAGGTTATGGCACCTCACATTTACGCCCTGCATAGAACGTTGGGCATTCAATGTCCCAGGTGGTGCTTCTCTTTCACCATTGTACCGCATGTAGTACCATAGATCAAACATGGTGGCAGGAATTTGCCACTTTACTCTGCCAGAGGAGGGTGGGGGGTGGCTGGCGGTATTTCTTCTAATCTGACATTTTCACTGTCTAAAGCATGGTCGATATCAGAGTGGTTCCCTGTAATTTGAAGGATGTGTTCCTCTTCCAAAGCAGTGGAAAGTGCTTTGGACCATATCGCTGGGAGGAGAGAATATTACCACTGTACCTCCTGCCCAAGATCTACGGCTGACCAATCACAATATCAAGTATGGGGTGATCCAATTAGTCACATTCTGCCAGGAACTGATAAGGAACTGATGTTCATGGACTCGTGTCTTACTCTGCATGATGTTTTCAGATATGTAGGAATTCAATCAGTCTACAACAGAACTACATCATTTTTAGATAGAGATGCATCATTGTTATCTGTATTTTCAGCGAAGTTAAGTGAGTGCTTCGTTAATCGTGCAGATAGGGCTCCGGTGTAAAATCTACTGAATAATGAATAATAGATTTTGCCAATGAATATAATTCATATCAAACAGCAGATCAAAGACCATCGTGGAAATTTAGTGTTGGAAATTATCTGTAGGATAGACAAAAGCAAAAGCAGATCCTCATAATTCTTGAGAAAAACAAATTACAGGGAACTGATTGTTGCTTTTGATGAACAAACACATCGCTAGCTCTTTTGGCTGCCTCTTCCTTTGCTTTTTTTTTTCCTTTCCCAGCGACGAGTGTACACAACTGCTGTGACTTTCCAGGGACGTTTGTGTCTTGCCAGCCATTTACATCCATACCTCATTAAGATGGAGTTTCAAATATTGTTTAAATTAACCTATATTTCAAATGCTGCAAGAAGCTGTTTTAAGTGTACATATTAACTTCCATTCCTTGTGTTCAGACCAGAAAATATCAAGATTTCACAATACATTTGATGATTTTGTTGTTGTTGTTTTCCCCAGTTAATAAAAACTTCTGTGCTCTTACTGCTACTACCGCCATCTCAAAATTTGACCGTTATCTAGTATCCAGATACTATATATAATTATTTGGGGTGAACATCAATAGCGTTTACATTTTCTGAGGTTAATTAGCAGTTTGTCTACTTGGTTCTCAATTGATTGCTTGCTTTTGCTATGGCATCGTAAACAACTCTGTCATGGAGAAACCCAACCTCCAACATGGATTAAAAACAGTGCTACGAAAATGTGAAAATAAACCAGAAGGACCTCATCCCTTGTAGAAGGAGGATCTTTGCTAAAGCGACGGATTAAGTCTAACCTAACAGCTCCATTTCATCATATCATCATAATGAAGATGTGCTTTTTGGGTAAGTATGAAAACGGTGGTAACACTTGGTATTCGAATTAGTTTTGATCTATTTTTTTTCTGAACGGGACATTCACTGACAGTTCAGCTTCTCCATCAGTACTCCATTTTGGAAATCACTGTAATATATCACCCAATTATCGTCGCATGACTGCAAAATCGCATTACAGTAAATACTTGAGTACAAAACGTATATCTGTGCAACATAAATAAGAAATAATTGAACTCCGTGCAGTACTGTTAATAAACATCTGTCTGGATGAGCAAATTATATCATGACTTATTTCATTGTAAAGCAGTAGTGCACGCAAGCGCATACAAGAAAAATCTCTGAGAATTTCGCTCGACGTGAATCTAATGGCAATTATCGGATAAACACGGAAAATTCGTAGCGTCACAATTGACCCATGTTCTGATCCTCTAGACATAAGTCATTTACCGTGAAATAAGGCCAGACATCAGCCGCTTAACTTTTCTCTTTCGTTGCTCTTTTCTTGGCAAATTTTGCACCTGCAGCATCAGGCTGAAATATCCGAAGTTTTCTCGATAATCCGAAAACTGCATTCCCCATGAACGTCAAGGTGATCAAAATTCCGTCCTCCTTAACCCGAAAGAAATACCTGCCACTTCTGGTAATTTCTCAAAGAGCCGCTCTCTATTCTCTCTTACTCCATTCTCCGTTCCCCGTTCTCCATCCCCTCTGATACCTTCTCATTTGCCAGTCATCATCACCGACTGATGCCCGTCCTACTGTCATTGTTTCCACAGTCCACTACCACACACACACACACACACACACACACACACACAAACACAAACACACACACACACACACACACACACACACATACACACACACACACACACACACACACACACACACACACACACACACACACACACACTAGTGAGTATTGGAGAGTTTGTATTACAGGAGATCTGTTTACGAGGGTATAAACGCACATCTATTGACTGTGGTAAAGCGCACACAATTAAAGACGGATAGTTTCACAGCCAAACTAATGTAGTTTCTGCGCGCTATGGTATCACTGCTGCGCTGCCACCTACTGATATTTTTCCATAGATTGCGTTTTAAATGCTGTAACCAGCATCCCTTGAACAAAATGATATTTTCATTGTAAGCGAATGTATGTTAAATACATAAAACAGAGCACACCACATTCACTGAAAGACCTCATAATGAGAGTTCAGACTGAGAGTTTCCTATATAGATAGATAGATAGATAGATAGATAGATAGATAGATATATATACACACATATGAAACTGCATTCTCGTAACTATACAGCCTGCAAAATGGGGTTTCACCTTTCCAAGTCTGTACTTGTCCTCTGATATCTATAAATGCTGTAGAGTATGTGGAGCGTGGTACTGGGAGGCGCTGTGTGTACGTGGCGTATGCGGTGCTGTGGTCGGGGTTCATTGTAGTATAAAATAGAAACACTTCAATTAAGAAATTTGCACCGATCTGGCTAGATACCGATCCGTATGCCTGAATGGTTCAGAATTTCTTGATGCATTATTAATGGCCACACCAGTTTACAAATTATTATTGGCACATTTTTGAAAATTTTCACCTGAACACCGGACACCAACGACCGTGACGTTAGCAGGAGACCTTTGCAACAAAGAAGTTTTGCAGTTTCGTAGATGCGTCTCATTTCCTTCACATCGACCATCGATCACCAACATGGGCCTTGCAGTTTCTCTGTACCTTGAGGAGGTGTAGACGGATGTGGCGAAGCCGCAGCGCAGTTCTCTGCAGACAACATTTGCATCATTGAGGTTCCAAATTTTATCCTGCACTCTATGCCAGGTGCCATTATCATAAACTTCCAATCGGCCATCGCAGCGGCCTCCTCCATCGCTCAGTCTCAGAGACCACTTTTCAGCTACGATATCGAAGGAGTTAGATAAAAACAGTTTTTATCAATCGACAGTATTCAACATATTTTTTTTTCAGATTTTACATCGGAGTTTGTTTTATACACAAATTTCCCCACGTGTGACTTAGCTTGCTAGCAACATCCGTAAAGTTTGTCCGTCCATTTGAGCTACAAAAATGCTTTCTGCACTTCATCTCCGGAACTGGAAATATGCAGTATTCTGTTTTAACTTTGGACACATTGATAACTACTGAATGTGTTATGTATTCTGATCCCCCCTCAAAGCTACTTTGTTGGCACTGATCTGTTTCATAAATCTCTTTAGTTTGTTCCCGAACATTAAATACAAGCATCCCAGGAGCGCTTTTCTGCTTCTCTTTACGAGACGTGAGGGGGAGGAACTCGCACACACAAAACATAATAGGACTGTTTTTCTTTCCCTGTTGGAGTGAAGCAGACCAAGCTGGGAATTCATCGAGGTGTACAAAATGTTAAGAGCCTTATGTCGTGTGGAGAGAGATAGACTTTTCCTGAAGGTCAAAGCGGCGATTACATACAGGATTAACCTTACGGCGAATCGAGGAAAGAAAAGGGAAGATATCAGAGCTGAGCTTTTCTTACACAGAGAGTCGAGTAGTGTGCACGGAACGGCCTGCTACTACTGCAGATAGAGGGAGATACAGTAGGGAAATTGATGATAGAAAAATAATGAATGATTGTGCAGTCGGGAAGGATTGG
The DNA here is from genome assembly GCF_030144855.1 of Hypanus sabinus. Taxonomy (NCBI): domain Eukaryota; kingdom Metazoa; phylum Chordata; class Chondrichthyes; order Myliobatiformes; family Dasyatidae; genus Hypanus; species Hypanus sabinus. The sequence goes on from NC_082706.1 coordinate 27,662,064, forward strand.
ACTGATAGTACAGTAGGTTAATGTGGTCGGCAAAACATGATGCGCTGAAGGAATAGTGTTTTGCTGTGATATTGTATGTTCTAAGTAACAATGCCAGACTCTGCTCGTCCAGAGCGAATTGTAATCGGGTCCTTTATTTCTTAATGTCCTTTGTCAGCTCATTAATAAAATCTATATCCCAGGTAGTCTCTGCATAGATAATATATTCCTATATTTGTGTAATTTTACATTGTGCCAAAAACTACTAAACTAATAAATATATTGTCTTATACACAATTAGACTCCAACTTCAAATATCATTCACTCTATTCTGAAGCACTGTCTATTTCCAATAAATCTAAAATGGATTCATGGCCTGTGTTTGTAAAATTGAGCTGTACCAATCGTCTTAATCTTAAACAGACGTGATCACAACTAAAAAACAAAATCGTTAAATTATTTAAAACATCACCTTTGTGAAATTTTCTACGACCAATTAGTAGTTTCTTTCTGTCCGACATTCATTGTGACTCACCAGAGCAGATGAGACCAGCGTCATTCCAATGTGAACAGTTAACCTGACCCCAGGCTGAGACTGGACAATCAGTTAATCGGGTCTCGTTCCCCAGACAACGGTAGTCATCCTTCCACAATAGTCCTTTTCCTTCGCTAAAGGTAGCACCTCTAGGAGTTGCATTTACTGCTCCGCACTGTAGATGTTCACAAACCACGGCAGCATCTTCCAGGCTAAAGTATTCATCACAAAGTGTCCCCCACTGGCCTCCGTGCAGGACTTCCACACGGCCAGAGCATCTGCTCTTCCCATTAACCAAGCGTGGTCCATTCTTCCCTGTTTTAGTAATAATTGAAGGCAGTTAATTGCTCTCAATAAAAACAGATTAAATAATAAAATTGAGAAACTCGTTGATTTTTCAGCTTCCCCACATGGCTACCTGATAACGGTGTCTCTGCAGGAAAATTCATCGAAATGGAACGCACTAAAGGTGCTTACTATGCAGATACGTTCTTCACCTCGTTGAAACAGAAGATTTTGTCTCCAATACATTATGAGATCCTATCATAAACATGAGAAAATCTATGGATGCTGGAAATCTAAGAAATACACGCAAAATGCTGGAGAAACCCAGCAGGCCAGGCAGCGTCAATGGAAAAGAGTACAGACCACGTTTCGTGCACACTTCGGGCGGCGTCCCTTCATTGGGACTGGGAAAAAAAGATGACGATTTAGCGTAAGAAAGTGCGGGAAGGATAAACCACAATGTGATAGCAGCAATCAGTAGGGGGAAGCGGTGAAGTAAAGAGCTGGAAATTTGACTGCATACAAATCTGATTACAGAGGACAGAAGCAATGGAAGAAAGCAAAGCGGGAGGATCAGCTGAGAGAGCTGACAGGCAGGCAGGAGCATAAAGTGTGAGATCTTATTGGAAATGGCGAATGGTGAAGTGGAGGGCAGGACATTACCGGAAATTCGAAAAATGTAATGTTCATGCCATCGTGTTAGGTTGGGGCTACCCAGACAGAACATGAGGGAATGCTCCTCCAACCAGAGTGTGGCTTCATTGCGGCAGCAGGAAGAGGCTCATGGCAGAATGGGAATGGGAAGCAGAATTGAAATGGCTGGCCACTGGGAGACCCCACTTTTTTTTTTGAAAAACGGAGTGTTCCTTCTCGCTGAAAAGGTCTCCTGATCTACGCCGGGTCTTACTGATAAACAGCAGGACGCATCGGAAGCGCTGAATACAGTAGATGAAACCAGCATACTCACAGGTGAAGTGGCGCCTCACCGTGACTGACTGTTTGGGATCCTGAATGAGGTGTGGTAGATGTAGGGACAGGTGCTGCACATCTTCCGCTTACAAGGATAATTGCCAGGAGGGAGATCAGTGGGGAGGGAACAAAGGGAAAGGGAATCTTTCAAGCCAGGCTGCCATATGGAACCTTATCAATGTCCTTGCTGAAATCCAATGTACAACCTCACCTAACCTTATTTCCACTTTCTGTTAAATGTTTTTTTTAAAACCTTACAAGTTCAGTTAAACACAATTCACAACACCATTCTGCCTTCTTATCAGATTCTGTTGATAACTAAATGGTAGATAATAGACAATAGACAACAGACAGTAGGTGCAGGATTAGGGCATTCGGCACTTCGAGCCAGCGCCGCCATTCACTATCATTATGGCTGATCATCCACAATCAACACCCCTTTCCTGCCTTCTCCTCATATCCTTGACTCCGCTTCCTTTCATAGCTCTATCTAACTCCTTCTTGAAAGCATCCAGAGAATAGGCCTCCACTGCCTTTTGAGGCAGAGCATACCACAGATACAAAACTCACTGAGTGAAAATAATTTCCCTCAACTTCATTCTGAATGCCCTACCACCTTATTCTTAAACTGTAGCCTCTGGCTCTGTACTTCCCCCATATCGGGAACATGTTTCCTGCCTCTTGCGTGTCCAATCACTTAATAATCTTATATGTTACAATTAGATACCCTCCCATCCTTCTAAATTCCAGTGTATACAAGCCCAGTCGCCCCAGAGTCTCAACATATAACAGTCCCGACATCCCGGGAATTAACCTCGTGAACCTATGTTTCCCTCGCACATTAGCAGGAATATCCTTCCTCAAATTTGGAGACTAATACTGCACACAACACTCCAGAAGGACCTCTTTGTTCCTATACTCAATTCACCTTGTTCTGAAGGCCAACATGCCATTAGCTGTCCTCACTGCCTGCTGTACCTGCATGCCTACTTCCGTTCCTGATGAACGAGGACACCTAGATATCGTTGTACTTCCCCTTTTCCAAACTTGACACCATTCAGATAGTAATCTCCCTTCCTGGTCTTGACACTAAAGTGGATAACCTCACATTTATCCACATTAAACTGCATCTGCTAAGCATCTGCACACTCACCCAACCTGACCAAGTCAATCTGCATTATCATAACATCCACCTCACATTTCCACTGCCACCCAGCTTTGTGTCATCTGCAAATTTGCTAATGTTACTTTTAATCCCTTCATCTAAATCATTAATGTATATTATAAATAGCTGCTGTCCCTGAACCAAGCATTGCGGTATCCCACTAGTCATTGCATGCCATTCTGAAAGGGACCCGTTAATGCCTACAATTTGTTTCCTATCTGCCGACCAATTTTCTACCCATGTCAGTATCCAACCCCCAATATCATGTGCTCTAATTTGGCCCTCTAATCTCCCATGTGGGACCTTATCAAAGGCCCTCTGAAAGTCCAGGTACATTATGTCCATTTGCTCTCCCTCGTCCATTTTCATAGATATATCCTCAAAAACTTCCAGAAGATTAGTCAAGCATGATTTCCCCATCGTAAGCCCATGTTGACTCGGACCGATCCTGTTACTGCTATCCAAATGTACCGCTATTCCATCTTTTATAATTGACTCAAGCATCTTCCCCACCACTGATGTCAGGATAACAGGTCCATAATTCCCTGTTTTCTCTCTCAATCCTATCTTAAAAAGTGGGATAGCTTTAGCTAAACTGCAATCCAAAGGAACAGATACTGAATCTATAGAAAATTGGAAAATTATTACCAATACGTCCACGATTCTCGAGCCACCTCTTGAAGTACCCTGGGATGCAGGCAATCCGGCCGTGGGGATTTAACAGCCTTTAGTCCATGAGTCTACCCAACACAATTTTCTGCCTAATGTGAATTCCCTTCAATTCCTCTGTTACCCTAGGTTATCTAGCCAATGCAACATCTGGGTGATTATTTGTGTCTTCCCTTGTGAAGACAGTTCCAAAGTACACGTTCAATTTGCCTGGCATTTCCTTTTTCCCCATAATGAATTCACCCGTTTCTGTCTTCGAGGGCCCAACTTTGATCTTAACTATTTGTTTTTCCTCTTCACATACATAAAGAAGTTTTGACAATCCTGCTTTTTATTCTTGATAGCTTACCTTCGTTCCTCATGTTGTCTCCCCGTATTGCGATTTTAGTTATCATCTGTTACTCTTTAAAAGTTTCCCAATCCCCTGGCTTCCAATTCATCTTTGTTATTTTATACTTCCTTTCCTTTATTTTAATATCGTACTTGATTTTCCTTGTCAGCCACGGTTGCCCCTCATTCCCCTAATAATCTTTCTTCCTCTTCAGAATGAATTGATCCTACACCTTCTGTATTGTTTCCAGAAATACCTGCCATTGTTGCCCCACTGTCATCCCTGCTAGGGTATCTTTCCAGTCAACTTTGGCCAGCTGTTCCTACATGGCTCCACAGTACCCTTTGTTCAACTGTAATACATTCACTTCCGATTTTCCCTTCTCCTTCTCAAATGTAGAATAAAACTCATCATATTATGGTCACTACCTCGAGTTCCCTTATCAAATCCGATTTAGTACAGAACAATAAATCCAGAATTGCCTTCTCCCTGGTAGGTTCCAGTACAAGCTGCTCTAGAATCCTTCTCGGAGGCACTCCACAAACTCCCTTCCATTGGCACCAATACCAACCCGATTTCCCCGTCTACCTGCATGCTGAAATCCCCCATTAACAATCGCAGCACTACCTTTGCGACATGCGAATTTTAACTCTTGTTTCAACTTGCACCCTACATCCAGGCTACAGATTGATATTAAACTCCTATGATGGTCTTTTTGCCCTGACAATTTCTCAATTCTGTCCATACTGACTCTACATCTCTGTTTTACCCTTCGCAAGGGACTGAATTTCATTCCATACTCACAGAGCAGCCCCAACCTCTTTGCCCACATGTCTGTCCTTTCGATTGGACGCCCACCCCTGCATTTTTTCCCAGTCCTGGTCCTCTTGCAGCCATGTCTCTGTTATTCCTACAAAATCATACTTGCCAAGTTCCAACTGAGCCTCAAGCTCATCCACATTTTTTCTTACACATCCTGTATTCACGTAGAATACTTTTAATCCATGACTCCCCTCAACTTTCACTTCGTGTCCTATTGCACTTTGCCATACTCTGTGATCCCTTCCTGAGCTTTTTGCTCGTTAATTCTGTTGTCTTTCTGTACTTTTCTTATTCTGTCTTTCCCTTTATCTTCATCCTTATATTTCCAGTTCGTCTCCCACACCCTCCCACCCCCCACGGCCCCACTACTTAGTTTAAACACACCAGAGTAGCAGTGGCAAACCTGCCTGCCAGAATGCTGCTCCCTAGCCTGCAGATTCTGGCCATTAAAGTATCTTCTCCAAGTCTGAACTTCTCCACCTCTAGCTCTGAGGCTTAATGGCCTGTTCTATGAAAATAATTCCCAGATTTAAAGGCTTATTGTATGAAGAGTTTTTGATGGTTCTGGGCCTGTGCTCACTCTAATTCTGAAGAATAAGGGTTGACCCAAATGAAACCGATATTGAACATTCTCGATAGAGTCGATGTAGAGAGGTGTGGTAGTCTAAGACCAGAAGTCAATGCGTTAGCATAGAGGGTTGTCCTTTTAGAACGAAGATGAAAGAGAATTTATTTAGCTAGAGAGCGGGCTTCGTTGCTTCATCTTGCTGTGCAGTTCAACTCTTAGGGTATAATTAAGTTAGAGCTTGACAGATTCTTCACGAGTCAGAGCATGAAGGGATATGGGGAGAAAGCAGGGGTTTAGCTTAGGGCTAAAAATGAAAATTGATCAGACATGATCAAATGGGAAAGCAGATTCGATGGACTGAATGGCCTATTTCTGTTCCTTTATCTACTAGTGTCGACTTATATTTTCGCAAAGACGTTATTAATATTCCCCGGCCTGACCGTAATTTGCAGGGAATTCATAAGTCGTTTTGTGTTCCATTAATGACAATGTTGTTGGCTTCTCATTTTTTGAATCTATGCATGATCAATGCGGACATGTGTTCTGCTCGGTTCTACAGCGGGAAACTCCGATGGTAATGGTACACAGGGTTTCGACCTAATAGAATTCCTCACTAATGCAGTAGATTGATGCTTGGAAATGACGCGACCCAAACAAGGTCTTCAACTTTTGACACTTTTCTGAATAACCTATCTTTCTCGGTTCTTTTTCCAAGAAAGGTGTAACGTCTTCAATATTGTCCAAGCATCTAGATATTAACTATTATTTTTACTCGATTGTCGCAGTAGTGATGAAAGGCAACGGTTTGGTTGTTAAATGGCTTTTTCTCAAAAGAGTAACGCAAGTTTCTTGAGGAACTCTGCCGTCCAGCCAGCATCTATTGAAAAAGAGTAAACATGCGACGTTCCCGGTCCTGAACCAACGTGTATTTTTGTGCGCATTCGCTTGATTCACTGAATCCGCGGGTGATATCTTCTTTGGACTTTCGCGTTTAATCTGTTTCATATCTGTTGTCAACATTTTGTGAGAGTTTAGAATATTTAGTTTTATTTGAACTATTTTATTGTTTTCTTTCATTCTAATTTGAATTCAATAGTCGTGAGTTAATGTTAAATCAATACAAGACAGTTAGGCCTCACTTGGAGTATTGTGTTCAGTTCAGGTCACATAATTGAACATAGCACGTAGAAGGCCTATAGCACAATCCAGCCTCTTCTCCTCACTAAGCTGTGCCGAGCATGTCCTTACTTTAAAAATTGTCCACAGTAACCATCGCCCTTTATTTTTCTAATCTCCATATACCTATCCAGGAGTCTCTTAAAAGACCCTATTGTATCCGCCTCCACCAATGTCGCCGTCAGCCCAATTCATGCTCTCACCACTTTCTACGTAAAATACTGAGAACTGACATCTCTGTACCAACCTCAAAGCACCTCAACACCGTCCCCTCTCGTGTTAGCCATTTCAGCCCCGGGAAAAAGCCTCTGACTATCCACACGAACAATGCCTCTCATTTTATACACGCTATATTTTGCAGAGAGTATGTGGCTGCAATAGAGTGAGTGCAGAGGAGATTTGCAAGGATGCTGCCTTGATTGAAGGACATGTCTTATGAGAATAGGTTGAATGAACTTACCGGTTTCTCATTGGAGCGACCGAGGACCTGACAGAGGTGTATAAGACGATGAAAGGCATTGATCGTGTGGATAGCCAGGCTTTTTCTCCCAGGGCTGAAATGGGTAGTACGAAGTGGCATAGATTTAAGGTGTTTGGAAGTGGTCCTAGAGGATATCAGAGGGAGTATTTTCACACAGAGCGCGCCGGATGAAGTGGAATGCATTATTTGCGATGGTGGTAGAAGGGGATACAAATAAAGTCTTTTAAGAGATTCTCAGATGGATCCATAGAGGTCAGAAAAACAGAGGGCTATGCGTTAAGAGCACTCTAGGCAGATTCTAGAATCGGTATACATGGTCGGTATAACATTGCGGGTCGAAGGGTATTCAATTGCTGTAGATTTTTATGTTTATCTGCTGTTACGATATGGCTTCTGATTTCACTTGAATGATGTTTTCTGAAAATATGGCCATTTGCTTCCCGTTCAATTTCAGAGTGCTGCCTGAACAACCTATTTGTCGTACTGGGGTGTTGTATCAGGACCCAAATGCAGGACGCAGACACTGCAGTTCTAGGAACAGGGCAGGACGTGGGAATCGGAAGAAGGAGCCTGGGGTGGGCTCCGAGCCCGAGACAGGACAAGGACCTAGAAACTGCGTCTTGCCTCGGGCTCGGACACACAAACCCAGGCGAAGACGTGACAATGCTTGGCTAGAGACCTGGGGTCTTGAGGCTTGGCTTGAGGATTGAGGCTGGGTTCAAGGCTTGGCTTGAGCTTGGAGGCAGACTAGGACTGTACATAAACATAGAGACAGAACTTCCCCTTCGACAAGCCAGGACCCATCTTTAACAAGGCAATAACATGAGACTGGAGAGGACATAGACATAGAGCCGGGACTTCTCCTTCGACAAGCCTGGACTGAACTTTCACTCCACACAAATGCGAGGCATGACCGTCCGTCGGGTAACGGCAGAACGGCCTGACTTATCAAACGGAGGTGAGGACAAAGCAAGACAGATTTCCCCCGCAGGGCAACAGCAGAGTGGCCTGACTTATCCCAAAGGGCGAGGACAGGAAGACATAAACACCGAAGTACGACAGACAGTTCCATCTCTGCATCGGGTCTGCTCCGAGTAGCAGTTACGGCCAGCAACCTTGGCTAGGTACGGAAATAACCGGATCGCTACCTAGCTAGGATTGGCCCAGCTACCCCGGGAAACGGCCGAATCCATACAGCAATGACAGCACGGTCTACTGACAGCAAGACTCCAAGAAGCAAGGGATCTCCATCGCAGCCTAAAGATGGCAAGTGGCCATACCAGTCTTTCGCCAGCCATTTGCTCCATATGAATCTTGCCAGGGATGCTTGACAAGACGACTCCCTAACTACACACAATCCGAGGACCACTTATATTCCCAGCCAATGAGATGAGCAACCGGTGTTTAAGGTTTAGTCCAACCAAAACAAGGGACAGCCAGAGCACCTGGAGCCCGGAGCCCGCGGACCCAGGACTGGACCACGACACTACTTCCTTACAAACCTATAAAATAACAACATACTTTTTACTACTTAACTTCATGTATTTTATTTACATTCCTTTCTAAACGTTATACCGCCTGTAGTATGTTCTACAGTCTCGTTCTTCCATAAGATCCGCTGGTCAATTTCCCTCTTCCGTGGTCCAATATTCCTTTTGTGCGTAGTAACATAACTAAGTAAACCGTGAATAATGCCCAAGTACGTTCTTAATATGCTAACTCATTGCTCAATGCCACCGTAATTTACCAAACTATTAGTCAAGTTTTGATAGGAGATTCTTTTCTTCATCGCTTCTAAAGTTTCTAATTACAGGTATTCTAAATTTCCTCCTTCAGAACCCTACATTGAACTCAGTCGTTATGTTGCTTTCTGGTAAATCTTCAATTATCTCCCCCCCCCCACTGTATTGTCGGTCAATTTTACATCAAAGTAATATCGAATGATACTGCACCAATGCAATTTATGAAACATTATTTGGACGAGCTATTGATAAGTGAACTCTGTCTTCAAAATACAATCAGGGTTTAATATTGATTTGTTTTTTTCTGAAACTCGACACTCAACAGAACAGGTCAGACTGACATCATTCTTGTTGTTGCAATGATGATGAGTCCTTAAATAATATGGACAGTCGCATAGGCTCGACTCATTACCTTGACATGCAAGGATTTTGTTCCATACAGGGTCTTCTCCCTCTCCAAAATAAGATCCCCTCAGCACAGAAACCAAATATTTCCTGCTCAGGGACCTGTTCCTGTGTGTGTCAAATCACATAAATGTATCTGTCTCTGTTGTTTTACACAGGCTGATAGTGCAATATGCACAACTTTGTCTGTGTAAAGCCATTATCTCCCGGCCCTTTTAGCCGGCTGAATTCGACTATCGGCATGCAATCTATTTGTAGAATACTCATCCTTGGAGAAATACTGTGACATAATGCCCTGTACTGCAATGTTATTACGCTCAATACCGTAAGCTGTCAGTCATCTTTAGTCAATATCATCGAATCTTGTCGAAAGTTTATTTTAATTAAAGCTGTCTAGTTCTGGGAGCCTGTAACTGATTATTCCCAACCCTTATTTGCATTCTTTTCAGTTTAAGAACAGTTGTCCCATGTTCATATTTTCATATCAAAGCAATATCGAACGATACTGTATTGGGACAATTAATTCCTGAAGAGGAAGAATTATTGGTAACTGATTTCCGCCTTCAAATTGCAAGCAAAGCTTAATATTGATTAGTTCAGTAACCGGTTACTCACCAGAACATTTCAGACTGACATCCTTCTTGTGGTTGCAACGATCATTCCTTGAAGAATATGGGCAGTCGCAGAGGCTCGATTCATTACCTTTACATTCAAGGACACTGCTCCACACGGACCCGGTTCCCTCTCCAAAATAAGCTCCCCCCATCACAGAAACAGCGACTCCGCATTGAAGGTGATTGCACAACACGTTGGCATTATTCATATTCCAGTGCAGGTCTCACACCGTTCCCCAGGATTCACCAAACTGCAACTCTAGTCTTCCCGAACATTCGTCATTTCCGGATACCAATCTTGCAGTTCTGTGACCTGATAAAGATGTGAACAGAAAACATGGGAAAGAAAATTATAACAATGTACAGTCAAATCATATTAAGTTCAGCATATATCAAGGTCCGAAATCGTTGGGTTACTATCTGTTCTCCGAGGGATATCCCGGCTTTCCACCAACAGAATGCACCGTATTTATTCATTTCTGGTGAATTAATTTTTACTGAACATTTAGCACATCCATGTCGGTAGTTAATTTTATGTGCAAACAAAACAGCCGGTAATAATAATGGATCAGAAATATTCTAAAGTCAGAAACAAACCATCTTTAGATCGCCAGGTGCATACTCTATGTTCGTTATTTGGTCCACGTAATCCAAATTCCATAAATAGAGCGTTTTCCCTGTTTCCATATAACCATGTAACAACTACAGCACGGAAACAGAACATTTCGGCCCTTCTAGTGCGTGCCGAACGCTTACTCTCACCTAGTCCCACTGACCCGCACTCAGCCCATAAACATCCATTCATTTCCTGTCCATATACATATCCAGTTTTACTCTAAATCACAATACCGAACCTGCCTCTACCACTACCGCTTCTACTGGAAGCTGGTTGATCGTAACTACCACTTTCAGTAAAGAAATTCCACCTAGTGTTACCCCTAAACTTTTGCCCCCAAATCTCAACTCTTGTCCTCTTGTTTGAATCTCCCCTACTCTCATTTGAAAAAGCCTATCCACGTCAACTCTGTCCATTCAACACACAATTTTAAATATTCTATCAAGTCCCCCCTCAAACTTCTACGCTTCAAAAAATAAAGGCTTAACTTGTTCAACCTTTCCCTGTAACATAGGTGCTGAAACCAAAATAACGTTCTAGTAAATCTTCTCTGTACTCTCTCTATTTTGTTGACATCTTTCCTGTAATTCGGTGACCAGAACTGTACACAATACTCCAAATTCGGCCTTACCAATGTCTTCTATAATATTAACATAACATCAAAACTCCTATACTCAATGCTCTGATTTATAAAGGCCAGCATACTTAAAGCTTTCTCCATCACCCTGTCCACATGGCTGCCACTTTCAGGGAACTAGGCACCATTATTCCTAGATCACTCTGTTCTACTGCATTCTTCAATGTCCTACCATTTACCATGTATTTGCGACTTTTGTGTGTGTGTGTGTGTGTGTGTGTCATATTGGTTGTCATGGGCGATTATTGTCTCCTTTCTTTTGGTAGGGGTGTGGGAGGGAGAACTGTTTCCGAGCTGTATCAGACTACTAATCAACAGCTGGAAATTCTGGAACCGGGAACATTTTGGCAGCATGAGCATCATCTGTCAGGGAAGAGAAATTCTCGGCATTAAGAGAAAGAACATTAAAAACTGAAAACATGAAGGACAAAATAATTCAAAAGACCGGAGAGGGAACATTTACCGAGTTACTTGTATAGAAAGTGTTTGGCTGGCGATATGACAGGACTGATTCGGTGACATATTGCGCTATTAATGAATTGTTGCAAATGCTGGATGCAGGAACATATAAAAATAAATTATAGTGGAACGGAGCGTGACAATCATGATCTGTGCGGAAAGGAATTTCTCGACGTTTCTGGTCCGGATCTGTGCAGTCCTGACGACATCATTTTCTCTCACACCACAAATGTTACTCGACTCTTTCGAATAGTTGAGCTGCATATGCACTTCTTGATAGTACTTAATTAGCATCACAGTAGAGGTACGATAACAGAAAATGCAATTCCAACATGACGGGAATAACCCCGACATAAATTGGATTTAGTTCGACATCACAGGGGAAGAATGGTCCGCCCCGCTTATTTGCTATCGGAGTCATCCCGGACGACATCAAAATGGCGGGACCACAGATACAAAAACCTAATACTTACCTTCGCAAATGACGCCGACATCGTATGAATGTGAGTAACCATCGTCAATCCATTCATCGATTATACACTCATGCAGAGTGGCCTCTCTCCCGCTGCACTTGACTTCGGAATTTAAAACGGATCCGGATCCTTGCCCAAAGTGAGCACTGCCCAGGGTTCTCTCCGCGGCGCCGCAGTCCAGCTCCCGACACGCCACAGACGAGGCTTGCTCGTTCCAATTAGTTGTCCACCAAGAATTCAATACAGTCCACCAGTTTCCCTTGTAGAGAATTTCTACTCGCCCGGCGCATCGACTGCCACCATTCACCAATCTTAACTTTGAGCTTTCTGAAAAATAACAGAAAATAAAGTATCATAAGGCAGCGACGAGTTAAGACTCCTCAAACATTAAAATTATTAATGAACAACGTGATGATCAACAGGTTGATGAGGCTGTGGCAAACCTGGAATACGCTGCTTAATATAACGAAAGTAATCAAAGGGCTAGATAACGTCTGGAGAACAGAGAGTCAGCCGGTCATTCTACGGGAAGAAATGGGTGTCTCCGAGGAAAACAAAATGATCTGCTTCAATGTTCCCTCTAACTTATGTTATAGTTTGCGAACCTAGCATGCTCTAATCAGAGAGGTTTTAAACACCTTTAAACCTGTACACCATTTAAAATATTTAAATGTAAATAAAAAAAAAAAAACAGCTCCGCGGCAACAAATTCTAAGTACAGAACTCATAGGGAACATTGACTCCTTTTTACTCCTCGGAGAGCTGCTGATGAACTGTTCTTTCCGTGCCTCCACTGTAGTTAGTCCTCATCAATCGGGTAATCGAACTCAAACATTAATGAAGGTGTCGAAATTTCATGGAGAAAGAGTCGAATTGAGCATCCACGTGTCGTCAGCTCAGTACTAAATGAATGGACTGAAAAAATGGGAGTTTTTTTTTCAGGAATTAATAAATTCAGCGGAAGCTCTTTCTCCGCTGACTCCCCTGTGTGAAGTTTCTTGCTTGTCGTCATTCACACTCCGTAACAATTAGTTTCAACAACCCAGACCATCACGTAGTGAAAATTAAGCGAGGTTACCTGACTGTTCGGTCTGACAATCCACTGGACGGCCTGAAATGAGAAATGTACAATTAGATTTCTCTTTGTAGGTACAGGTGTGGTACGTTTATGGATTATAAAGTCATGGTATGCGGGACGTGAAATTAATAAGTGATCAATGGTAAAAACACCCGCACCTCCCAACTTCCCCCCACCCCCACTTCCGCCTCCCCCCCCCCCCCCACGCTAGGTCCCGCCCTCCGAGCTCTTTGTTCCACTGCATTGTTTGACTTTGTGGCTCTGAAGCCGCCGCTGTGATTCTCACAATAACTTTTAATTCAAAAGCAAAACAACATGATATTTTCCATTTGGCAGACTCATTCATGCAATCACACCACTCACTGCTGCTCATGTATTTCCAGATATTAGAAATGGCGAGTTGTTATCACTTCCACTAAAATTGCGAACACTCTCATGGCTTAACTTTGCCTTCTGCGCAAAAGGCAACTTCGATGCTGACGAATGGGGTTACTCTGCCAAAATTAAAGCTGTTCTCCACTCTCTCCATTTAGGGACGGCAAAGTTCATTTGTCCCTTCTTATTCCTTTCCGGATATTGTAAGAATGATATTCTAATGTTTATAAATGCGTTCGTTGATACAGTGGGTTACGCAGCAAAAACGGAAGACGATTTGCTCCCAGTCGGACTGCTCCGAACAAGTCTGCTCCAGTGACAGGAACCGTCTGACGCATTGCTATGTTCATGTGATCGATTTTTAACAGTTGCAAAATGCATGGTTATGTTCATGAATTCAAGGTCACTGTTATAATTTGTGAACGGTTTTCACGTCTTTTCCTCTGGTCCAGTTCAACCACACTCTTAAAATTATATCAGAATCAGAATCAGGTTTATTATCACCGGCATATGTCGTGAAAATTGTTAACTTAGCAGCAGCAGTTCAATGCAATTTTCTATATAGAAGAAAAAGAAATACAATAATATTAATAGTAATAATAATCAAAAATAATATTCGGCTATGTGGAAGTTGAATTCCAATAATTTGTTCCAGTAAAAGTCTTAGATTTATCCACGAAGTTTGAATTTTAAATCAAGACCAAGTAGAGAGTAAAAAAGTACCGATTTCTTGATTACATTGGAAACATTGGTCAGATAATTTTGGGTTTAATCTATTTATTTTTTGTGGTGTAATATATAATTGATGTAAAAATTGTATTGTACTATTCTAAGTCGGACATTTATTGTATTTTTCATATCATCAAGACATAGTCTTGAACAATTTCTTTCATCAATTTTAATATTCAAATCAGTTTTTCCATCTTTGTCTTAATTCATGAATTCCTGGTTTAATTGTCTGATTTTCAATCAAATTATACAAACAAGCCGTATTTTTTTAATTTTTCCTTTTTAAATTGAAGTTTTTATTTCATTAGGTTTTGGCATTAACATTTATTGACCCAGTTATTCTCTTAAATAGGCCTTTAATTGAAAATTACAGAAAAGAGTGTTATTTGATATTTTATGTTTATTTTTTATTTGATCAACCGACATCAATGTACCTTCTAAATTGAATAAATATCAAAAAAAAATTATAAAAATTGCATTGGCAGTAGCCAAAATAGCTATTGCAGTTACATGGAAATCAGATTCATACTTATCTATGGACCATTAGAATAATGAAATATTTTGCTGCATTCCACTTGAAAAAGTTAATTATAATTTAAGAAATGAATATGATATATTTTTGAAAATTTGGCACCCTTATCTACAAAAGATAGGATTAAATGGATGGGTCCTTTGAAGGTAAAATTATTAGTTATTTGGGGGAAAAAAATCAAAGATATATACTAAAGTTATCTTGAACTCCATGGAGCATCTGGGGATCCTCCGATGTCCAAGCAATCTTTCTTTCTTTCTTCTTTCTTTCTTTTTTTTCTTTTTTTCTTTTTTACACAGGGATGTTAAGGGGGGAAGTGTTAATGGGAGGGGAGGGCTAATATTAATTTTCATTACTCTATTATTCAATTCATTTTATGTAATTTTCTTAAAAATGTAATATATATATATATATATATAAATAATAATTAAACAAATAAATCAATTACAGTATACATATATTGAATAGATTAAAAATGGAATGGATCATCACATTCACGGCTATGTTGGACCTGCCAGAGAACGAATCTAGACTAGATCAAGTAGTAGGATCGTGCGTAGCTAAGTCAAGGAGATAAGCATGGCTTTGCTGCTTTGTAGGTTCTGCCTCTTCAGGCAAAAGCTGCATCTAACGTGGACGCTGCCAGCAGGGCGTCTGATGGTGTCTGTGACAGAGGAATCCAAAATAATTAATGTTACAGCCATCTTTGTGACATGCGGAGGAACCAGAGTGCTGGTCAACGAATAGCATCACTAGACTAGTTGGTTATCCCTGCGGGACACTTCATTATCCGCTAAATCTGTTACACTCGTGTGTACCACTTAGCATCAGATTTGGAAGCCCAGAGAGAATTTATAGTGGAGGCACGACACCGTCTGTCTTATTACTGTACAAGGCGTGTTGGAATAGAAATCTCAGCACAGTCAAAATCGAAATCGATGGACAGCCAAAGAAGAAGATTAAAAGTCATGTGCAAAAAAAGAATTATTTATATTTAAAAAGTGAGGTGCTGTTCAAGGGGGCCAATGCCTACTAAGGAATCAGATGGCAGAGGGGAAGACGCTGTTCCTGAATCACTGAGTATGTGCCTCCAGGCGTTTGTACCACTTAGCTCATGATAACAGTTAGAAAATGGCATGCCTTGAGTGCAGGAGATCCTTAATAATAAAGCTGCCTTTCTTGAAGATAATTTGTAGGCTAGTACCCAAGATGAAGCCGACTAAATTTACAACACTCTGTAGCTTCTTCCGATCCTGTGCAATAGCCACTCACCACCCGCTCCACATCCCATACCAGACAGTAATGCAGCCTCTCAGAATGCTATCCACGCTAGATCTATAGAAGTGTTTGAGCGTTTTTGTTGTCATATCAAATGTCTTCAAACTCGGAACGATGTATAGTCGCTGTCCTGCCTTCTTTATATCTTCATCCATACGTTAGGACCAGGTTAGGTCCTCAGCGATGTTGACACCCAGGAACTTGAAACTGCTCACTCTCTCCACTTATGATCCCTTTCTGAGGATTCATATGTGTTCCTTTATCTTATCTTCCTGAAGTCCACAATCAGCTCTTTCGCCTTACTGACGTTGAATGCCAGGTTGTTGCTCCGACGCCACCGGACTATTTGACATATCTCGCTCCTGTTCGTCCTCTCGTCAACATCTGTGATTCTACCAACAATGGTCGTATTATCAGCAAATATATAGATAGTATTTGAGCTATGCCTAGCCACACATTCATGGGTATAGAGAGAGTAGAGCAGTGGGCCAAGCACACACCCCTGAGGCGCACCAGTGTTGATCGTCAGCTAGAAGAAAATGTCATCACCAGTCCACACAGATTGTATTCTTCTGGTTAGGAAGTCGAGGATCCAATTTTCTTATGTTGTCAATAAGGCAATGTTGACGCTTATTATGTTAGGTTTATGTCTCATAAGTCGTAATACGAATAAATTATTCCTACGAATAATTATAGCCTCAGAACTGGATAAAATTACGAGATTTTGTTTAATTCAGCGGCATCTTACACCGTTGCGCATCAATGTAGAGCGCCAGCTTGGGAACACTTCTCTCCTCAGATGAGTTTTCACGTTCTCTCTGTGGTTGTGTGGGCTTTCGCCTGTTTCCTACCCCATTGCAAGACGTATGCCTATGGCTGGTGAGTTGTTGGCAAGCAACGTTGCCGCCATGAGCTTAGCGATATTTTTGCGCAGAGCAGCGCAAGCCTCGCTGAATGGATATGACCCAAACTTCATAGCTCACTGTATGTTTCGAACTACATGTGACAAATAAGTAAAGATAATCATTTCTTTATTTTTCGTAACGGTTGAAACGTTTTCAATTTGCTGTTGTTTAAACCTCTTCGCTGTGTATTGAGGAGAACTTTTTTCAATGCTTTTCTTAGCAGATGATAAAAAAGAAACCTATCAAACTTTCTAATCGACGGACTTTTCCGAAGAAAAAATCAGTTTAGTGCAACTCAATATTTTTCTTCATCCTGCACTTATTATATCTCACGAAATCCATAAACTGCCCTATGCATGATCTTCAGGTTTCCACCAAGCAATAGTTTATGGTAACCAATTAAACAACCAACGAGCAATCCATCGTATGTGGGAAGATATCAGAGTACCGGGAGAAACAGGCGAGCTCACAGGGAAACATTCACAGCACACCTCGCAAGATAGCATCTTCGAGTAGACACAAGTGCGCGTCTCTGCAACTACACAGCTGCAGCACAACGCGTTACTACGTAAAGGATACTTTTAGTGTGTTGCATTGATAGAGATACTGCGTTCAGGCTCAGGTGATCGGTGTTCAGTTCTAAACTCAGCTTCTCCCTGTGTGGAGTAGCACGAACTCCATCTGAAACTCGGGCTTTGCCCAATTCCCAGATAGAGTTTTATTATAAATTGACGGGGAACTTTAAAATACTCCTGGAGTATGTCCACAAGCCAATGAGACATAGGAGCCGAATTGGGATATTTGGCTCATCGAGTTTGTTCCTCCATTTCATCAAATTCCTCTTAGCCCCAGTCTCTTGCCATTTCCCTATATCCCTTCATCCCCTGAATAACAAAGAATATAACAAGCTCTGCCTTTAATATACGTAACGACTCTGCTTCTACAGCTGCATGTTGCAAGGAATTCCATCGATTCCCCTTTCTCTGTGGAAGAAAGAAATAAATTACCCTCCATATGCGTTTTAAAAGGACGTCCTTATATTTTGAGACAGTATCGTCTAGTCTTTGAGTTTACCACGACTGGAAACATACTCTACTCATCCACTCTGTCAGGTCCTTTCTGTATCTGACACTTTTCAATTACATCAGAGCACTTTCTTCTGTATTATAGTGAAAATTGTTTTCAATCTCCTTTGAACCCTTTGAAACTGCAGCATATCCTTTCGAATATAAGGGCCCCAAAAATGATCACAATACTCCAAGTAAGGCATTCCATTTGCTTTATAAATTCTCACCATAAGATCGTTGGTTATATGTTCTAGTTCTCTGGAAATGAATGCTAATATTGCAGTGCCTTCATCACCACTTACTCATCCTGCAAATTCACCTTTTCCGCCTCAGTTATTTTTTCGCATTTTCGTATCACTTATAAAGTAGTCAGCCTTTTCATTTCTTCTCGCAAATCTCACGAATCATACACTTCCCGATGCATAAATCCCTGTGCCATATATTTACCCATTGTTCTCATCTGCCCAAGACCTTCTGTAACCTCTGTACTTTCTCGAAACTACCTGCCCCACCAACTATATTCATATCATCTGCAAGCTGCAATAGCACTATCAATACCATCATTCAAATCATTGGCATTAAACGCAAAAATAAAAGATCCCAAAAACAATCTCCTGTGAAATACCCTCCTGCCGATCAGCTATTTCTTTCTCCATGCTAAATTATTTCGTGTAAATCCATTGGCTCCTAACTTGTTATGCAGCCTCATCTCTGGCACCTTGCCAAAGGCCTTTTAAAAATCCAAGTACACAACATCAACGATTTCTGCTTCACTTATCCCGTTAGTTATTTCTACAAAGAGCTCCAAAAAATTTGTCGGGCAAGATTTTCTCTTGAAGTACTATGCTGACTGCCGCCTATTTTGTTATGTGCTTTCAGTTACCTTGAAATCTCAATCTTAATAATCGACACGAACACCTTCCCAAGCACTGAGGCCAGCTAACTGTCCTATAGTTTCATTTCTTCTGCTTCTCTCCCTTTTTGATGCGTGGAGTGACTTTTGCAAAGTATCGGCCTTCCAGGATCTTGCCAGAATCTGGAGATCGTTGAATGATCATTAGTAATGTCGGCACAATCCCTTCAACCACCTCTTTCAGAACGTTTGGTGCCCATTTCAATTTTATTAGTCGGCTTACCTTCATATTCCCTCTTTACCTTTTACCGACTTTATAGTTGCCTTTTGTTGTTTTGAAATGCTTCTCAATCAGTTCACTTCCCTCCAGGTTTTGCCTTTTATATGCCCTCCCTTTGGTTTTATGCTGGCTTTGACTTCTCGTGTTAGCCAAGGTTGTATCATCTTTCCTTAAGAATACTTTTTCCTTTCTTCCTCTGCAGGATGTATTCATCCTGTGTCTTCCGAATTGCTTTCAGATCATTATACTCTGTCGGTAGCCCTGCCAGTATTATTTTCCGATTAATTCTGGCTAACTACTATCATGCTTCTGTAATTCCTTTACTCCACTATAATACTGATTCATCTGAGCTGACGTCCTTCTTCTCAAATTTCAGGTTAATTCGATTATATTATGATCACTTCTCCACTGAGGATTTTATTCTTCAAGGTCTCTGATAAACTCCAGTTCATCGCACAAAAGGCAATCCTGAATAGCTGATCACCAAGTGGGCTCAACTATGACCGGCTCTTAAAGCACTCTCGTAGGCACTCGATAAATCTCCCCTACTGGATTCCAACACAAACATAACTTTCTTAATCTACCTGCATATTCAAATCACCCATGACTATTGTAACCTTACCCTTTTGTCATGAATTTGCTACCTTACTTTGAAATTTTTAGGTTACATCCTTCATAACATAACAGCTCTGATGGGCAGAAGGATGAAGAGTTGCCGATGTCCACCCCCGCCCCGGGAGAATCACAATCAGTTACTGCTGCTATACTGCTCATGAGAGAGAGATGTAAAAGAAATCATGCAAGAACATCTGCTACAGATAACAGAGAGATATGAAAGGAGAAAGAGACTTGTTGATTCACCGTATTTTGACTGCATAGAGACGTATGACTTCTTCCAGGGTACTGAACTGAGTACTGAAACTCAGGAAAAGTCTGAGGTATCTGACTTAGTTGAGACGGAATGCAGTCCTTTTGGGTCAGATGGACTTGGTTCAGTGAAGAAAGGGTTAACCTTGGTACCAGTGGAAAGTGAGAATTCTCAGTTGTTTGTGTTAGAAGGTGTGTTAAAAGTTAGTGCGTAGATGAAAGCTGGAGATGTGAATATTATTGAAGGAGAAGAGAAAGATGTTGTTCCTAAATTGAATAAAGAAAATTTAAAGACTGAATTGGTTTTTGAAGGATTGACAAAAGGGAACAACTGAACAACGGCTTGTTTACAAGGTGCCTGTGAATCAATTACAGTTTGTTTTGGAATTTAAAGGTAAACAACTCGCTGATATTATTCAAGGAGGTGATTTGGAGAGACAGAACCAAAACTGTTGTTTTGATAAAGAGGAATCAATTGCAGATGTTGAACTGAAAACAAATAGAATGAAAGATCCTGCTTAAAAGACTTGCTTAAAAATAAAGAATTGTGTGGAAGTTCAGAAAATGGGCTTAGTTTGGAAAGCATTGGTGATAAGATAACTCCTGTGAAAGGAGTATGTGAAGGCCTATTCCACACTGGTGAGCAAGTTAACCACGTGAGAGTTAAGTGGAAAAGGGACAAAGGTTGACCAAATGCCACTTTGAATAACAGGATTGGTTTTGAGGGAATTTGACAAAGCATGTGAATAATAAAGGTAAAAACACCATGGAAGATTGACAGTTTGAATGTTAAATTTTAAAGTAAAATAAAGATCAGTATTTGCACAAACTTTTGTATTGTACTATATAATAATCACACATGTATGGTTCACATTTTGTAACATTTAAGCTAAGATCACAAACTTTTGGTATTTTTGGCTGATATGTAAACTAAAAATAGGAGGTTACTAAGTTGGAGTCTGATGCTATAGGAATTTGATATTAAGATACAACATATTAAAGGGAGTGACAATGTAATCGCTGACTGTTTATCGAGATGTTAATTTGAATGTGTATCTGTATTATTTTTGTAGTTAAGACCACTTCTGTATTTTGTTAGATTCTGTAATTCTGGAAGATGCTGTATTAGTTAATTTTCATCTTGGTGAAAATTCCCAGAAGGATGGGGGTGATATGAAGGATGAACAGCTCTTATGGGCAGAAGGGTGCAGAGTTGCCCATGTCCTCCGCCCCCGGGAGAATCATACACAGTTACTGTTGCTATACTGCTCATAAGAGAGAGAGATGTAAAAGAAAACATGCAAGAACATCGGCTTCAGATAACCCACGGAAAGGTGTGGGGCATCTGAGACCGAACAAAGTGATCGGTCAGGTAAACTCACAGCAGGGCCGGTGGGGACTTGTGTGTGTGTCCACTCATACCATAGTGACGAGTCCACCACAGAAGAACGGTCTAGCTGCAGGACAGAGGCGTCATTAACTGAATGGCCACAACAACGACATGACGGATCAAGAACGAAGAGGAAGGTTTGCCGGACTCTAGCTGTTACTGCTCGCTCGCTCTCCCTCTCCAACGATTACAACACAACAATCACTATCTACCTCAGCACGTATGAACTGAACTGAACGTTATACTTTTATATGATAAGTCATTATCCCCTAAACATCGATAGAGCTTGTTTATTATTGCTTATTATTATTCCCACACTTTTAGGTTTATTATTGCTAACGTGTATTATCTATATATTTGCATTATTGATATTGATTTGCTTATTTTATTAATAAACACTTTTGAATATAGTACCACCAGACTCCAACGGTTTCTTCTTTCTCTGCTGGTTAGACACCCAGTTACAGGGTACGTAACACAACTGTTTGAAAAGTTCAATGCAACTCCCATCAGGGTCATTTTTCCCTTCCAGTTCTTTAACTCTATCCACAATAAGTTAACATCTTCGGATCTGATTTCAGTTCATTATAATTCTTGATTTTCTATTTTGTCATCAGAGCCTTGACGCCGTCTCTGCCCTCCTGCCTATCTTTTCGATACAATATATTTACCCTTGGGCATTTAACTCGCAGCTATAACTTTCATTCATCCATGATTCTGTGATGCCTACAATATCAGAATTGCCAATCTGAAATTGTGTTGCAAGTCCATTTAGTTCATTCCACATGCTGACCGCATTCAAATATTACACCTTCAATGCTGTATTTACTCTTTCTGATTTTGTCCGGTTTTTACGTTCCAACTCATCCTGTTGTCTGAAATTTTGCCCTATCAATAGCCTCTTCTCACTACACATTGCCACTATTTGTAAACCATCATCAGCACTATCATCGGATTTTCCTATGAATTTCCATGCATTGAAATACGCGTGACTCAGGACACTAGTGGCACCACGTTCAACATTTTGATTGCTAATTTTCTCTGAGATCATAACGACATCTCGCACCATATCAACTCCACTAACTGTCCTAATACTCAAGTTCACAACCCAATGCAATTCTAGTTTTAAGGCCCACCATGCATCATTAACAATTGTTCCCGCTAGGTGATTAAACACTCCCTTGTTCACGGCAAATCGTCCCTTCTGTATAGGTCCCATCATCTCTGGAAGAGATCCTAATGATCCAAGTATTGTATGCTCTCATTCCAATACGAACATTAGCCATGTGATAAATTGTTTAATATTCCCAGTTCTGGCTTCACTTACACGTGGTGCGGATAACAGTCCTGAGATTACAAACCAAAAGGTCCTGCCCATTAACTAAGCGCCTAGCTCGCTAAAATCCCTATGTAGAATCTCGTAACTTGTTCTACCTATGTCCATGGTACATATATGAACCACCACTTGTGGTTGTTCGGCCTCCCACTTAAGAATGCTAAGGACTCAATCAGAGCTGTTCCCGGATTCTGGCACCCGGGAGGCAATTTACGATCCGGTATGTTAGTGATTGGGAAAATCTATGGTTGGAGATTTAGAAAGAAGGAACATTTTAAAAAGCATTCAATTGTAAGTTGATGTTTGCCGCTCGGCACAGACTCGAAGGCCGGAAGGAGCGAATGAGCGTTTCTGTGTGTGTGAGTGACTATATGCGTGGCTTTCCTTTCCGAGAGAGAAATTAATTCATTTCCATCCAGAAATAACACGAAATAGTTTGCTTTCATTTAAGGGGTCGCGGAGAGAGTATATTTAAGTGTAAATGAATATTGAACTTTATGAAAATCTATCTATATTCAGTTCGCATAGTTATTAGCTTAATCAGAATTTCTGAACTAAATTTGTATTTTTTTAATTGGAATCTAATTTTCACCACAGATTCATGCCTGAATGTCTCATGTTATTATGATCTGATTTGTAAAACGTATCTATAAATAAATGATCTCGTACCCGATGGCAATTAGGATCCCATGAACCAAGTACTCAGGGAAACATACGGTCAAATATTTTAACTTTCCCCATGCTCTACACCATTTCCCTGAGTTTAAAACATATGCGAATAAAAATTGATATATGACATCCATTCATTTTTAAATAAATAGCAAACAAGTATTCAACAAACGAGATAAAAGTCAAGAACACGAGGCAGATTAGAATGTATCTGCGTAAAGAGAAACAGACAGTTTACTTCGTTGAGCATTCCACGAATACTGTGTACTCTGCTTTAATGTTAATTTATTTTGTCCGTCAATGCATCTTGATGTTCTCCTAGGTTTTTTTTTCCGTTATACGGCAGTAACGCACTAAACATTTTACATGACTTAAAAAGAGATAAAGAAAACATTTACCACTAAAATTTGCACAACTGGTTTTACTTGGGAAAGAAAGGGAATGTAGAGTTCAAAATATTAGGAACGGCAAATTCTCTCATACTTGAAATGGAACTCACGCACTGCAAGAAAAATGTCCGGTACTTCTCTCCGGCCGCTCAAAAATACAAAATACAAAATATCGTATAACTGAAGAGTCCAATTAAACTCATACACAATGATTTCAATAATATAAAATATGAAAATGATTTCCAGAAGCTGAGACTAAATCCACTAGAAAAGCTTGTTCACTTAACTGTGCAACAGAGTGTTTTGAAAGAACTGATAATTACCAGCGATAGGAATGAGTACGAGCGTCAAACAAGAGCAGCAGCTGTAACTTTGGTTGTTGCTCGCATTCACTGAATTATATACTGTGAAATCAGATTGGCTGTTTCCCAAGTGTGCCCACTATCCAACATCGATTACTAATTTGTTTAGAATATAAAATGACAACAGCCGCGTGTTTTCTAAAGCGAGAATTTTCGAGCTAAAACAATCAATCTACCCTTCGTTGCAAATTTACAGTGAAGTATTTGACAGAAACTCAGTGGGAACTCCATGTAATTAACAGAAGCACTTATACTGCAAATGATAGAAATGGAAATTTGCTTACAGAACGAAAACACAAAATGCAAATTCAATGCCAAATTCCAACGGAGCATTTCCGTCATCGTTTCTTGGAAACAAATCGGCCGATTCCTGATCTATTCAACCAGTACGCTCCAAATGTTGAAGCAAATGAAATATTGATTTCGTCGGGAATTCGCAGGCCGACAGATATGTTCCTCTGCTTTTTGTTTACCACATCAACATTAATTTATCAGAAAGTTAGAAAGGGAAACGGAACATTTATTTTTACCGTTTTCTTTCCATTTCACTCAATTTTCTGTAACAATGTTGTAAAATTACGCGTGATTGGACATTACTGTTAATGACCATGTCAATAAATGATCTAATATTTTCAATATTCTTAATGAACTCACAATTCCAGATCTTCAACACCATCAGTGCCAAGATAGTCAACAGCAATCCCTCGGTCGTCATTTTGAGCGATCAGACCTGTATGTTCAACGAGCAGTCACAACAATATCTGAATAATTGATCTGAAGGCAAATTCTTCGAGAAATTTTTGAGTATTCAATATTTCTCTCTCAACACCCAATAGCTTTCCCCTCAATTGACGCATTTATTTTATTTTGCTGAAACGCACCAATGGGAAAGGACTTGTCCATTAAAGGTATTGATGCGTTCTGCATTCTGAGGAAGCAATGAGCTGAGATAATGTGAAAAAACAATGATGCAACGACGCGGTATCTACAACCTAAAAAAAATATTCAGTCATAGAAGATAACTGCGAAGGAACAGGTTATTCAGATTATTGCAAAGGCTGTTTCTTATTCGGTGAGCTTTCGCTGAGACCACATTTCATATCTCCCCCTTTCACAATATCAGGCAGTTGGACACTTTGGCGATTTG
Organism: Hypanus sabinus; assembly: GCF_030144855.1. Classification (NCBI taxonomy): domain Eukaryota; kingdom Metazoa; phylum Chordata; class Chondrichthyes; order Myliobatiformes; family Dasyatidae; genus Hypanus; species Hypanus sabinus. The sequence goes on from NC_082706.1 coordinate 27,687,247, forward strand.
GTCAGCGATCTTTCCCGGACTCCCACTTTCATTAAAAAGAGCAAATCAATTTTATTTTCTTGTCTATATTACCAATCAATATTGTTCGTCGTCGCAACAAATCTGTTAGGTTATTTCCATCCGAAAAGTCTAAACATTTAAACCAAAATGATGTTTTATCTCTCGGTGCTTCTCCAGTATTCACTACCATTTTTTTTTTTGCCTGAAATGTATGGTTGTTCCATTATCGTGTTATTTTAGTACCTCTCCTCTTCTTTTGATGATTTTGTAATTTCTCAGAAATATTTATTTCAATGATATTCCCACTGGCTCATACTGGCACTCAACCTAGTGAAAGTATAGCATCATCCCCACCACACCACGCAACACACACACACACACACACACAAACACCGTTCACGGAGTTCTCGTTCTTCCTATTTTCGTGTCAGATTAGAGAACCTGATATGTGTAAGAACATTTTCCAATATTGTTGCAGTGCAGGGAAATAAACGTGCTTGCAATGTGATGTACAATGGCGACTAGGAGGCAACATGCAGCAAGCACTTGTTTGAAGTGAAAATATGGAAGATCCGCAATATCGCGGCAACCATTTTCATTGTGACGACTTGGGGGTGAAAATGCGGTATTTGGGTTAAGCAGTGGACTATGAATATATCAGACTTCTGGAATAGGACGAAGAACAACAGAACAAGTCGAAGTTAAGTTACTTGTTTTCTTCTGCTTAATGAATACTTTGCTTCAGTATTCACTGCGGAAAGGGATCCTGGCGATTGCAGTGGATTGAGAACCTTCAGCATGTATATATTAAGGAATAAGATGTGCTGGAGAATTTGGAAAGCGTCAAGTTGGATAAGGCATAGGGACTATACGGGATGTACTCCAGGCTACTGTTGGAAGCGAGGGAGGAGGTTGCTGAGCAACTGGCGAAGATCTTTGCATCATCATTGTGGACGGATGAGGTTCCGGAAGATTTGAGTGTCGGGGAAGTTGTTCCCTTATTCCTGAAAGGGAGTAGAGATAGCCCAGTGAGTCTTACTTGAGTGGTTGGTAAGTTGATGCAGAAGATCCTTAGAGGCAGGAGTTATGAACATTTGCAGGGGCATTATATGATTAGGAATAGCTAGCATAGCTTTGTCAAAGGCAGATGGTGCCTTCCGAGCTTAACTGAAATTTTTGAGGGTGTGATTAAACATTGATGAAAGTAGAGCCGTAGATGTCGTGTATATGGATTTTAGCAAGGCATTTGATAAGGTACACCATGCCAGTCTCATTGAGAAAGTAAGGAGGCATTGTGATCCAAGGGGACATTGCTTTGTGGCTCCAGAACTGACTTGCTCACAGAAGGAAAAGTGTTGTTATACACGGGTAATTTTCTGCATTGAGGTCGGTGACAGGTTGTGTGTCTTGCTGATCTGTTCTGGAACGCTTAATCTTGGTGATTTTTATGAAAGTGACCTAGATGAGGAAGTAGAGGGATAAGTTAGTAAATTTGCCGATGACACAAAGTTTGAGGGTGTTGTGCATAGTGCGGAGAGCTGTCAGAGAGGCATTAACAGGGTGCAAAGCTAAGCTGAGAAGAGGCAGATGGATTTCAACCCAGTTAAGTGTGAAGTGGTTCATTTTGGTAAGTCCAATATGACGACAGAATATAGCATTGTGGAGGATCAGGGGAATCATGGTGTCCTAGTCCAAACGACACTCAAAGCTGCTGCACAGGTTGACTCTGTGGTTAAGAAGGCATACAGTGCATTGGCCTTCATCAATCGTCGCACTGGGTTTAGGAGCCGAGAGGTAATGTTGCAGCTACAAGGGACCCTGGTCAGACTCCTCTTGGAGTACTGTGCTCAATTCCTGTCGCCTCACTATAGGATTGATGTGGAAACCATAGAAAGGGTGCAGAGGAGATTTACAAGTTTGTTGCGTGGATTGGGGAGTATGACTTACGAGAATAGACTGAGTTAGCTCGGCCTTTTGTCCTTGGAACGATGGGGGAGGCGAGGTGACCTGCTAGGATGTAGAAGATGATAAGAGGAATCCATCATGTGGACAGTCAGAGACATTTCTTTCCCAGGGCTGAAATGTCCAGCACTTGAGGGCATAATTTTAAGGTGCTTGGAAGTAGATACAGAGAAGATGTCAGGGGTTATTATTTTACGCAGAGAGTGGTGAGTGCGTGGAATGGACTGCCGGCGGCGCTGGTGGACGCGGAAACGGTAGGGTCTTTTAAGAGACTCCTGGATAGGTGCGTGGAGCTTAGAAAAATATAGGGATATGGCTCCCCTAGGTAATTTCAGAGGCAGCAACATGTTCGGTACAGCGTTGCGGGACAAATGGCCTGTACGTATTATAGGTTTTCTTTTTTTCCGTGTTAACTTCCAGCCATATTTTATTATTGGGTGTGCAGCAATACCATTCAATAGAGTGTGGTTCCAGTTATGGAAAATCAGTGGACAGTCCATGGTCCCCACGATTCTGTCGGCAAGAGATGTGTACAGTTGCTGTTCCTGTGAGGAAGAATGATTTGTTTGGAGTAACACTGAGCCCATTGATCGTCATACAGGAATTAGATATTTTTGTAGAAGACAGTCAGCCATCTAGATAAGTAACCGAAAGGGAAGCATTGAGTGAATCCTCAGGGCTAACCAGATATGAAAGCACCATTTAAGAGATGAGTTGGGGTGTCCCCTCAGGAAAATATAGTAGCAGCAGCCTGAAAGATCAATACAGACTACCGCTGTTCAATCGTGGGGCACTGAGGCAATAGGAAGTTGTTAACGCAAAGGTACAGGAAGCTGTTTCTGTGGTTCCAAAACAGAATCCATAATGCTATTTATCCTCACTGGTCCCAAGGTCAAGTACTTCTCTGAGCGGGCACAGTTCATTCTGATGGAGAGACTGTGTAGCGATTAGTCGTGCATCATTTGGCACCAAATAATTTGTAGATCTTCAAACAGAATTTGTGACTCAGGCAGGAGCTAAAAAAATATCAACGCTTGGTTTGTCGTTGGAAGCTTACTGCTTGTGGCATATAATGCTGAGGTATATAATTGAAAGGGAGTGCAGTTCATTGCATGTGTCAGCAGTTGGTGGAGTCTGCAGGCTTTAGAGATGTTTTTTATTTGGAGTTCCTCTGGGGCTGCTGCAACCCATGTAGAAAGATGCGATGCTGCAGGACACATAAGGCACCGAATCCCTTGTCGTAAGGTTCACAATTTGTACACGGGTGGGATTAAACCAGATTAACAGACGGTGCGAACCTAAATTGTACCTGAGATAGAGAAAGTGATAGAAGTGTAAAGTTCTGATCAGTATGTCTGAAAAGAAAACAGGCAGGGAGAGTTCAGGGAAATGATAGGACAAAAATTGTGTTTGTTCCAACTCAGTGAGATTTAGAAAAACGGACGATGGACTTGGAGTCTCGATTACTGCATTAAACTATGATGGTGTTTCATTGGGAGAGAAGTGGTTGCAATTGGGCAGGACTGACTGCTCACCGGGATTTCAACAAGCCAAAAATAATATAAATGGAAGTAAAATGATGGGTGAGTTCTGTGTCAAATCAAGGTAATGTCACAGCTCTACTCAGAGCAGACAAACAGTCAGCGATGCAAAAATGGGTAAGGATGAAAATATGAAGTCATACTGGAAGTATTCTGTTAATTGCTCTCGGCAGAAAGTAAAAACAAGCGCAGATAAAATTACAGAAAATGCAATTGGAGAGGCCCTTTTAGGGATATATTGAAAAACCTAAACTTAGGAATAGAAATGCCAATAGCGTATAAACATGAACTTTGCAAGTTAGGTTAAAAGAACGACAATCTATTAAGAGGTTGAATAGAGTGATGGATTGACTGTTCAAGTATGAGAGAATTAGTGCGTAGAACTAGACGATATGGGAAAGTACCAAATAAGTAGACAAGATTGTAATTTGTAACCAAGACAATTGATGGTGGTTATGCTTGGATGTTGTGCATTTATAAATGTACTTGAAAATATCCATTTTGCTGGATTGATCAGGAAGACGAACTTGCATAGAAAGCACAGTTACATGATAGTTTGGAGACTGAAACGGGTTGCACATAAATGGCATATTGTAGTGCTGAAAGGGATTATCTAGCTGGATATAAGTATCATGGTGTCTGCAGAATGTCTGTTGATTTAGATATATGTTTTTATATTTTCCTTGGAGGATGATATAAAAATGGTGGATGTGTGCAGGTGGAACAATATCATCGCTGATGCAACAGGATATGGATCATTAACAGTTGCTTGCGGAAAATGGCAAATCGTGTTTCATTTCTTGTGCTTCTCTCCCTTTTTGATGCATGGAGTGACTTTTGCGAAGTATCGGTCTTCCAGGATCTTGCCAGAATCTGGGGATCGTTGAATGATCATTACTAATGCCTCCACAATCCCTTCAGCCACCTCTTTCAGAAAGTTTGTTACCCATTTCAATATAATTAGTCGGCTTACTTTCATATTCCCTCTTTACCTTTTACCGACTTTATAGTTGTCTTTTGTTGTTTTGAGATGATTCTGAATCAGTTCACTTCCCACCAGGTTTTGCCTTTTATATGCCCTCCCTTTGGTTTTTATGCTGGCTTATACTTCTCGTGTTAGCCACGGTTGTATCATCTATCCTTAAGAATACTTTTTCCTTTCTTCCTCTGCAGGATGTATTTATTCAGTTTCTTCCGAATTGCTTTCAGAAATGCTTTCAGATCGTTATACTCTGTCGGCAGCCCTGCCAGTATTATTTTCCAATTAATTCTGGCTAACTATTATCATGCTTCTCTAATTCCTTTACTCCACTGTAATACTGATTCGTCTGAGCTGGACTCCTTGTTCTCAAATTTCAGGTTAATTCAATTATATTATGATCACTTCTCCAATGAGGATTTTTTCTTCAAGCTCTCTGATAAACTCCAGTTCATCGCACAAAAGACAATCACGAATAGATGATCACCAAGTGGGCTCTAAAAGCCCTCTCGAAGGCACTCGATAAATCTCCCCTACTGGATTCCAACACAAACGTAACTTTCTCGTTCTACCTGCATATTGAAATCACCCATGACTATTGTAACCTTACCCTTTTGTCATGAATTTGCTACCTTCCCTTGAAATTTGTAGATTACATCCTTCATAACATAACAGCTCTGATGGTTAGAAGGGCGAAGGGTTGCCCAGGTCTACCCCCGACCCGGGAGAATCACAAACCGTTACTGTTTCTCTTCTGCTCATGAGAGAGAGGTGTAAAAGAAAACATGCTAGAACATCTGCTACAGATAAGAGAGAGATAAGAAAGGAGAGAGAGAGACTTGTTGATTCACAGTATTTTGACTTCTGAGAGACTTATGACTTCTTCCAGGGTACTGAACTTAGTATGGAAACTCAGGAAAAGTCTGAGGTATCTGATTTAGTTGAGAAGGAATGCAGTCCTTTTAGGTCAGATGGACTTGGTTCAGTGAAGAAAACGTTAATCTTGTTACTAGTGGAGAGTGAGAATTCTCAGTTGTTTGTGTTAGAAGGTGTGTTAAAAGTTAGTGAGTAGATAAAAGCTGGTGATGTGAATATTATTGAAGGAGAAGAGAAAGGTCTTGTTCCTAAATTGAATAAAGAAAATTTAAAGACTGAATTTGTTTTAGAAGGATTGACAAAAGGAAAGGGACAGTTAACTGAACAACGGCTTGTTAACAGGGTGCATGTGAATCAATTACACTTTGTTTGGAATTTAAAGGTAAAGAATCCGCTGATGTTATTCAAGCAGGTGAGTTGGAGAGACAGAAACAAAACTGTTGTTTTGATTAAGACGAATCACTTGCAGATATTAAACTGAAAACAAATAGAATTAAAGATCCTGAAGATAAAATTAATGACTTGCTTAAAAATAAAGAATTGTGTGGAAGTTCAGTAAATGGGCTTAGTTTGGAAAACATTGGTGATAAGATAACTCCTGTGAAAGGAGAATGTGAACGCTTATTCCGAACTGGAACCACGTGAGAATTAAGTGGAAAAGGGACAAAGGTTGACTAAATGCCACTTTGAATAACAAGATTGCTTTTGAGGGAATTTGACAAAGCATGTGAATAATAAAGATAAAAACACCATGGAAGATTGACTGTTTGAATGTTAAGTTTTAAAGTAAAATGAAGATTAGTATTTGCACAAACTTTTGTATTGTACTATTTTATAATCACTCATGTAATGGTTCACATTTTGTAACACTTATGCCAACATCACAACACTTTGGTTCTTTTGGCTAATATGAAAAATAAAAATTGGTTACTAAGTTGGAGTCTGATGCTACAGGAATTTGATATATATTAAAATACAACATATTACAGGGCGTGACAAAGTAATCGCTGACTGTTTATCTAGATGTTAATTTGAATGTGTATCTGTATTATTTTTGTAGTTAAGTCCACTTCTGTATTTTGTTAGATTCTGTAATTCTGTAAGATGCCGCATTAGTTAATTTTCATCTTAGTGAAAATTCCCAGAAGGATGGGTGTGATATGAAGGATGAACAGCTCTGATGAGCAGAAGGGTGCAGAGTTACCCATCCCCCCCCCGGGAAAATCACAAACCGTTACTGTCTCTCGGCTGCTCATGAGAGAGAGAGAGAGATGTAAAAGAAAACATGCAAGAACATCGGCTACAGATAAGAGAGAGGTAAGAAAGGGGTGAGAGACATATTGATTCACCGTATTATGACTTCTGAGAGGGTTATTTATCTTATACCATTCTGTTCATTAAAATTCTTCAGTGGACAGCCGGAGTGGGATGGTTTGAAGGACACAGCCATTCAAAATTGATTGACAACTGAGTCTAGAGTGAGGTCTGGAGAAACACCCTTCAGACACACCAGGCGACACACTAATGAGGACTGATTGAGTGTTGGAACCCACGGAAAGTTGTGGGGCATCTGAGACCGAACAAAGAGATCGGTTAGTTCAACTCACAGCAGGGCCGGTGGGGACTAGTGTGTGTGTCCACTCATGCCAGAGTGACGAGTCCACCACAGAAGAACGGTCTAGCTGAAGGACAGACGGGTCATTAACTGAATGGATACAACAACGACATGACGGATCAAGAACGAAGAGGAAGGTTTGCCTGACTGTAGCTGTTACTGCACGCTCATTCGCTCTCTCTCTCCAACGATTACAACACAACAACCACTACCTACCTCAGCACAGATGAACTGAACTGAACGTTATACTTTTATATGACAATTCATTATCTCCTAAAGATCTATAGAGTTTGTTTATTATTGCTTATTATTATTCCCACACTTTTAGGTTTATGATTGGTAACGTGTATTATCTACATATTTGCATTATTGATATTGATTTGCTTATTTTATTAATAAACACTTTTGAATATAGTACCACCAGACTCCAACGGTTTCTTCTTTCTCTGCTGGTTAGACACCCAGTTACAGGGTACGTAACACAACTGTTTGAAAAGCTCAATGCAACTTCCAGCAGGGTCATTTTTCCCTTCCAGTTCTTTAACTCTATCCACAATAAGTTAACATTTTCGGATCTGATTTCAGTTCATTATAATGCTTGATTTTCTATTTTATCATCAGAGCCTTGACGCCGTCTCTGCCCTCCTGCCTATCCTTTCGATACAATATGTACCCTTGGGCACTTAACTCGCAGCTATAATCTTCATTCATCCATGATCCTGTGATGCCTACAATATCAGAATTGCCAATCTGAAATTTTGCTGCAAGTCCATTTATTTCATTCCACATGCTGACCGCATTCAAATATTACACCTTCAATGCTGTATTTACTCTTTCCGATTTTGTCTGGTTTTTACGTTGCAACTCATCCTGTTGTCTGAAATTTTGCCCTATCAACAGCCGCTTCTCAGGACACATTGCCACTATTTGTAAACCATCATCAGCACTATCATCGGATTTTCATATGAATTTTCATGCATTGAAATACACGTGGCTCAGGACATTAGTGGCACCACGTTCAACTTTTTGATTGCTAATTTTTTCTAAGGTCATAACGACATCTCACACCATATCAACTCCACTAACTGTTCTAATACTCAAGTTGTCACCCCAATGCAATTCTAGTTTTAAGGCCTACCATGCGTCATTAACAATTGTTCCCGCTAGTGATTAAACACTCCCTTGTTCAAGGCAAATCGTCCCTTCTGTATAGGTCCCATCTTCTCTGGAAGAGATCCTAATGATCCAAGTATTGTATGCTCTCCTTCCAATACGAACATTAGCCATGTAATAAATTGTTTAATATTCCCAGTTCTGGTTTCACTTACACGTGGTACGGATAACAGTCCTGAGATTACAAATCAAGAGGTCCTGCCCGTTAACTAAGCACCTAACTCGGTAAAATCCCTATGTAGAATCTCGTAAGTTGTTCTACCTATGTCATTGGTACATATATGAACCAGCATTTGTGGTTGTTCGGCCTCCCACTTAAGAATTCTGAGGACTCAATCAGAGATATTCCCGGAATTTGGCACCCGGGAGGCAATTTACGATCCGGTTTGTTGGTGAATGGAAAATCTATGGTTGGAGATTTAGAAAGAAGGAACATTTTAAATAGCATTCAATTGTAAGTTGATGTTTGCCGCTCGGCACAGACTAGAAGGCCGGAAAGAGCGAATGAGCGCGTGTGTGTGTGTGTGTGTGTGTGTGTGTGTGTGTGTGTGTGTGTGTGTGTGTGTGTGTGTGTGTGTGTGTGTGTGTGTGTGTGTGTGTGTGTGTGTGTGTGTGTGTGTGTGTATGTGTGTGTGTGTGCGTGAGTGACTAGATACGTAGCTCTACTTTCCAAGTGAGAAATTAATTCATTTCCATCCAGAAATAACACGAAATAGTTTGCTTTCATTTAAGGCGTCGTGGAGAGAGTATATTTAAGTGTAAATGAATATTGAAGTTTATGAAAATCTATCGATATTAATTTCGCATAGTTAATAGCTTAATCAGAATTTCTGAACTAAATTGTTTTTTTTTTAATTGGAATCTAATTTTCACCACAGATTCATACCTGAATGTCTCATGTTATTATGATCTGATTTGTAAAACGTATCTATATATAAATGATCTAGTACACGATGGCAATTAGGATCCCATGAACCAAGTACTCAGGGATACATACGGTCAAATATTTTAACTTTCTCCATGTTCTACTCCATTTCCCTGAGTTTAAAACATATTCGAATAAAAGTTGATATATGACATGCATTCGTTTTTAAGTAAATAGCAAACAAGTATTCAGCAAACGAGATAAAAGTCAAGAACACGCGGCAGATTAGAATGTATCTGCGTAAAGAGAAACAGACAGTTTACTTCTTTGAGCATTCCACGAATACTGTGTACTCTGCTTTAATGGTAATTTATTTTGTCCGTCAATGTATCTTGATGTTCTCCTAGTTTTTTTTTCCGTTATACGGCAGTTACGCACTAAACATTTTACATGACGTAAAGGAGATGAAGAAAACATTTCCCATTAAAATTTGCACTATTAGTTTTACCTGGGAAAGAAACGGAATGTAGAGTTCAAAATATTAGGAACGGCAAATTCTCTCATACTTGCAATGCAACACGGAAACACGCACTGCAAGAAAAATTTCTGGTACTTTTCACCGGCCACTCAAAAATACAAAATACAAAATATCGTTTAACTGAAGATTCTAAATAAAATCATACACAATGATTTCAATAATGTAAAATATGAAAATATTTTCCAGAACCTGAGAATAAATCCACTGGAAAAACTTGTTCACTTAACTGTGCAACAGAGTGTTTTGAAAGAACTGATCATTAGCAGCGATAGGAATGAGTACGAGCGTCAAACAAGAGCAGCAGCTGTAACTTCGGCTGTTGCTCGCATTCACTGATGTATACACTGTGAAATCAGGCTGGCTGTTCCCCAAATGTGCCCACTATCCAACATCAATTAATAATTTGTTTCGAATATAAAATGGCAACAGCCGCGTGTTTTCTAAAGCGAGAATTTTCGAGCTAAAACAATCAATCTACCCTTCCCTGCAACTTTACAGTGAAGTATTTGACAGAAACTCAATGAGAACTCCATGTAATTAACAGAAGCACTTATACTGCAAACGATAGAAATGGAAATTTGCTTAGAGAATGGAAACACAAACTGCAAATTCAATGCCAAATTACAACGGAGCATTTCCGTCATCGTTTCTTGGAAAAAATTGGCCTATTCCTGATCTATTCAACCAATACGCTCCAAATGTTGAAGCAAATGAAATATTGATTTGGTCGGGAATTCGCAGGGCGACAGATATGTTCCTCTGCTTTTTGTTTACCACATCAACATTGATTTATCAGAAAGTTAGAAGGGGAAACGGAACATTTATTTTTACTGTTTTCTTTCGATTTCACTCAATTTTCTGTAACAGTGTTGTAAAATTACGCGAGATTCGACATTAATGATAATGACCATGTCAATAAATGATCTTATATTTTCAATATTCTTAATGAACTCACAATTCCAGATCTTCAACACCATCAGTGCCAAGATAGTCAACAGCAATCTCTCGGTCGTCATTTTGAGCGATCAGACCTGTATGTTCAACGAGCAGGCACAACAATATCTGAATTATTGATCTGAAAGCAAATTCTTCGAGAATTTTTTGAGTATTCAATATTTCTCTCTCGACACCCAATAGCTTTCCCCTCAATTGACACATGAATTTTATTTTGCTGAAACGCACCAATGGGAAAGGACTTGTCCATTAAAGGTATTGATGTGTTCTGTATTCTGAGGACGCAATGAGCTGAGATAATGAGAAAAAGCAATGATGCAACGACGTGGTATCTTCAACCAAAAAAAAAAGTATTCAGTCATAGAAGCTAACTGAGAAGGAGTAGGTTATTCAGATCATTGCAAAGGTTGTTACTTATTCGGTGGGTTTTCTGTGAGACCACATTACATATCTCCCTCTTTCCGAATATCAGGCAGTTGGACACTTCGGCGATTTGGTCAGTGATCTTACCCCAACTCCCACTTTCATCAAAAAGAGTAAATCAATTTTATTTTCTTGTCCGTTTTACCAATCAATATTGTTCGTCGTCACAACAAATCTGTTAGGTTATTTGCATCCGAAAAGTCTAAACATTTAAACCAAAAAGATGTCTTATCTCTCGGTGCTTCTCCAATATTCACTACCATTTTTTTGCCTGAAATGTATGATTGTTCCATTATCGTGTTCTTTTAGTACCTCTCCTCTTCTTTTGATGATTTTGTAATTTCTCAGAAATATTTATTTCAATGATTTTCCCACTGGCTCAGCCTGGCACTCAACCTAGTGAAAGTTTACCATCATCCCCACCACACGCAACACACACACACACACACACACACACACACACACACACACACACACACACACACACACACACACACACACACACACACACACACACACACACACACACACACACACACACACCGTTCACGGAATTCCCGTTCTTCCTATTTTCGTGTCAGATTAGAGAACCTGATACGTATAAGATCATTTTTCAATATTGTTGCAGTGCAGGGAAATAAACGTGCTTGCAGTGCGATGTACAATGGCGACTCGGAGACAACAAGCAGCAAGCGCTTGTTTGAAGTGAAAATATGGAAGACCCGCAGCATCGCGGCAACCTTTTTCATTCTTACGACTTGGGGGTGAAAATGCGGTTTCTGGGTTAAGCAGTGGACTATGAATATATCAGATTTCTGGAAAAGGACGAAGAACAACAGAGCAAATCGAAGTTAAGTTACGTATTTTCTTCTGCTTAATGAATACTTTGCTTCAGTATTCACTGCGGAAAGGGATCTTGGCGATTGTAGGGATAACCTACAGTGGACTGAAAACCTTCAGCATGTATATATTAAGTAAGAAGATGTGCTGGAGATTTTGGAAAGCATCAAGTTGGATAAGACACCGGGACTAGACGGGATGTACTCCAGGCTACGATGGGAAGCGAGGGAGGAGGTTGCTGAGCATCTGGCGATGATCTTTGCATCATCAATGTGGACCGATGAGGTTCCAGAAGATTTGAGTTTCAGGGAAGTTGTTCCCTTATTCCTGAAAGGGAATAGAGATAGCCCAGTGAGTCTCACTTGAGTGGTTGGTAGTTGATTCAGAAGATCCTTAGAGGCAAGAGTTATGAAAATTTGTAGAGGCATTATATGATTAGGAATAGCCAGCATGGCTTTGTCAAAGGCAGATGGTGCCTTCCGAGCTTAACTGAAATTTTTGAGGATGTGACTAAACATTGATGAAAGTAGAGCCGTACAGGTCGTGTACATGAATTTTAGCAAGGCATTTGATAAGGTACACCATGCCAGTCTCATTGAGAAAGTAAGAAGACATGGGATCCGAGGGGACACTGTTTTGTGGCTTCAGAACTGACTTTCCCACAGAAGGAAAAGTGTTGTTATACACGGGTAATTTTCTGCATGGAGGTCGGTGATAGGTGGTGTGTCTTGGTGATCTGTTCTGGAACGCTTACTCTTGGTGATCTTTATGAAAGTGACCTAGATGAGGAAGTAGAGGGATAAATTACTAAATTTGCCGATGACACAAAGTTTGAGGGTGTTGTGCACAGTGCGAATAGCTGTCAGAGGATACAGTGAGGCATTAAAAGGGGGCAAAGCTGAGCTGAGAAGAGGCAGATGGATTTCAACCCAGTTAAGTGTGAAGTGGTTCATTTTGGTAAGTCAAATATGACGGCAGAATATAGCATTGTGGAGGATCAGGGGAATCATGGGGTCCTAGTCCGTACGACACTCAAAGCTGCTGCACAGGTTGACTCTGTTGTTAAGAAGGCAAACAGTGCATTGGTCTTTATCAATCGTCGCACTGGGATTAGGAGCCGAGAGGTAATGTTGCAGTTACATAGGACCCTGGGAAGACTCCTCTTGGAGTACTGCGCTCAATTCCTTTCGCCTCACTATAGGAATGATGTGGAAACCATAGAAAGGGTGCAGAGGAGATTTACAAGGGAATTGCCTGGATTGCCAAGTATGACTTACGAGAATAGACTGAGTTAGCTCGGCCTTTTGTCCTTGGAACGATGGAGGAGGCGAGGTGATCTGCTGGGATGTAGAAGATGATAAGAGGAATTTATCATGTGGACAGTCAGAGACTTTTTTTTTCCCAGGGCTGAAATGTCCAGCCCTTGAGGGCATAATATTAAGGTGCTTGGAAGTAGATACAGAGAAGATGTCAGGGGTTATTTTTGTACGCAGAGAGTGGTGAGTGCGTGGAATGGGCTGCTGGCGGCGGTGGTGGACGTGGAAACGATAGGGTCTTGTAAGAGACTCCTGGATAGGTACGTGGAGCTTAGAAAAATACAGGGATATAGCTCCCTATGTAGTTTCAGAGGCAAGGACATGTTCGGTACAGCGTTGCGGGCCTAATGGCCTGTATGTGTTATAGGTTTTCTTTGTTTCCGTGTTAACTTCCAGTCTTATTTTATTATTGGGTGAGCCGCAATACCATTCAATAGAGTGTGGTTCTCCTGCCAGTTATGGACAATCGGGGACAGTCCATGGTCCACACGACTCTGTCGGCAAGAGATATGTACAGTTGCTGTTCCTGTGAGGAGGAATGATTTGTTTGGAGTAACACTGAGCCTATTGATCGTCATACAGGAGTTAGAGATTTTTGCAGAAGACAGTCAGCCATCTAGATAAGTAGCCGAAAGGGAAGGATTGAGTGAATCCCCAGGGCTAGCCAGATATGAAAGCATCATTGAAGAGATGAGTTGGGTTGTCCCGTCAGGAAAAAATAGTAGCAGCAGCCTGAAAGATCAATACAGTCTACGGATGTTCAATCGTGGGGTACTGAGGCGATAGGAACTTTTTAACTCAAAGGTACAGGAAGCTGTTTCTGTGGTTCTAAAACAGAATCCAGAATGCTATTTTTCCTCATTGGTCCCAATGTCAAGTACGTCTCTCAGCGGGCATAGTACATTCTGATGGAGAGACCGTGTAGCAATTAGTCGTGCATCATTTGGCACCGAATAATTTGTAGATCTTCAAACAGTATTTTGTGACTCAGGCAGGAGCTAAAAAAATATGAACTCTTGGTTTGTCGTTGGAAGCTAACTGCTTTTGGCATATAATGCAGAGCTATATAATTGTAAGAGAGTGCAGGTCATAGCATGTGTCAGCAGTTGGTGCAGTCTGCCAGCTTTAAAGATGTTGTTTATTAGGAGTTCCTCTGGGGCAGCTGCAACCCATATAGAAAGATGCGATGCTGCAGGACACATAAGGCACCGAATCCCTTGTAGTAAGGTTCACAATTTGTACACGGGTGGGATTAAACCAGATTAACAGACGGTGCGAACCTAAATTGTACCTGAGATAGAAAAAGTGATAGAAGTGTAAAGTTCTGAACAGTATGTCTGAAAAGAAAACAGGCAGTGAGAGTTCAGGGGAATGATAGGACAAAAATTGTGTTTCTTCCAACTCAGTGAGATTCAGAAAAAAGGACGATGGACTTCGAGTCCCGATTACTGCAATAAACTATGATGGTGTTCAATGGGAGAGAAGTGGTTGCAATTGTGCAGGACTGACTGCTCACCGGGATTTCAACAAGCCAAAAATAATATTAATGGAAGTAAAATGATGGGTGAGTTCTCTGTCAAATCAAGGTAATGTCACAGCTCTACTCAGAGCAGACAAACAGTCAGCGATGTAAAAATGGGTAAGGATGAAAATATGAAGCCATACTGGACGGATTCTGTTAATGGTTCTCGGCAGAAAGTAAAACCAAGCGCAGATAAAATTACAGGAAATGCAATTGGAGAGGCCCTTTTAGGGATATATTGAAAAACCTAAGCAAAGGAATAGAAATGCCAATAGCGTATAAACATGAACTTTGCAAGTTAAGCTAAAAGAACGACAATCTATTTTCATCATTGATACAGAACAAGAGGTTGAATAGAGTGATGGATTGACTGCTCAAGTATGAGAGAATTAGTGCGTGGAACTAGACGATATGGGAAAGTACCAAGTAGACAAGATTGTAATTTGTAACCAAGACGACTGATGGCGGTTATGCTTGGATGTTGTCCATTTATAAATGTACTTGAAAATATCCATTTTGCTGCATTTATCAGGAAGACGAACGTGCATAGAAAGCACAGTTACATGATAGTTTGGAGTCTGAAATGGGTTGCACATGAATGACATATTGTAGTGGTGAAAGAGATTATCTAGCTGGATATATGTATCATGATGTCTGCAGAATGTCTGTTGATTTAGATATATCTGTTTTTATATTTTACTTGTAGGATGATATAAAAATGGTGGATGTGTGCAGGTGGAACAGTATCATCGCTGATGCAACAGGATATGGATCATTAACAGTTGCTGGCGGAAAATGGCAAATCGTGTTCCACTTGGACATGAGGCAAGACGATGGGAAGGCAGTCCGTCAATGATAGATGGTTAGGAGCACTATTATACAGAGAGATCTTGGGGTTCAAGTCCATCCCTTCCTGAAGGTGAAAATGTAAATTCAGTGGATAGAATGGATGAAACCTTGCACCATAACAACTTTGCAGAGGCCACCGAGGATAAGAGTCAGGATTACATGGTTTAGCTGTATAAAGCGTATGTTCGGCTCCACCTGGATACAAGTTTCCAATTTCATCAACGATTTCTGAAACATGTGGAAGTTTTGTACATGGTGCAGAAGACTCTTAACCGGATGCTACTGGGATTATGGTGCTTTACTTGTAAGGATAGGCTAGATAACCTAGGATTATTTCAAGGAGGAACAAGATAAAAATTCATCAACTTATATGAGACGGGTGATAAGTGAGACAGATAGCCAGAATTTCGTTCCCATGTTAGAAAGTCAAATACTACGCTGCATAGCTTTAAGCAGAGGGGATGGAATGTTTAAAAGCAGTGTGTCGGGCATGATCATGACACAACGAAGATGAGTAATTATAAACGTTGCCAGGGCTACCACTGGAAGCAGATGTGTTAGTTGCATTTAGGGGACTTTCATCTGGGCACCTGAACAGATAAGCGGCGGAGAAACTGGAAATGGGTAAGCAGAATGCATGAGCAGTACTTGAAGTGGTGTTCCGCACAGATATTATGGGCACAAGGGTTGTTCCACTTCTGTACTATTTTATATTCGATGCACCTGCAATTCTCTTCAATGTTTAAGGTATATTTATTTTCAAAGTGTTTCTCTTTCAGCATATAGAACGCTAAGATTTTTTTTCAGGGACACAAACACTAATCCAAAAATCACAATACTAGACAGAAGAAAAATAATAATAATAATTATGACTACAAACAATAAGCAATACATTTTAATAACATCAAATGAAAAGCCCTTGATTAGTCATTGTTAAAATGAGTTCATAGGCTGTGAGAGCAGTTCAGCGATTGAATGAATGTAGTTGAGTGATGTTATCCTCTCTGATTCAACAGCATGATGGAATATGGAAAACAACCATTCCTGAAACGGATGGTACGTGTTCTGATGCTCCTGCAGTGTAGTTCCTAATGACAGCAATGTAAGAAGAGCATGACTTGGACCGTGGATGTCCTTGATGATGGAAGAAGGTGCTCAGTGATGGTTAGGGCTTTAGCAGTATTGGTACCAATACGGACTGGGCTGTTTCGAGTATTGGATGCAGGATTGCAGGATGCAAGATTGCAGGATGCAGGATGCAGGATTGCAGGATTGCAGGATGTAAGAGCATTGGTAATACCATACCAGGTTGCGATGCAAATAATCAATATACACCTCTCTGATCATTTGCGGAAGATCGTCAAAGTTTTTAATATCATGCCAAATCCTTGGGAACAGAGATGCTGCTGTGCTTCATCACAATGGCCCTTATATCCTAGGCCCAGGACAGATCCTCTGAAATTATGACACCGAGGAATTTAAAGTTGCTAATCCTCTCAGCCTCAGAACTCCCGATGTGAACTAGCTCATGGACCTCTGGTTTCCTCCTCCTGAAATCATTAATTCTGCTGACATTGAAAGGAGGTTGTTCTGCCACCACTCAAGTAGAATTGTAATCTCCCTTCTATATTCACCGACATATCCCACTTACAGTGTGTTTGTTTGGGCTCGATGTATTCTTTGTCATCATCATTGTGTTCCTTTTTACGGACCTGTTTACAGACATGTATCCCAAGAGTGTTTTCTTTGCCTGTTTATATGCCTTCTCCTCACTGTGCGTTAATTAACTGTCCTGAAGATAGGGGGAATTCCATCTCGGGAAGGTGGCTGGCAATAAACTTTTCTCTGGAAATTAGAACTGCATAATACATTATAACGTTCCTAGAAGTAATCACAACACAAACTGAAAGGAGAATATAGAGTTTAAGTGAAAGACACTGCAAGTTAATAGAAGAACAAATTACATATAAAATTCTAGTAGCACTCAACAGACCACCTAAAGACTCCTTCAACTGTCACAAATGTCATGAATATGAAAGGTTACAAGTAAGTGCTCTAATGAAAGACCAAAGTGTAAAGAGAAGAACAAATAGGCTTACTGGAATGTGGAGCACAACTCTGAAACTACAAACAGAATAACATAATCTTTTATCTTTTTTTAAAGTTGAGCTGTGTTTACAACATAAACTTCCTGAACTCAATGCTGATTTAATTAAAAAAAGTAGGACATACTCCCAGTGAAGGGATGGAAATGTACAGATACAAAATGAAGACAGAAGAGCGATGAAGAACAGGACAGAAATTACTTGTTACGAAATTCAGTGTGCCAACTTTCAATAAAATCAGCCAGGACTCAAAATTTTGCCTACTCTCTTTTTTGTATCAATTTTCACATCAGCATCTTGCATGCCATCTTGGACAATGACTCCCATCCACTCCATAATGTACTGGGTAGGCATAGAGTACATTCAGGCAGAGACTCATTCCACCGGGATGTAACACTGAGCGTCATAGGAAATCATCCCTACCTGTGGCCGTCGAAGTTTACAACACCTCCCTCGGAGTGTCAGACACCCTGAGCCAATAGGCTGGTCCTGAACTTATTTCCACTTGGCATGGTTAACTTAATATTTTTTAAATTATTTATGTCTTTATATTGCTATATTTCTTCACTATTCTTGATTGGTGCGGCTGTAACAAAACCCAGTTTCCCCTTGGGATCAATAAAGTATGTCTGTCTGTCAATGTGAATCGGATATTTTCTATTAATTTAGTATAACAATTTGGACTATGTTGTAGAAGTTGTCCATTTGGAGTGAACTATTTGTTTCTTTGTCAGATTTTATACTCGAGTTTGCTCTGCTCTGCTGGAAGCAGAGATTGTTGTGGTTCTAAAACTTCCCACGCCAGTTGATTTTGCCAGACAGTTGACTCTCAGTACTTCATCAAAACAAGACAGATGTACATATTTTGCGTACTTGTGGTCATTTCCCAAGTATTTTAGGAAAAGCAATCTCCCGCACACTTCCTTTACAGTATTGAAAGGTTTTCAATATGATAACTGAGTATTGTTTTCCTTACCAACTATATGCAAGGAATTATTGTGGCAGTAATAACTGAACATTGTGCCTAATACTACTTTTCATTTCATTCTCTGTATACAGAGACTGCTGCAGCATTCTGCAGCAGCACAGCAACGTCTCTACAAAACTGTTATCGGTAGCTCTTAAGCTAACAGGAAACACCTGCTATGGCAGATTTTATTTTTCTTCTAATCTGAATTATTGAAATGCCAACTCTTTATTTGGTAGCATGTTGTATTCTGACTCAAAAAGGTTTTTGAATCCATTTTCTGATCCAGATACTTAACACATGAAACCATTGCTAAAATGTATATTTTTGTGAACAGAATAGTAGGATGTAAATACTGACAAACTTCAAATCATGAACTGAATAATAACCCTTATCATCCCAACTCTGTGTCCTTAACACTAAAACAAACATCCTCTCGTATGATTTCACAGAAGAGGGGAATAGGTAGACACATGGAGGACTAAAATTGACATTTGATCAACATTATAAACCCATACTGAGCTTTTCCAGTCCTTCCTATGTAGAAATGCTGAGCTGGTAGTGCTCCTTCGTAATTAGTAGAATCAGTCTGGAACCTGAAATGTTACTATCCATTCTTTTTAATTAATCTATTTTATTCCTTTGTTCAGCATAACAAAACTTCCAATTTCCAGATACAGTTACATTTACATTTCTTCCCCTCACAGATATCAGGTATCAGAACACATCCATCAAAATATAGATATCACCACAACATCCTATACAAAAGCCCTTATTAGTGTAGCAGACAGGTGTACATTTATATACTGTAGAAAAGCTTGCCATGTTTTATGAAAACTATTTGTTTTTTGAGTGTACCATACATGTCAAAAAATCCAAAGGAATGTATTCTGTGATTAATTTTCGCCAATCAAAAAGTCAAGTGGCCTTATCAGATATCCAACAAAATCAAATGTTCTTCCTCGCACAAAGAGTCAGGATGTTTACAAGTTTCTTCTGATGTGCATAAATAATACGCCTGCTGGGTAAGCCTAAGAGAAAAGTCACTGGGTCCAGTTCAAGCTCCATCTTCAGAATCTTTTCCATTTCACCCAGATTATCACTCAAGTATGCCTGAAGTTCGGGACAAGTCCAAAGACAATAGGTGAAATTTCCAGTATTTATTTTATATTTAAAACACATTGGAGAAACCAGCATCTTAAATTTTGAGAGCCGATCTGAAGTCAGATGGGTTCTATGCAGAATTTGGAGTGGCAATGGTTTAGTACTATTGAAAACTGAAATCTACTTTGCAATATCACAGTTGTCTTCCAAGCTTTCAGCTGTAATTTCTACTCCCAGCTCTTCCTCACAGAACTTTCCCAGTAGCTCTGCCTCTCCACAAGAACATTCCTTCAGGATGCTGTCAAAGGTACTAATGGAGACTTCGCTCTTAGAATGAAACACTCTCTTTTCTATGTCAGAACTATAGAAATCATTTAACAATGATTTTTTTTCAGTTTATAGTCTCTTATCTGAAAGAGACAAAAAAGATTCTTGTTGAGTATGTTAAATTTCTGTACTATTTGACTAAAAGACACAATCGTTACTTCATCAAACAAATCCCCTAGATGGAAAATACCCTTTGAAATCCCAAGTTTAAATCCAGACTCCATTATGCCAGGCTAAAAATCTGGACTGCCGGTTATTGGAGTGAAAGGTGATATTTTCACTGCGGTGCCCACAGTTTGTCACAACACCCTCCAAGCCCTGACTGTATTAATTGTTACTGGATTGTGACAATATTCCTAAAATAGTTCCATCTTATTCAGGAAAAGCACATTAGTAAAGCTTCAATGTCTACCCAAATTGAGGAGGGGTCCCTGCAAACCCAGTCAACCACATAAAATAAAAAGGAACTTAATTGATACTTTTTGGTGTCTGGAAAATCCAGACCCCCTGGACTGCTAGGAAGCTGTAACTTAGGCTTTTTAATATAGGGTTTTATTTTTGCTCCAGATGAAAGGAAAAAAGTATTTTTAAGCATTTGTTGGGTAACAATGACTGCAATCATTTGTATTGGGTAGAGCAGATGAGGAAGACTGTTCACTTGAACATGGATATTCGGCCAAGCCAAGAAATGGGAAGAGGGCTCCATTGTTCAAGATCCTGTTTGATTTTGTCAAATAACTGTGTAAAGTTAGCTTTGAACACTTGATCAAATGTAGGTGTGATAAATATGCCTGAGTAAACAACACAACTCTGCGACCAGTGGCAGGCAGGCAAGTCCAGGGCAAAAAGCAAAAAGACTTTTCAACATAATTGTATAAGGGCTAAGAGTGTTGTGAAAACAAGCCTGAAGGCTTTGTGTGTCAATGCGAGGAGCATTCGTACCAAGATGGATGAATTGAATGTGCAGATAGTTATTAATGAATATGATATAGTTGGGATCACAGAGACATGGTTCCAGGGTGACCAAGGATGGGAGCTCAACATCCAGGGGTATTCAATATTCAGGAGGAATAGACAGGAAAGAAAATGAGGTGGGGTAGCATTGTTGGTTAGAGAGAAGATTAACGCAATAGAAAGAAAGGACATTAGCCTGGAGGATGTGGAATCGATATGGGTAGAGCTGCATAACACTAAGGGGCAGGAAATGCTGGTGAGAGTTGTGTACCTAACAGTAGTAGTGAGGTTGGGGATGGCATTAAACAGGAAATTAGAAATGCGTGCAATAAAGGAACAGTAGTTGTACTGAGTGACTTCAATCTACATATAGATTGGTGAACCAAATTGGTAAGGGTGCTGAGGAAGAGGATTTCTTGGAATGTATGCGGGATGGTTTTCTGAACCGACATGTCGAGGAACCAACTAGAGAGAAGGCCATTCTAGATTGGGTATGGAACAATGAGGAAAGGTTAGTTAGCATTCTTGTCGTGCGTGGCCCCTTGGGTAGAGTGACCATAATATGGTGGAATTCTTCATTAAGATGGAGAGTGACATAGTTAATTCAGAAACAAAGGTTCTGAACTTAAAGAAGGGTAACTTGAAGGTATGAGACGTGAATTAGCTAAGATAGACTGGCAAATGATACTTAAAGGGTTGATGGTGGATATGCAATGGCAAGCATTTAAAGATCGCATGGATGAACTACAACAATTGTTTATCCCAGTTTGGCAAAAGAATAAACCAGGGAAGGTAGTGCACACGTGGCTGACAAGGGAAATTAGGGATAGTATCAAGTCCAAAGAAGAAACATAGAAATTAGAAAAAAAAAAAGTGGCAGACCTGAGGACTGGGACAAATCCAGAGACCTGCAGAGGAGGACACAGGGATTAATTAGGAAAGGGAAAAAAGATTATGAGAGAAAGCTGGCAGGGAACATAAAAACTGACTGTAAAAGCTTTTATAGATATGTGACAAGAAAAAGATTGGTCACAGGTCCTTTACAGTCAGAAACAGGTGAAGTGACCATTGGGAACAAAGACACGGCAGACCAATTGAATAAATACTTTGGTTCTGTCTTCCCTAAGGAGGACATAAATAACCTTCCGGAAATAGTAACGGACCGAGGGTCCTGTGAGATGGAGGAACTGAGGGAAATACATGTTAGTAGGGAAGTGGTGTTACGTAAATTGAAGGGATTAAAGGCAGATAAAATCCGAGGGCCAGATGGTCTGCATCCCAGAGTGCTTAAGAAAGCAGCCCAAGAAATAGTTGATGCATTAGTGATAATTTTTCAAAATTCCTTAGTTTCTGGATTAGTTACTGAAGATTGGAGGGTGGCTAATGTAACCCCACTTTTTAAAAAAGGAGGGCGAAAGAAACAGGGGAATTATAGACCAGTTAGTCTCATATCGCTGGTGGGGAAAATGCTAGAGTCGGTTATCAAAGATGTGATAACAGCACATTTGGAGAGAGGTGAAATCATCGGACAAAGTCAGCATGTATTTGTGAAAGGAAAATCATTTCTGACGAATCTTTGACGAATGAAGACATATCTAGTAGAGTGGATAGGGGAGAGCCAGTGGATGTGGTATATTTAGATTTTCAAAAGGATTTTGACAAGGTCCCACACAAGAGATTAGTGGCAAACTTAAAGCACACGGTATTGGGGGTATGGTCTTGATGTGGATAGAGAATTGGTTGGCAGACAGGAAGCAAAGAGTGGGAGTAAACGGGACCTTTTCAGAATGGCAGGCAGTGACTAATGAGGTACCGCAAGGCTCAGTGCTGGGACACCAGATGTTTACAATATATATTAATGATTTAGACAAGGGAATTAAATGCAGAATCTCCAAGTTTGCGGATGATACGAAGCTGGGCGGCGGGGTTAGCAGTGAGGAGGATGCTAAGAGGATGCAGGATGACTTGGATAGGTTAGGTCAGTGGGCAAATTCATGGCAGATGCAATTTAATGTAGGTAAACGTGAGGTTATCCACTTTGGTTGCAAGAACAGGAAATCAGATTATTATCAATGGTAAAATACTAAAATTATCCGACCTAATGGCATTAGTGAGAATCGCAGCCAAAGGGTCTTTGTAAAAAACCTTCACTCACTTATAAAACTATTGCCCAAACCAAATCGTTCTAAAGTTAAAAAAAAAATGATATGGCCATTCAACACAATCAAAGGACATTTCTGCATCTGAGGAAACCATGAAGCCTTCCACTGCTTGTTGCTGACAGTGTAGGGTTGTGACATTCTGTAACTTGGCTGCAGAAGGATTATTAATATAATCCCTTTCAGCTGCCACAAGCCTTGATTCCACTAGACGCTGCTGTTCCACAGTTTGTCGCTTCTTACAAGCAGAGTAAGAATTGTTTATCTTCTTCACTAGGCCTTAGTGTTTTCCCAGTGCATCGATGGACTGCTAGCTTATTTGGAAATAAGAGAGACGAAAGTTTTGAATTTGGAAGTAAAGTAGTCTATAAATTTATTATCTTTTAAAATAAAATTATACAGCCTCGATTGTCTAGATCGTGCTGAATTATCCTTGGGCTTAATATTTCAACATACTGCTGCATGGTGATAAATAGCGATATTTCCAATTTTTCAGGGTACGTCTAAATCTAGGAGCATTTTAGCGGTTAGAAAAAAGGTCTATTCTTGTGTGGATTAGACAAACAATGTGAAGTCTTTGTCCGATGGATGGAACAACCACCCGTCATCCACAAGTCCTAATTTTCCACTAAAGCCCATGATTTGTTTGGACTGTGAGCGCAGCAATGGGAACCAATGGGCACTCTGTCCATCAATGGGTCCATGAGATAATTGAAATCCCCACTTACAATAATGTTTTGTATTGAAAAGCTTATAAGTTTGGAAAAAGCATCTGTTAGGAATTTGAGAAGATCAGCCAGAGAGCAGCAAATTTTGAGAATACCATATTCCTCTCCATATATCGAAGCCTTTACAATCTCAAATCGTCCATACTTATCCTTAATTCAATCTAATAACTTAAAAGGTAAAGTCTTCCTAGTTAACATGACCATCCCCTGGTATTAAAAGATGAAAAATAGACTTGATCAAACCCACTGCGTTGTAGTCTTAGATGTTCTTTATCATTTAAATGTGTCTCCTGCAATAAGGCTACAACCACCCTTTCTTTCTTCAGGTTTGGTAGGATTTTCTTTCTCCTGATTTGTGAATGACTCCACTTAATGTTCCAAGTGCACAATTTTAATATATTACTGGTCATAACACTTTATAACGAGCATGTGACTCCAGACGAGAAGAAACGCGATTTAAGTTCGGCTGAGCAGCAATAACTAAATAAATCACATGCAAGAACAAAACCCCAACAGCGCTGAACAAGAGGACTGATTCACACACTTGAAGGGGATATTTGAAACTTCTAGCACCCCATATTCTCCCCATTGCCAATGTGGCATATAACAGTAAAAAATGAAAACAGGTCATAATTTATCAATCCACCTATTTGTTACCGTCATGTTTAAATCTCTTCAGACCGGAGCAGCACAGCTAATTTAAACAAATAATGAAACTGTAGTAAGCAAAGTAAACGCGTTACCCATCCTATAAGGTATCTTACCGTCGAGTAATGAAAAGGTAAAAGGAAACGACCATCGAGCATCTTATCGTCCATAACCAGGGCTACACAATATACTGCATACATTCTTTGCCCAACGTGTACATAAAAGTTTTAGTTTTGCAAGGAGAATCATCTATTTTGGTGGTGCCGTTGTAGGTGATTTTCAGCGCCGCTGGGTATCGAATAAAGTACTGGCTTCCAGATTCTCTCAGCGCTTCCTTACCTGGTCGAATTCCTTGCGCTTCCGAATAACGGCTGCCAAAAAATCTTTTAAAAGCATAAGCCTGGTTCCCCCATATATTAAAGCCTGGGCAGCAGTCCCGCGGTGCCTCGAACCCTCCATCATTTTTTGCTTATAATGTGCCCCGTTTTGGCGCCAGCGTACTATGAGATCTTTCCGCTTTAATGCGTCTAACCTTGGTTTCCAAATCAAGGAATTTAGGCAATCAGCCCTAAAAAACTACGCTGGCTGGCTGCCTTCTGTATCTTCAGGTAGACGGATGATTCGTATATTCTTTCTCCTACCTCTGTTCTCAAGGTCATCGATATAGTTAGGTACACTTTGAACTTGCTTTTCTAGCGCCTCAATGCGTCTTTGGGCCTAATCATTTTGAGTTTCTACCGCGGAGACTCGGCCCTCGGCTTCGGTCGTTGTTGTATCAAGATTTTTAAGCTCCAATGGGTGGTTTTGGAATGTTAGAGAGTGTGGAGCCAGCTTCTCGTCGAACATTTTGGATATGTTCTCCGTAACGTCCTGAATTACTCGACGAAAAGCAGACTCCAACCTGTTAGCATAGCTAGCAGCAGCTAGCTCCTCAGCCCCAGGCAAGTGTTCTGTGCTGACCATCTTGGCTGCATTTTTAGTTCCTTTCGAAGGCATGGTGTTGAAGCATCTCAAAAAGATACGCATCAATGTTCATGTCATTAAATCCGACACGAGCATTTTAAAAGAAAAACTGGAAACGGATAGGTTTATATGCGAAATTATCAGTGTTGCGGTGCTGAGCTCAGCAAAGCATACTTTTCACTGAGCCGCCATCTTGAAACCCCGCGAAATGTTACTATTCTTTGAAAGTGTGGCATTGCAACCTATGTTGTGACTGTGGTTAAGTGTCTTAGATTGAGGCCACAGAACTGGAAAATTATATTAAATTTCTATCCGTTCACCTGGGTCATTTTAATACTGATTATTATGTAAAGGTAGACTGAAAATTAAGTCTCCGTAATGAAGATCTTGCACCACAATGATGTTTGTGAAAGCCATATGATTCGCCGATGTCCGAAATCCATCATCTTTCACTTTCTTGTGTGATTTTGTCTCAGGATGCTTTCGTGAATCTGAAAAGTAGATTTCAATGCAACAGCTAGTAAGCGTTCAGTAATTAAACTGATTACGACAGCATGCATGCTTTCTAAATCCAGATACAAACATCTATGCAAAATGTTTTTACTTTATAATCTATGTAAAGCAATTTGAGGCTGCATGCGGATATCTAAAGGTTGCTATATAAATAGTTATTATCATTGCTGCTGTATTTTTCTTCACTCACGCTGGTTAAACCTCGGATACTGTCATAGCCAAGCACAGTCGCTTTTCAAATGTTATAAATCTTCCGAAGATTTCTTTGTTGATTTGATATTGTCGCTTTCCGGAAATTTACATAGACATAGCTGCTTTGATTTAATGTGCAATGATTTTTGGATCATATCAGTTGTGGATATTTCTCTTGGGAGAATGTATACAATGTTCATGTTCCATAATATTTAAATTTCCTCTAATAATTCAGCGTATTTCTGGTGTATTTCACTTATCGATTTCTGTAAATCATGTGTGTTTGAAAAGGCTGTATCTATTAAATGAATTGTTCTGAAGCACGGGTGTAGCCAGTCGCACACGCTTGTCAATTTTTAGGAACTTTCGGGCTATTCTACATTTCTACGGTGTTTAGCCTTGTGGCTTTCTGAAGATTTACGTAGTTACTACTGTGAAACTATTGATGAAGTGTTCACTCTATCCTGTCATGACCATCTCGAATTCCGTTGCTCGGTAATATATACGCATTATGAATGTGTTTATTTCTAAGAACAATTTTATGCATGCCTTTCTTCTCTTTACTGCTTGAGTGATCACAGTTGTAACTGGACCGCTCCATTGAGAAAACTTGCAGAAGTCACAGCCGGTGATGTTGATGGACTACTTTGAATGTTAGCACGATATTTCTCAGGTTTACTGGTGCCTGCCGGCCTGTTGAGCAGTACACTATCTGTCTGCTCAGATCGTGCGGATGTTCTGAATATAGGACCAGGTTCTTCCATTGGATAACTTTTTTCTCAACAGTGATAATCTCTTCATATATCTGCGTTGTGCTGTCATTTACGTTAAATGACGTATACTTTGGATCAAAATTGCATATTTCTGTGAGGAGAGCTGATTCCTGTTTCCATTGATGGAACTATATCCTTAGAAGTTTTATTTGACGGGTGTCTAAAATTTAACGGACTGTTATGCATTCTGTCATAGGTAATGCTAATCTAAGCGCATTCTTATTTATATGATGTTATCCGAAATGTGTCTTTTCATTTCTTCTTTAGTAAATTTTCCAGATTGTTTTAGAACCAAGATATTATGCAAAAAATACATTAATATAGGTGTAGAGAAACGGTTTATTTCATTTGTTACATTTTTAATATTGAGCTCTGAGTGGAAGATTTTTTAAGCATTGAAGTAAATTCTGTTGAACGTTTTTCATTTATTGCATTATGATCTGTTTTCTTTCCTTGTTGATCACTAGATACTTAGATGTTCCATATTCATCCATCGGTTTTATTGTGTCTTGAACTCTGTTTTGTATTCCACTAACACTACTGCATATTTCCTTATGTTTAATGTCTTGCATGTATCCAGTTCAAAGTTCATGCTCATGAGTCCATGACACTATCAGATGTAGAAGCATAAGTTGGCCATTTGGAGAATCCATGAAAAATAGAAACGTAGAAAAGCTATAGCGCAATATAGGCCCTTCGGCCCAAAAGCTTGTGCCGAACATGTCCCTACCTTATGAGGCTCACCTATAGCCCTCTATTTTACTAAGCTCCATGTAGCTATATAAAAGCCTCTACCAACGTTCTATCGTATCTGCCTCCACCACCGTTGCCGACAGGCCATTCCACGCACTCACCACTCTATCAGTAAAACACTTACTCCTGACCTCTCCTCTGTACCTACTCCAAGCACCTTAAAAGTGTGCCCTCTTGCGTTCGCCATTTCAACCATGGTAAAAAGCCTCTGACGATCCACATCATCAATGCATCTCCTCGTCTTGTACACCTCTATCAGGTCACATCTCATCCTTTCCTCTAAGAAGAAAAGGCCGTGTACACTCAACCTATTCTCATAAGGCATGCTCCTCAATCCAGTCAACATCCTTGTAAATCTACTCTGCACCCTTTCTATGAGTTCCACATCCTTCCAACATTGAGGCGACCAGCAATGAGCTCAGCAGTCCAAATGGGGTCTGACCAGGGCCCTGTAAAGCTGCAGCATTATCTCTCGGCTCCAAAATTCAATTCGCCGATTGATGAAGGCCTATACGCCATACGCCTTCTTTACCACAGTGTCAACCTGTGCAGCTGCGTTGAGTGCCCTATGGACTCGGACTCCAACATTCCCCTAATGCTGCACACTGCTAAGTGTCTTACCATTAATACTATATTCTGTCATCATATTTGACCGACCAAAATGAGTCACTTCGCACTTAAGTGATTTCAAACTCCATCTGACACTTCTCAGCCCTGTTTTGCACCCTATCAATCACCTGCTGTAACCTCTGACAGCCTTCCACACTATGCACAACACCTCCAACATTTGTGTCATCAGCAAACTTACTAGACAATCCCCACTTCCTCAAATAGGTCATTTATAAAAATCACGAAGAGTAAGGTTTCCCAGAACAGACTCCTGAGGCACTCCACTGGTGACCGACCTCCATACGGAATATGACCCGTCAACAATCACTCTTTGCCTTCAGTGGGCAAGCCAGTTCTGGATCCACAAAGCCGTGTACCCTTGGATCTCATGCCTCCTTACTTTCTCAATAGGCTTTGCATGGGTTACCTTAACAAATGCCTTGCAGAAATCCATATACACTACATCTACTGCTCTTCCTTCATCAATCTTTTTAGTCACATCCTCAAAAAAAATTCAATCCGGCTCGTAGGGAACGAACTGCCCTTTACAAAGCGATGCTGACTACTCCTAATCATATTATAACTCTCCGAATGGTCATAAATCCTGTCTCTCAGGACCTTCCCCATCGTCTTACCAACCACTGAGATAGGACTAACAGGTCGATAATTTTCTACTCCCTTTCTTGAATAAAGAAACAACATCCGCAACTTACCAATCCACTGGAACCTCTCCCATCCCCATTGATCTTGCAAAGATTGTTGCCAAAGGCTCCGTAATCTCCTCCCCTCGCCTGCCACAGCAGCCCAGGGAACATTTTGTCCTGTCCCAGCAACTTATTCAACTTGATCCTTTCGAAAAGCTCCAGCACATCCTCTATCTTAATATCAACCTTTTCAGTCTGCTGAAAGTCATCACTGGAATGTGAACTGAGATTATGTTTTTTCAGGAAAATGTACTGTGGACATGCGGTCGATGTTTAAGGATCTATTGCAGGAAGTTAGGGGTAAATTTGTCCCGGTGAGGAAGATAAAGAATGGTAGGGTGAAGGAATCATGGGTGACGCACTGAAGTGTAAAATCTAGTCAGGTGGAAGAAGGCAGCATACATGAGGTTTAGGAAGCAAGGATAAGATGGGTCTATTGAGGAATATAGGGTAGCAGGAAAGAGCTTAAGAAGTTGCTGAGAAGAGCAAGAAGGGGGCATGAGAAGGCCTTGGCGAGTTGGGTAAAGGAAAACCCCAAGGCATTCTTCAATTATGTGAAAAACAAAAGGATTAAGGTAGGACCGATTAGAGATAAAAGAGCGAGGATGTGCCTGGAGGCTGTGGAAGTGAGCGAGGTCCTCAATGAATACTTCTCTTCGGTATTCACCAGTGAGAGGGAACTTGAGGGCGGTGAGGACAATATGAGTGAGGATGATGTTCTGGAGCGCGTTGATATGTGGGGAGAGGAGTTGTTGGAGTTGCTAAAATACATTAGGACAGATAGATCACTGGGACCTGACGGAATATTCCCCAGGCTGCTCCATGAGGCAAGGGAAGAGATTACTGAACCTCTGGCTAGTATCTTTATGTCCTCATTATCCATGGGATGGTACCGGTGGATTGCAGGGAGGTGAATGTTTTCCCCTTGTTCAAAAAAGGTAGTAGGGATAGTCCAGATAATTACAAACCAGTGAGCCTTACGTCTGTTGTGGGAAAGCTGTTGGAAAGTATTCTTAGAGATAGGATACATGGGCATTTAAAGAATCATGGTCTGATCAGGGCCAGTCAGCATGGCTTTGTGAAGGGCAGATCGTGCCTAACAAGCCTGATAGAGTTCTTTGAGGAGGTGACCAGGCATATAGATGAGGGTAGCGCAGTGAATGTGATCTACATGGGTCATCGTAAGGCATTTGACAAGGTTCCACATGGTAGGCTTATTCAGAAAGTCAGAAGGCATGGGCTCCAGGGAGGTTTGGCCAGGTGGATTCAGAATTGGCTTGCCTGCAGAAGGCAGAGGGTCTTGGTGGAGGGAGTACGTTCAGATTGGAGGGTTGTGACTAGTGGTGTCCACAAGGATCTGTTCTGGGACCTCTACCTTTTGTGATTTTTATTAACGTCTTGGATTTGGGGGTAGAAGGGTGAGTTGGCAAGTTTGTAAATGACACAAAGGTGGGTAGTGTTGTAGCTCGTATAGAGCATTGTCGAAGATAGCAGAGAGGATGCAGAAGTGGGCTGAGAAGCGGTAGATGGAGTTTAACCCGGAGAAGCGTGAGGTGGTACAGTTTGGAAGGACAAAATCCAAGGCAGAGTTCAAAGTAAATGGCAGGATACTTAGTAGTGTGGCGAAGCAAAGAGATCTGGGGGTACATGTCCACAGATCCCTGAAAGTTGCCTCACGGGTAGATAGGGTAGTTAACAAAGCTTATGGGTGTTGGCTTTCATAAGTCGAGGGACTGAGTTTAAGAGATGCGATGTAATGATGAGGCTGTATAAAACTCGAGATAGGCCACACTTGGAGTACTGTGTCCAGTTCTGGTCACCTTACTATAGGAAGGATGTGGAAGCATTGGAAAGGGTACAGAGGGGATTTACCAGGATGCTGCCTGGATTAGAGAGTATGCATTATGATCAGAGATTAAGCGTAAATTGGCTTTACTCTTTGCAGAGAAGGAGGAAGAGAAGAGACATGATAGAGGTGTACAAGATATTAAGAGGAATAGACAGTGCGGACAGCCAGCGCCTCTTCCCCAGGTCACCACTGCTCAGTACAAGAGGACATAGCTTTAAGTTAAGGGGAGGGAAGTTCAAGGGGGATATGAGAGGAAGTTTTTTATTCAGAGAGTGGTTGGTGCGTGAAATGCACTGCCTGAGTCAGTGGTGGAGGCAGATACACAAGTGAAATTTAAGAGACTACTAGACAAGTATATGGAGGAAATTAAGGTGGGGGGTTACATGGGAGGCAGCGTTTCAGGGTCGGCACAACATTATGGGCTGAAGGGCCTGTAATGTGCTGTACTATTCTATATTCTATGTTCTATTACTACAATCACTGATATCCTTTTCCATAGTGAATACTGAGGTAAAGTATTCATTAAGTACCTCTGCTATTTCTTCCAGTACCATACACACTTTCCCACTGTCACATTTGATAGGTCCTATTGTTTCCCGTCTTATCTGCTTGGTCTTCACGTACTTGAAGAATGCTTTGGGGTTTTAATTAAATCTGCCCGCAAAGGCCTTTTCATAGCCTCTTCTGCTTTTACTCATTTCCTTCTTAAGCTCTTTCCAAGTAAACAATATACAATAGACAGTACGTGCAGGAGTAGGCCATTCGGCCCTTCTAGCCAGCACCGCCATTCACTGTGATCATGGCTGATCATACGCAATCAGTACCCAGTTCCTGCCCTCTCCCCACTATCTATAAGAGCTCTATCTAACTCTCTCTTGAAAGCATCCAGATACTTGGCCTCCACTGCCTTCTGGGGCAGAGCATTCCACATATACAACATTCTCCAGGTGAAAAAAAGTTTTTCCGTATCTCTCTTATAAGTGGCCTTATTCTTAAACTGTGGCCTCTAGTTCTGGACTCATCCGTCAGCGGGAACATGTTTCCTGCCTCCAGCTTGTCCAATCCCTTAATAATCTTAAATGTTTCAATCAGATCCCCTCTCATCCTTCTAAATTCCAGTCGCTCCAATCTTTCAACATATGACAGTCCCGCCATTCCAGGAATTAACCTTATTAATCTATAATGCACTCCCTCAATAGCAAGAATGTCCTTCCTCAAATTTGGAGACCAAAACTGCACACAATATTCCAGGTGGGGTCTCACCAGGGCCCTGTACAACTGGTGAAGGACCTCTTTACTCCTATACTCAATTCCTCTGGTTATAAAGGCCAGCATGCCATTAGCTTTCTTCACTGCCTGCTGTACCTGCATGCTTGCTTTCATTGACTGATGTTCAAGAATACCTAAATCTCGTTGTACTTCTCGTTTTCCCAACTTGACTCCATTTAGATAGTAATCTGCCTTCCTGTTCTTGCCACCAGAGTGGATAACCTCACATTAATCCACATTAGAGTGTATCTGCCATACATTTGCCCACTCACCCAACCTGTCTAGGTCACCCTGCATTCTCTTAACATACTCTTGACATTTCACACTGCCTCCCAGCTATGCGTCATTGGCGAATTTGCTAATGTTACTTTTAATCCCTTCATCTAAATCAGTAATGTATATTGTAAACAGCTGTGAACCCAGCACTGAACCTCGCGGTACCCCACTGGTCACAGCCTGCCGTTCCGAAAGGGACCCGTTAATCGCTACTCTTTGTTTCCTGTCAGCCAGCCAACTTTCAATCCATGTTAGTACTCGGGCCCCAATACCATGCCCTAATTCTGCCCACTAATCTCCTATGTAGGACTGTATCAAAAGCTTTCTGGAAGTCCAGGTACACGACATCCACTGGCTCTCCCTTGTCCATTTTCATAGTTACATCCTCGGAAAACTCCGGAAGATTAGTCGAACATGATTTTCCCTTCATAAGTCCATGCTGACTCGGACTGTTCCTTCTACTGCTATCCAAATGTGTCGTAATTTCCTCTTTTATAATTGACTCCAGCATCTTTCACCACTGACGTCAGGCTGGCTGGTCTATAATTCCGTTTTCTCTCTCTCTCCTTTCTTGAAAAGTGGGGCAACATTAGCCACCCTACAATCAGCAGTAACTGTTCCTGATTCTATAGAACATTGGAAAATGATTACCAATGCGTCCACTATTTCTAGATCCATCTCCTTAAGTACCCTGCGTTGCAGATGCTCTGGTCCTGGGGACTCACCAGCCTTCAGATCCAACAGTCTATCCAACACCATTTCTTGCCCGATATAAATTCCATTCAGTTCATCCATTACCCTAGTTCTTGGGGCACTATTACATCTGGGATATTGTTTGTGTCTTCTCTAGTGAAGACAGATCCAAAGTACCTGTTCAACTCATCTGCCATTTCATTGTTCCGCATAATAAATTCACCCGTTTGTGACTTCAATGGCCCAACTTTGGTCTTTTTTTTGCTTTTCACATACCTAAAGAGGTTTTTACTATCCTCCTTTATATACTTGGCTAGTTTACCTTAGTACATCATTTTCTTCTCTGCGTATTGCCTTTTGGTTATTTTCTGCTGCTCTTTAAAAGCTTCCCAGTCCTCCGGCTTCCCGCTCATCTTTCCTATGTTATACTTCTCTTTTATTTTTAGACTCTCCTTTACTTCCCTCGTCAGCCACGGCCGCCCCTTACTCCCCTTAGGATCTTTCTTCCTCTTTGCAATGAACTGATCCTGCACCTTCTGTATTATTCCCAGAAATACCTGCCATTGTTGTTCCACTGTCTTCCCTGCCGGGGTATTGTTCCATTGAACTTTGGCCAGCTCCTTTCTCATAGCTCCATATTTCCCTTTGTTCAACTGTAACACTGACGCATCCGGGTTTCCTTTCTCCTTCTCAAATTATAGGTTTAAACATATCATATTATGGTCACTACCTCTTAATGGCTCCACTACCTCGAGGTCCCTGATCAAATCCGGTTCATTACTTAACACTAAATCTAGAATTGCCTTCTCCTGGTAGGCTCCAGTATAAGTTGTTCTAAGAATCCATCTCGGAGGCACTCCACAGACTCCCTTTCTTGGGGTCCAGTACCATTCTGATTCTCCCAGTCTAACCTCATGTTGAAATCTCCCATGACAACTGTACCATTACCTTTGCAACATGACAACTGCAGCATTACCTTTGCAACTCTTCATTCAACTCGGACCCTACATCCAGACTGCTGAGTATTATCAGTAGACTTATAATATACTAGATCTCTAACATTACCTAGCTCTCTAAACCTTTTGCAAGCTTTTCGTTTCTTCTTGACTAGATTTAATACAGCTTTGTACACCACGGTTCCTGTACCCTACTATAACTTCCCTGTCCCATTAGGAACAGGGAACTTCCCTGTTCCCTTCCCTGTCCTGTACTCTACAGAACTCTACACAAATTTCTCCTGAATGATTGCCACATTTCTTCTGTACATTTCCCTGAGAACATTTGTTTCCAATTTAAGACTCCAATTTAAGTCCCATAATTCCCCTTATTCCAGCTGAACGCTTTTCTAACTTGTCTGTTCCTATCTCTGCTCAATGCAATTGTAAAGCAGTTAGAATTATGATCACTTTCTCCAAAATGCTCCCATTGAGAGATCTGACACCTGTCCAGGTTCATTTCTCAATACCAAATCAAGTACAGTCTCTCCTCTTGTAGGCTTATCTAAATATTGTGTCAAGAAACTATCCTGAACACACCTAACAAACTCCACCCCATCTAACCCCCTTGTTCTATGGAGATGCCAATCGATATTTGGGAAATTAAAATATCCCATCACGGCAATTACACTTTTCCAGGATCTATTTCCCTATCTGGTCCTCAATATTCCTGTTACTTTTGGGTGGCCTATAAGAAACACCCAGTAAAATTATTGAACACTTCCTGTTCCTATCCTCCACCCACAGAGAGTCCGGAGAGAATCCCTCCATGGTGTCCAACTTTTCTGCAGCCGTGATACCATTTCTGATCAACAGTGCCACCTTACCACCTCTTTTGCGACCCTCCCTGTCCTTTCTGAAACATCTAAAACCGGCAGTTGAAGTAACCATTCCTGTTCTTGAGCCATCCAACTCTCTATAATGACCACCATCTCATAACTGGAAGTACTTCTCCACGCTCTAAGCTCGTCCGTTTTGTTCACAACACTCCTTCAGCCTGAGTGCGTCCCTTCTCTATCAGCTGCCTATCCTCCCTCTCGCACTGTCTACAAGCTTTCTCTATTTGTGAGCTAACCTCCTTGTCCACAGCCTCTTCAGTTCTATTCCCAACTCCCCTCACCACCACCCCCCCCCAGCAATTCTAGTTTAATCTTCCCCTGTAGCCGTAGCAAACCTCGCCGCCAGGATATTGGTCCACATGGGATTCAACTACAACCCATCCTTTTTGTACAGGTCACACCTGCCCCAAAAGAGGTCCCAATGATCCAGAAATCTGAATCCCTCCCCCGTTCCAATCGCTCAGCCATGCATTTATCCTCCACCTCATTCTATTCCTATTCTCACTGTCGCGTGGCATAGGCATTAATCCGAGATTACTACCTTTGCGGTCCTGCTTCTCAACTTCCTGCCTATCTGCCTACAGTCTTTCTTTTCAGGACCTCTTTTCTTATTCTACCTACGTCGTTGATACCAATATGTATCATGACCTCTGGCTGTTCTCCCTCCCACTGCAGGATATCTTGGACGCAATCTGAAACATCCCGGACCCTGGCACATGGTACGCAAACTATTATCCGATTTTCTTTCCTGCGTCCACAGAATCACCTGCCTGTCCCCTGAACTATACAGTCCCCTATCACTACTGCCTTCCTCTTTCCTTCCCTAACCTTCCGAGCTTCAGGGCCAGATCACTGCCGCTCCACCAGTTAGGATTCCCCTCCCCAACGGTACTCAAACAGGAATACTTATGATCAAGCGGTGCAGCCACAGGGGTACTCTCTAGTACCTGACTCTTCCCCTTTCGGCTCCGGACTGTGACCCATTTGTCTTTCTCCCGTGACGCTGGTGTGACCACCTGCCTATTACACCTCTCTATCAACTCCTCGCTCTCCCTAACTAGGCGGATGTCATCAAGCTACATCTCCAGTTCCCTAACTCAGTCCCTCAGGAGCTGCAGCTCGACACACCTAGTGCAGATATGGCCGTCCGGGAGGCTGCGAGACTCCAGGACCCCCTACATATTGCACCGAGCAAAAAACACTCTCACACACATACATCCTACGTCGCCTCGCCCCGTTACCGCCTAATCTCGTTGATCCAAAGCCTTATCATGCTGCTGCCCGCTCCGACGCTGTCTGCTAGATACGGCAGTCTTCTTTTCCAACCTTCCGTACTGTACTGCCTGACGTCACGCGCCTGTGCAGTCTCGCCTCTCTTGAACCCAAGTAGTAAAAACTCGCTTCGCTCTGAAAAAACAGCCGTTCTCCCGCAGTCTTCTTCTTCCAAATGGTGAAGTCTGCTTTGCCTTTTGGGTAACTGATCTAAGCTTCCTCTCAGACCTAATATCCTGTTTTCTCCCTGTATCCTTTCAAACCCTGACAAATCGAAGGTTCATCAACTCTGCTTTAAATATGCATAAAGACTTTTACTCCACAGACACCTCTGATAAATAATTCAAACAGATTCACCGCTCTCTGCTTAAAGAAATTTATTTTCATCTCCCTTACAAAAGGATTGCTTTTTATTCTGCGGCTGTATCCTGTGGACTGAGACTCTCCCACCATAGGAAACATACACTCCACAACCACTCCATCAAGGCCTTTAACCATTCCATTGTTTCGAATGACTGCATCCTTATTCTTCTTATATCTATTCAATACAGTCCCATAATTATCAGATTCACAATCCTGGAGTAATTTTCATGAACCTCCTTTCACGGACCTCTCTAGATTCCACACATCCTTTCTAAGATAAGGAGCCCAAAACTTCTCACAATACTGCAAGTGAGGCTCACCAATATTTATCAATAACCATATTAGATCGTTGTTTTTTTTTATATTTTAGGAGAGATGAAATGAGTGTTATCATTGCATTCGCCTCCCTCACCATAGACTCAACCTGCAGATTAATATTTAGGGAATCCTGTAACAAGACTCCCAGGTCCCGTCGCACATCAGATGTTTTTTTTTTGTATTTTCTATACAGTCAAATAAAGGCTCGCTTCATTCCAACTCTTTGTCTCTTCCAATCAGCACTACTTTATTCATGCTTGAATATTTCTGATAATACTATAGGCTCCAAGCTTGTTAAGTAGCTTCATGTGAGGCACCATTTCAAAGATCTTCTGAAAATGCAAGTAGACAACATCAAGGGATTATCTTTTGTCTGGCCTGCTTGTTCCTTATTCAAAGTATTCCAATAGATTCTTCAGGCAAGATTTCCCCTTTAGAAAACCATGCTGATTGGGTCCTATTTTATTATGTACCACCAGGTACTCTGAGTACTCATCCTCAATTATCAATTCCAACATCTTCCTATCTATTGAAGTCAGAAAAACTAGCCAAACTTTTCCCTTCTTCCGTCTTTCTCCCTTTTAGAAGACTGGAATGACATTTGCACTTTCCCAGTCTTCCAGAACAATTCCAAACTCTAGTGAATCATGTAGGATCATTACTATTGCCTTTTCAATCCCTTCCGCAACCTCTTTCAGAACTCTGGGGTACACAACATCTGGTCCAGTTGGCTTATCCGCCTTCAGACCTTTTTTGGTTTTCCAAGAAACTTTTTTGCAAGTTATGATACCTTCATACATTTCCTGTCCCTTACGTCATGCACTTCAATCATACTGTTACTCTCTTCTACAGTGAAGACTGATGCAAACTACTTATTCAGTTAGTCCACTTTTTTATTGTCTCCCTTTTACACTTTATGTATATGAAGAAACTCTTGGTATCCTGCTTGATATTATTGACTACCATACATTCGCATGTCATCTTTACCTTCTTAATGGATGTTTACTTGCCTTCAGTTGATTTTAAAATCTTCCCAATCCTCCAACCTACCATTACTTATGACTCTATCTATTGACATTACCCATGACTGTTGCAACATTGCCCTTTTAGCATTCATTTACTATTTCTCTTTGTAACGTGTCGGGCACATCTTTACTACTGCTTGGAGCATCTATATACAACTCCGATCAGGGTATTTTTTATCCTTGCAGTTCTTTCACTCAATCCACAATGATTAAACACCTTCCGATGCTGGGTTACTTCTTTCTAAAAAGTTGATTTCATGTTTTACCAACCGGCAAAGCCGCCCCCTGTGCCTACCGACATAATTTTGATACAACGTTTATTCTTGAACGTTAACGTTCCAGCAATAATCCTTCAGCTCTGATTCAGTGACATGTACGATATCATTCTTGCCTATCTGCAACTGTGCTGCAAGTAAATCTACCTCATTCCGTATCCTGCTCCTATTCAAATCCAACATCCTCAGTCCTTTATTCGCGCTTTTCGATTTTGTCTGCCTTTTCATCCTGCTGACTACATTTATTCCCAATCAATAGTTTAACCCTTATACACATTGCCTCTATTTGTAAACCAGCTACCTCATCTTCAGAAATATCAACTGCATTTCCTTCCATACTTATTACATTTTAATATATTGGCAGCTCAGGACAAATGTCACACAATGTTCAACATTTTCATTCCTAATGTTCATTAAGGTCTTACCAACATCTGCTTCTACAAACTGTCCACTAACTCTTCTGGCACTCGGGTTCCCATCCGACTGCAATTCTAGTTTAAACACCATTGTGCAGCATTAGTAAATCTTCCTACTGTGATATTAGCTCACCACCAGCTCAGGTGCAAACAATCGCTTCTGTACAGGCCACACAATCCCTGGAACAGAGCCCAGTGATCCAGAACTCTTATGCCCTCCCTTCTACACTAGCTGCTTAGCCAGCTATTAAACTGTATAGCTGTTCTAGTTCCGGCCTCACTAGCAGGTGGTATGGGTAGCAACTCGGAGATTACAACCCTGGGTTTAACTTGCAAGTAACTCTCTGATTTCCCCAGGCTGAACTCGCCCATCAATGATCTTCATTATTAGTACCTAAGTTGTCCACAATGTCTGCCTTTCCATCCTACCTGTTAAGAATTCTAAGGATTTGATCCGTGTTTTCTGGGATCCTGGCAACCGAGAATTAACACGCCATTCGGGTATCTCTTTCTCACCCTCAGAACTTCTCGTCCATTCCCATAACTAATGTATTCCCTCTCACCATAGTATGCCTCTTCTCCCCACGTTGCTTCTGAGTCACAAGGCAGACTCTCTGCCAGAGAGCCGATCAGTGTGGCTTTCGTTTGTTCGTCCATCACCATACCCCAATATCCGGCATTATCTAAGTGCTATCTGTGTTGTTGAGAGGGTTTGGTGAGGGGTGGCCATAGGGCTGCCATATATTTTTGAGGGGGATAGTTCCCTAATCACGTTCTCCTTTCTGACTGTCACTCAGATTCCTCTGTCTCTACCTTGGGAGCAACAACCTCTCTATATGCTGTATCTTTCACACCTCCAACCTCTCGAATGATTCGGAGTGTCATGCGGTTCGAGATCCAACTCCTTAACGCTGTTTGTTAGAAGGTGCGGCTGGACGGACTTCCAGCTGTTGTAGTAGTTAGAGACACTGGAGGTCTCCCTGCCTTCCCACGTCCCTCAAGGGGAGTCATTTAACAACGTTGCCTGTCATTCCTAATGTCCTAGCTGAGCAGATAATAAGAAGAGAAGGGAACAACTTGAGATGCTCTTTCCTCTGCCTTCTCTGAGGGAAGCCTCTCTTTGCTGAAGCCTCCAAGAGCTGAACCTTAGAATTATCACTCTGAAACAAGAGAAAACATACAGATGCTGGAAATCGAAGCTGTGCATTCAAAAAGCTGGAGGAAGTCAGCAGGCCAGGCTGCATCCATTCGACTTCTCTGGCTGAGGCACTTCGGCAGGACTGAGGGGGGGAGAAAAAACAAGCTGATGAGCAGATTTAAAATGCAGCGGGAAGGGAGAGAGAAACAGAAGGTGATAGGTGAAACATAAAAGTGGAGTGTCTCAACCGACATGATGAGGTCACACGCAGGCTAGAGGAACATCACCTTATATTCCGTCTGGTTGGCCAGCAATCAGATGGCCTGAACATCGGGTTCTACAACTTCCGGTAGTGCCCCCCACTACCCTCTCCTTCACGTTTTCCAT
Source organism: Hypanus sabinus (assembly GCF_030144855.1). NCBI lineage: Eukaryota > Metazoa > Chordata > Chondrichthyes > Myliobatiformes > Dasyatidae > Hypanus > Hypanus sabinus. The sequence continues at coordinate 27,727,314 of NC_082706.1, forward strand.
CCCTCTTTCCCACTCTTACCTTATCTCCTTGCCCGCCTATGGCCTGCCTCCAGTGCTCCACCTGCCCTTTTCCTTTTCCTATGGCCTTCTGTCGATGTTTTCTGCCAACTGCCTAGTTCTTTATTTCATCCCTCTTCATTCATGTTTTACTATCACCTTGTGTTTTTATATCCTCCTGCCCCCGCCCCCCCACACACACCATTTATATCTACTCCTCTTTTATTTTTCTCCTGTACTGCCGAAGGAATTCAGCCCCAAACATCGCCTGTATTCTTTTACATAAGTGTTGCCTGGCCTGCTGAAATTACCACTCCGGCTATGTCAATTTGAATGATGGCCGCAACACATGCCCTTATCTTCTTTCAATGTGCTCTTGCAAATCAATCGTAAACGCCGGTTGGCCGCTGTTCAAAGTTCTATTACGCGGCGATGAGCCGCACTTGCATTTTATTCTCTGTCAGTGAACCTCATTGAATTCCCCTTCTCTCTAAACACCGGACTGGCCGCTGGTCAATGGTCCAATAAATCTTCCGAAAATAATTTACTATTTACATTAACTGTTTTAGCTTAACTAATGAACGAGCATATAATCCTAAATAATCCAGATATCGCAGGAATGTTAAGATGTGTCACATTTCTTTGTGTTTCATTTAATACTTGATTTATCGGATTCATTAAATTAGTAAACAGGTTTAAAGTTGGACAGAACAATTTATTTCAGATTTTTTCCCGAATATTTTTGATATGCATTCATATATATGGCTGAAGGCAAGTAAATTTATTTACCAATAATTATGAAAATTATCACTTCCAGTGCTGGTTCAGTTGTGGGTATTTTGTAACCTATTTCAATATATCCATTTTAACTTTGGATATTTGCATTTCTTCTCCTGTTGTTATTATCATTATCATGATGTCTCTCTTCTCAAGGCATGTATCTTCTGAAGAATAGTTGAAGTTCTTTGTTCATAGTTATGCTGTAGTCAATATCTCATGGCAGGAATTCCTCAGTGGACTGCCCTCTGTACAAATTGGAGGTTCCAGTGTCAAGTCATTTTACATCTCCAATTATTCAGAATAATATATTAATTCAAAGTCTATTCCAAGCACGTACCAGAGGAGCAGACCTCCTATAGCCCAGGGTGGAATTCAAACAGAGGATAGGAAGAAAATGCTTCTACAATTACAATTACTTTCATCCCACTTCATTTTCTGTGCTTTTTTAAATTTTCATTTGCTCAGCACAACAGAATTTTCAATTACCAGAAACATTTATATTTACATTTCACCCCTCACAGATATCAGCTGTCCGAACAATTCCATCAAAATTTAGGCATCATCACCTCATCCTATAAAAAAAACCCTTATTAATATAGCAGACATGTTTACATCAACATATTGTAGAAAGTCTTGCCATGTTTTATGAAATCTATTTGTTCTTGAGAGTAACATACACATCAAAAAAATCCAAAGGAATGTATTCCATGATTGATTTAAGCCAACCAAAAAGTCCAGGGGCCTTATCGGATATCCAAGTTCTTCCTGGCACAAAAGGTCAGGATGCTACAAAGTTTTATTTTGTGATGTACATTAATACCTCGACTGCTGGGTAGGCCTAAGAAAGAAGACACCATCAAGCTCCATCTTCAGAATCTTTTCCAATTCACTCAAAATATCACTCCAGTATGCCTGATGTTTGGAACGTCCAGAAATAGTGGGTGAAGGTTCCAATATTTACTTTACATTTGGAACACAAGGAGAAACCCCAATCTTAAACATCGAGAGACGATCTGGAGTCAGATGGGCTGTATGCGGAATTTTGAGATGCAATGCTTTAGTTCTGCTACAAACTGAAATTTTGTTTGCATTATCACAAATGTCTTCCCATGTTTCAGCTATAATTGCTACTCCCTTCCAGAAACTCCCTGGCTGCTCAGCCTCTCCACAAGAACATTCCCTCAGGATGCTGTAAAATGTATCGGGGGAGACTTCACCTTTAGAGCAAGACATCCAGACTATGACAGTGCAAGACTATGTCAGAACTATAGAAATCAGTTACCAATGATGTTTTCTTTTCTGTACATAATCTCTTATCTTCAGATATCTCTCATCTGAAAGAAATGAAAAAGATCCTTGATGGGTATTTGACTAAAAGACATAATCGTTCCTTCATCAAACAAATTTCCTAGATAGAAAATACCCTTAGACATACCAAATTAAAATCCACAATCTATTGTGCCAGGCTGAAAAGCCGGATAATGGAGGGAAAGAAGAAAATATCATTGCAAAACCCTCGATTTGTCTCATTGCCCTTCAAGAACTGTGTGTTATTTGCTATTTGGTTGTGATAATATTCCTTACATAGTTTCATCTTATTGAGGAAAAGCAATTAATAAGAGGGCATTTTGCTTGTGAGGCTTCAAAGTCTACCCAAATTGATGGGGGGTCCCTGCAAACACAGTCAACCACATAAGCGAAAAAGGAACTTAGTAGATATTTTTGATGCCTGGAAATCCAGACACACCCCCACAAACTACTGGAAAGCTGTAAATTAGACATTTTAATACAGGGACTTTTTTGTTCCAGATGAAAGAAACAAACCAGCCATTTATTTTTTAAGTATGTGTTGGTGAAAAATAACTGGAATCATTCATACTGGGTAGAGCAGATGAGTAAGAATGTTCATTTTGAGCATGGATATTCGCCCAAGCCAAGGAATGGGAAGAGTGTTCTATCCCTCAAGATCCTGTTTGATTTTGTCAAATATCTGTGTAAAGTTAGCTTTGAACACTTGATCAAATGTTGGTATAATAAATATGCCTAAGTACCCAAAACCTGTTTGTGACCATTTAAACAGGAAATCACCCTGAGTGTCAGGTATCTGCCGCAAATTCCCCAGAGGCATAGCCTCTGATTAGGTAAAGTTGATTTTATAAACTGAAAAGGTGCTAAATGAATTGGTGCATTGTAAAAGGTGGTGCACTGATATTGCAAGGTGTGATAAGAAAATTAGATCATCAACCGCATACAATGTGATTTTATGTTACTTTACTTCTATGTCTGGAGCAGATATTCTAGGATCTCGCCGAATAGCCTCAGACAATGGCTGGATCACTAGTGTGAAAGTAGGAGTGATAAAGGGCAGCCCTGCTGGCTGCCCCTCAGAATACTAAAATTATTTGACATAATAATATTAGTGAGAATTGCAGCCAAAGGTTCATTATAAAGAGCCTTCATCCACTTAATAAAACTAATGTCCAATCCAAATCGTTCTGAAGTGAAAACAAGGTAAGGCCATTCGACACAATCAAAGGCCTTTTCTGGATCTAAGGAAACCACCATGCTCTCTACCGCTTGTCGCTGACATGCCTGAATCACATTAAGTAATCTCCTGATATTGATAGATGATCTTCGGCCTTTTCCAAAACCCATTTGATCTTCTTGTAAGATTTTAAAGTCAACATTTAACAATGAAATAGGTCTGTAGGAAGAGTTTCTCCTGTTCCAGCCGGTTCCTGACACACAGATACAGCAGGCCCGTTATTGCACAGATGTCCCTCTTTTCTTTTTCAACTGAACCTTCTCCAGTTACCCAAATACCTTCGCCACTGCAGGTCCCCTGCACTTGTTCACATTAGCCACTCTATCTCCCTCAGGAAGCACGCCTTATCGTTTGGGTGAGAAAAACAAAACAATGCAGATGTTTAGATGCAGTGTTGCATTTATCAGAACCCATAACACCATATGACAATAAGGAATAGGAGCAGAATTAGGCCAATCATCCATAAGATAAAGGAGAAAAACTCTGATATCTGGTCCATCGAGCATTCTACACTATTTCGTCGTGGCTGATCCAATCTTTCTCTCAGCCCAGTCTCTTGCCTTCTCGCTGAATCATGCCCTGACCAATCAAGAATCCATCAAAATCTGCCTTAAAGACTTGGCATCAACAGACTCTCCAACCAGAGGAAGCAACCTCTCTGCATTCACTCTCCCAATCATACGATAAGTTTCAACTCGGTAACCGCTCATTTTTCTGAATTCTAGTGACAATACTGAGAGCCATATAACGCTCTTCATCTTATAAGTTATTCAATCCTGGGAGCACTTCTCTGAAACTCCTTTGAAGCCTCGCCAGTTTCAACACATCCTTTCTAGGATAGGAGGCCCAAAATTGCTCACAGTACTAATAGCGAGCCCTCATCAGTGTTTTATAAAGACTTAACATTGCATCCTTGCTTTTATAATCTAATCCTCTTAAATGAATGTGAACATTGCATTTGCCTTTTCATCACAGGTTCAGTCAGCAAATTAACCTTTAGAGAACCCTGCACCAGGTCCCTCATTGTTCATGCCTCTTAAATGTCTGAATTTTCTTACCATTTAGAAAATAGTCTCCGCTTTTATTTCTTCCACAAAAGTGCATGACCTCGCATTTAACGACACGGTATTCTATCTGCCTTATCGTTACAGAGTCTCCTAATCTGTGTGTCATTCTGTAGGCTCTCTACTTCAAAACTGCCTGCCATACCAGTTATTTTCATATCGTCTGCAACCGTTCCAAATAAGCCACCAAATCCATAACCCAAATCATTGACATACAAGGCAAAAAGGATAGGATTAATACAGACCTCTGTGGAAACAGACAGTAACATGCTGCCAGTCAGAAAGAGATCCCTTCATCACCTCTCTGCTCCCTGCCTCTCAGGCACAGCTTTCTCCATATTAGAATCGCTCCTGTAATACCATGGGCTCATACCTTGTTAAATAGCGTCATGTGTAGCACCTTGTCAAAGAGGACATTTCCAAGATTTGGCCAGTTTAATGTTTTATTCAGCTGCAACCTGAAATTCGAACAATGATACTCAGTGCCAAGTTGTATCGAAACATATGACATAAGGCTTAGGAGCAGATTTAGGGTATTCATACCATCGAGTCTGCTTCACCATTCCATCATAGCTGATTCCTGATTCCACAACTTGCCATATCCTTTGATGTCCTGACCGATCACGAAAATTTCAACTTCCACTTTAAATATAGCCACGGACCTGGCCTCCATCACAGTCCACAGCACACAGAACCACAACAGATTCACTGCTCTCTGGCTAAAAAAGGATTTTCCCTTACATCTGATCTAAAAGGTCGCCCCTCACAGGAAACCCACCATAGGAACATACTCCACACATCCACGTAATCTCGTCCTTTCAAAATTCGGTACGTTTCGATAAGAAATCCCATATTCTTCTTAATTCTAGTGAATACATAGAAACATCGAAAGTCTATAGCACAATACAGCCCTTTTGGCCCACAAAGCTGTGTCGAACATGTCCTTATCTGAAAAATTATACAGGGTTACCCACAGCCCTCTGTTTTGCTGAGCTTCATATACCTGTCCGGACGTCTCTTAAAAGACCCTATTGTATTCGCTTCCACAACCGTCACCGGCAGCCCATTCTATGCACTCACCACCCACTGCTTAAAAAATTATTTCTAATATTTCCTCTGTACCTACTTACAAGCAACGTGCCCTCTCGTGCTAGCCATTTCAGCCCTCCATCGCTCCAAGGAAAATTGGCGGAAATTCACTCAACCTGTTTCTCATAAGGCATGCTCCCCAATACAAGCAACATCCTTGTAAATCTCCTCTGCACCCTTTCTATGGTCTCCATGTCCATCCTATAGTGATGTGACCAGAACTGAGCACAGTACCCCAAGTGGGGTCTGACCAGGATCCTATGTAGCTGCAAAATTACCTCTCGGCTCCGAAACCTAATCCGACGTTTGATGAAGGCTAAGGAACCGTGTACTTTCTTAACCACAGGGTCAACCCGCACAGCAGCATTGAGTGCCCTATAGATTCAGATTCCAAGATCTCTCTGATCATCCACACAGCCAAAAGTTAATACCATATTCTGTCATCATATTTGACCTACCAAAATGGACCACCTCACACTTATCTGGGTTGAACTCCATTTGCCACTTCTCAGTCCATCATAGGCCTATGGTCCACTGGGAGCTGAAAGTACAGGAAAAAATAAGAGCATAGCTTTGTAGCAACTCCCACTGGACTGATGTCTTTATCTGTCTTGATGGAAATTCCGGAAAATAGAAAGTGTTGAACTTGCTTTGAACACAGACATATGTGAAACACACTGCTGTTCCATATTCTACCAGTTGAGGGCAGCTCCAGTCTGTGAGAATAAACCAGGAAAATAGCTAACATCAGGTTATAAAAAACAGTCCTCTCTCTGTTGCAAACAAATTAAATTATGTTGAAGTGAAAAGCAATATAAATTCGGTGTTCTTCAGAATATATTCAAGAATGTAATGGTGATTTTGTTCTAATCAATACCTTCCAGTATCTGGACTTCGGAATTAACTCCCAAAATTGCATTAAAGCATCAGTAAAGTAGCAACATACACTTTTACTGCATATCAGAGTATATGAATATAGCACATCATGTGAATTAATCATTACTTTTCACAAGGAGATTAGTAGTCCTTTCCCAAAGTCCAACGGACATACTTCAGAGATTCATTAACTGCACTCTTTCAAGGTCATTTTGTAAGATCAATACGTAGACTGTTACCCCAATGTCCACATCATGTAATATCAACAACTCCATTAGATGCAGTTGGATAAAATACTTCTCGGAATTTTTCAACATCCTGGTTCAAGTACATCATCGGACAATAAGGATTTCAGCAAATGTGTTACTACTCTTACTTCACATTAATTGGCAAATAGTGGCAAAGCGACATCAGATCTGTCAAACTAGATTCGAACTCCAACAATCACAAATGACTTAATATCAAATATTAGAATCGCTGGAGCCAGCGGGATTCAAAATGGGACGAGTGGTCATTGCTGCAAAGACCATAAGACCATAAGATACAGGAGCAGAAGTTGGTCATTCAGCCCATCGTTTCTGCTTCGCCATTCAATCATGGCTGATCCAATTCTGCCAGTCATTGCTACTCCCCTGCCTTCTCCCCATTCCCTTTGATGCCCTGTCAAATCAAGAAACTAAATGCACCCAGTGACTTGGCCCCCAAAGAGGCTCGTGCCAACAAATTCCACAGATATATAAACCTCTCACTAAAGTAATTTCTCCGCATCTCTGCTATAAGTGGACGTCGTTCGACCCTGAAGTCGTGCCTTCTTGTCCTAGAATGCCCTACCATAGGAAATAACTTTGCCATACCTAATCTGTTTAGGCCTTCTGACATTCGGAATGATTTCTATGATATCCACTCCCCCCCCCCAACCCCCATTCTCCTGAACTCCAGGGAATACAGCCCAAGAGCTGCCAGACGTTCCTGATACGGTAAACGTATCATTGCTGCAATTATTCTCGTGAATCTTCTCTGAACCCTCTCCAATGTCAGTATATCCTTTCTAAAATAAGAAGCCCATAACTACACACTATACTCCAAGTGTGATGTCACAAGTGCCTTGTAGAGCCTTAACAACACATCCCTGTTCTTATATTCTATTACCCTAGAAAATAATGCCATTAAAAAATATTTCCATCAATTCTCTATGTGGAAAATACAAGCATCATGGTGAAAGTTCCAGATGCCCGGGTCATAAAGTGTGTGAAGTTACGATTACTATAGAGAATGTTCTAGGAAATCCTGGAAGTCTGAAGTTAGACAGGTGGCCCAGATCAGATGGTGTACACACAAGTGTTCTGAGATATGTGACTTAACAGAGTATGGAGGAGTTTACAATGATCTTTCAAGAATGACAAGAATCTGGAATGCTTCAAGAAGACTAGAAACTAGTAATGTCCACTTTACTATTCAAAACAAGAGAGAAGCAGAAAACGGATGACTGTTTTGGGACCAATACTTTTTCTGTTATAAGTCAATGATTGAATGATATAATTGATGGCATTTTCACAAAGTGTGCAGAGGATGCAGAAATAGATGGAGGGGCATGTAGTTTTGCTAAAATTGAGAGGCTACACGATGACTTAAACAGATTAGGAGAATAGACAAAGGAGTGGTAGATGGAACATGGTGTCGGAAAGTTTATAGTCATGCAATTTGATAGAAGTAATAAGATAATTATCTGTTTTCTGAAGACAGAGAAAATACAAAAAAAAAGGATTTGGGAAACAGTGTGCAGGATTCTCTACGTACTAATTTACAATTTCAGTCTGTACTGAGAAAGGCAAATGTAATGTTAGCATTCATTTCAGGAGGACTAGAATATAAAGGCAATGACGTAATGTTGAGACTTTATAAAACACTGGTGAGGCCTTACTTGGAGTACTGTGTGCAAGTTAGGGTTCCAGTCTTAGAAAGGACGTGCTGAAACTGAACGTGGACAGGGTTCAAAGGAGGTTCATGAAAATAATTCCAGGATTAATTGGCTTGTTATATGAAAATCGTTTGCAGTCTGTGGGAGTATATTCACCAGTTGAGATTTTAGATTGGAAAAAGGCTAACATTGTGGAGATGCGAAAGGATTTAGAAGGAGTGGATTGGGACAATTTGTTTTATGGGAACGATGCTATAGAGAAATGGAGTTCATTTAAAGGTGAAATTTGGAGGGTTCAGAATCTTTATGTTCATGTTAGGTTGAAAGGACAAGTTCAAAGTTTGAAAGAGCCATGGTTTGCAAATGATATTGGAAACTTGGCTCGGAAAAAGAGAGAGATCTACAATAGTATAGGCAGCATGGAGTAAACGAGGTGATCGAGGAATATAAAGAACATAAAAAGAATCTTAAAAAAGAAATTAGAAAAACTTAAAGAAGATATGAGGTTGCTTTGGCAAGTAAGATGAAAATAAATCCAAAGGGTTTCTACAGTTATATTAATAGCAAAAGGATAATGAGGGATAAAATTGTTCCCTTAGAGAATCAAAGTGGACAGCTATGTGTGGAGCCAAAGGAGATGGGAGAGATTTTGAACGATTTCTTTTCTTCAGTATTCACGAAGGAGATGGATATTGAATTGTGTACGGTAATGGATACAAGTAGGGTAGTTATAGAAACTATGATGATTAAAGGAGAGGAAGGACTGGCGCTGTTAAATAATATAAAAGTGGATAAGTCTCCAAGTCCTGACAGGATGGTCCCTAGGAACTTGAGGGAAGTTAGTGTAGAAATAGCAGGGGCTGTGACAGAAATATTTCAAATGTCATTAGAAACAGGAGTTGTGCCAGTGGATTGGCATATTGCTCATGTGGTTCTATTGTTTAAAAAGGGTTCTACGAGTAAACCTGGCAATTATCGGCCTGTAGGTTTGAAGTCATTGGTGGGCAAATTAATGGGAAGTATTCCTAGAGATGGTATACATAATTATCTGGATAGAGAGGGTCTGATTAGGAACAGTCAACATGGATTTGTGCATGGAAGGTCATGTTTGACAACTCATTGAATTTTTTGAAGAGGTTACTAAGAAGGTTGACGAAGGTAAAGCAGCGAATGTTGTCTATATAGACTTCAGTAAGGCCTTTGACAAGGTTCCTCACGGACGGTTAGTTAGGAAGGTTCAATCGTTAGGTATTAATATCAAACTAGTAAAATGGATTCAACAGAGGATGGATGGGAGATGCCAGGAAGTGGTTGTGGATAACTTTGTCGGGTTGGAGGCCGTTGTCTAGTGGTGTGCCTCAGGGATCTGTACTGCGTCCAATGTAGTTTGTCATATACATTAATGATCTGGATGATGGGGTGGTAAATTGGATTAGTAATTTTGCAGATGATACTAAGATAGGTGGTGTTGTGGATAATGAAGTAGGTTTTCAAAGATTCCAGAGAGATTAAGGCCAGTTAGAAGAGTGGGCTGAAAGATGGCAGATGGAGTTTAATGCTGATAAGTGTGAGGTGCTACATTTTGGTTGGACTAATAAAAATAGGACATTAAGGAATGGTAGAGCATTGAGGAATGCAGTAGAACAGAGTGATCTAGGAATTATGATGCATAGTTCCCTGAAGGTGGAATCTCATGTGGATAGGCTGGTGAAGAAAGCTTTTGGTAAGCTGGCCTTTATAATCAGAGCATTGAGCATAGGCGTTGGGATGTAAAGTTAAATTGTGCAAGGCATAGGTGAGGCCAAATTTGGAGTATAGTGTACAGTTCTGGACACCGAATTATATGAAAAATGTCACCAAAATAGGAAGACTACAGAGGAGATTTACTCGAATGCTACCTGGGTTTCAGTACCTAAGTTACAGAGAAAGGCTGAACAAGTTAGGCCTTTATTCTTTGGAGCATTGAAGGTTGAGGGGGGACTTGATAGAGCTATTTAAATTATGAGGGAGATAGATAGAGTTGACGTGGATAGGCTTTCTCCATTGACAGTAGGGGAGATTCAAACCAGAGGACAGGAGCTGAGAGTTAAAAGGCAAAAGTTTAGGGGTAACACAAAGGGAAACTTTTTTTATTCAGAGAGTGTTAGCTGTGAGGAATATGCTTCCAGTAGAAGTGGCAGAAGTAGGTTCGATATTGTCATTTTTTTAAAAAAAATGGTTAGTTATATGGACAGGAAAGGAATGGAGGGTCATGTGCAGGTCGGTGGGACAAGGTGAGAGTAAGCGTTCGGCACGGACTCGAAGGGCCGAGATGTCTTATTACCGTGCTGTAATTGTTATATGGTTATATGGTGTTCCAAAGGTTATCCCACTGGCATTGTCATAAACCTCCACTCGGCTGTCGCTGCTGCTTGGCACATTAGAAACATAGAATACATACCGAACATGCACTTACCTTTGAAATTACCCTGGGTGACCCATAGCCCCCTATTTTTCTAAGCTCAATGTACCTATTCAGGAGCCATTTACAAGAATATATTTTATCTGTCTCCACATTGTCACCATGCACTCACCACTCTGCATAAAACAACTTACCCCGACATCACCTCAGTACCTTCTTCCAGCACCTAAAAAAATGCGCCCTCTCGTGTTAGACACTTCAGCCCCGGGAAAAAGCCTCTGACTATCGAGATGATCAATGCCTCTCGTCACCTATCAGGTCACCTCTTATCCTCTGTCGCTTCAAGAAGAAAAGGCCAACTTCACTATACATATTTTCTGCAAATTTTCTGTAGCTT